>NW_027187353.1:3394861-3409168 GCF_028583685.1 Petaurus breviceps papuanus | reverse complement strand
AGATGAAGCTACACTAAAGCCCAGAGTCAGGATTCCCCCTTCCCCATGCACATGGGCTGTCTAGTAGAGATTCAGTAGAACACCCAGACATAGTGACCAAAGACATCAGAACAGGTATGGCTATCCAAACCCCCCAAGCTCCGAAGGACCCTCCCAGATCCCTTGGTAACTACATCTTCCAACTCTCAGGACATTTCTGTTTCCTTTCTGCAGGAGACAGAGTCCTCAACATTCCTACGTGAGGCCCTTCAGGCTACCTCAGAGCTTCTTCAGCCTGTACCAAGCTTGACCAGAGAAATGCCTGGTACTACAGATGCCTGGGAGGCTTCCACAACACTGTTCCCTACAAGTGTGAGCCTGTATGGATCCACAAGACGTGGGATCCCTCAAGATGTTAAAACTCTTCAGCCTGGTCCCGGCCTTGACCCCCCAGCTCCGTCTGCTTCCAGCCAGCCCTTGCTTCATGTGTTTACAGATGCCTCCATCCCCAGTGGTATGGTACAGGACTCTGGAGAGCCAACAACCTTTGTGCCCGGACCATCTCTTGTCTCCTTCACAGAAACCCCTCTAGAATCTGTTCTAGTGTCTTCAGCCAAACCACAGATCATCCAGGTTCCTGTTCCTAATGCAGCTAAAGAAGCTTCCAGAAGCACTTTAAATCAAGCCTCCAGCCAGGCCAGCTTTGTAGCTTCTGCCCTCCAGCACCAAAGCATCCCAGTGGCTACAACCAAGCTGTTCCATCACTCTGAGAATTCAACCTCAGCTAGAAGTAGCAACCTGGGTTCACTGGAGACCAGGACCTCCAAGGAAGGAACAGAGCTCTGGACAAGACAACCATTCCCAGCCCATGCTGGGAGCTCCAGGTCTTGGGCTAGGGGAGGCAGAACAAAGCCATCACCATTCCTTTCCTCCCTCCGGACTCCTGCCCAGCTTAAGACAAGGGGCATACCAAAGCCCTTGGCTTCTTCTCAGCCTATGATTCCAGGGTCCTCAAAAATGCCAGAGGAACAGGTAGAGAATGTCTCTGGAGTCAGAGCAGAGTCAGCAAGCCTGGATCAAATGGTTCCCACAGACTTGGCCTCATTCTTGCCTGAGCCTCCAGTCAAGGACTCTACTCTGGCCCTGCCAACCACTTGGGTCAATACTCTGTCATCTGAACAAGAGAAGTCCCAGAACTTGCCTACCAAAAGGCAAGAGAAAGTACCCTGGTCCCCCAGAATGGTGTCCCACCCTGACCCCAGGGCTCCAGTTCATGTTGTTAGGTGGCCAGGCAGCAGCCCCTCCCCATCTAGCTTGATGATACAGCTTCTAAAAGGATTCACCTCTCCCATGGCAGTCCCTTCTCACTCAGGACCTACCAGGGGAGGCTCAGGGTCCTGGTGGGTGCTTCCAACCAGCCCCCAGTCCACATCTGGAAAAGACAGCCTGACTGATTTCCCTACATCTGGAATAGGGAATTCTGGAGCAGTACTGACTGTATCTACACCGATGCTACAGACAGTCCCTATCGGGGAAGGAGGGGATCCACAGCAGGGATCTGGGTTTCTAGCTCTCACGATCCCTCTGCAGATCCGTCTGAATCAGATCTCCTATATCCCAGCCCTGGAAAATAAGCACTCAGCCCACTTCAGGAGACTCGAGTGGGAAGTCACATTAACCGTAAGTAGAATGCTACCACCCAGCTTCTCTGGCTAGAGCTCCTTCTCCTTGGCACGGCTGGTGCATCTGTCCATTGCCAGGAAGCCAGACCACGGAGGCCGAGTCTGTTTCTATTTCCTCCTGCCTACTGTAGAAAGAAATCTAGGTTCCCCCAAGAGATGGCTAGTAAGTTTTTGGTTCCTTATCTGTCAAGTGAAGATAATCTGTGCCCCACTCTGAGTGACTGAAGACCAAATCAGAACATATGAGTGAACGGAAGAAAAAGGCACTTATTAAACACTTACTGTGTGCCAAACTTTGAGCTAAGCTCTACTGAAACAGAAATAGGAAACTGAGATCATGCCTGCTCTTGCTTTCAAGGAGCTCCCATTCTGTTTGGTGGATAGCACATGCCCAGAAGGGAGCCGTAGCAGGGTGAATGGAAAGGCCCATTGCAGCAGAGCAGAAAGGTCATCTCTCACACAATATTGTTGACATATAAAGCGGTAGTTTGACTTTTCTTGGAAGCATTTTCCCCCTAATTCCTCACTTCTATAGCACTTTATAATTTTTTATTTCATGGCATGAGCCATCATTTGACAGATGAAACTAAGGCCTAGCAATAAAATGACTTGCCCAGGGTCCTGCAAAATTAGAAGCACAAAACAAATTTAATTGGTAGTATTGGTGATCAATATTAAGTTTTTAATAAAATAGTACTTAAAAAAAAAAAGTTGGTAGGGGTGGCTACGTGGTGCAATGAATTGAGCAGCCGGCCCTGGAGTCAAGAGGACCTGAGTTCAAATCTGGCCTCAGACACTTGACACACTTACTAGCCATGTGACTTTGGACAAGTCACTTAACCCCACTTACCTTCCAAAAAGAAAAAAAAAATTGGTTGCAGAGGAACCAGGGCAGGGGTCTATCTACATATTGCCCTATAAGCTGCTCTCCTTAATGAGTCAGAAACCATTACAGCTGTGGTCACTCCACTGATTTCTAATCCTGCCTTTCTGGACTGGGCTTCAGCCAGGCCAGCGGTTGGGTTTTTGGAGTCATGGTCAAGCTTAGCTCTACCCACCCAATGCCCTTGCGATTCCCAGATAGTCTGTGACTTGGGTTCTGTCTTCTTCCCCACTCTTTCTAGTTTAGGCAGATGCTGTCTCACATGAACGGATTCCAGGAATTCTCCATCCTCTACTTCTTGTGAGTATGTCTGAAGTTTCCCCTCCCCCAACCTTGGGGAAGGAGCTGCTATGAATAGCCAAACCTCCCCTCAGAAAGGAGACTCAGTACTTGTGGACCTCTGAAATGACTGGACCCCCTTGCCCATGCCTGCCCCACATGTCACATGCTGCTCTCAGTGCTTGGGTGCCTACTATATGAACACCTTTCCGGAGAAATTGATACCATTGCTCCTTTGTCTTCCTGACGTTCTCTCTTATCATGGTTTTTGTGACACTGCTTTCCCTGGGTTCTTATATCACTTTGATCCCTATTTCTCAGCCTTCTTTGGTGGTTCTTCATCAAGGTCATGCCCACTAACCCTAAGTATCCTCCAAGGCTCTGACCTCTTCCCTTTCCATACTGTTTCACTTGGTGGTCTCATCAATTCCCATGGATTCAATTGTTGTATCTATGCAGATGATTTTCCAAATATCTCTATATCCAGCCCCCGACTCTCTCCTGAGTCTCACATCACCAAATGTCTTTTGGACACCTCAGACTGGATGACCCTGTAGTCTCTCAAATTTAACACACCTAAAACAGAACTCATTATCTCCCCTTGCCCCACCAACCCTTCCCTCTTCCCCACTTTGCTGTGACTTGTCAAAAGTACTACCATCTTCCCAGACTTCCCTTCTAGATGCCCTGCTCAGCAGCTGGCTCTGCATCTCCAATCTGCTACCAAATCTTGACATTTTCCTATATAACATCTTTTCTATAGTTTCCCTTCTCTCCACTCATGCAGTCACCACCCTAGTTCAGGACCTCCCCTCCTTTTGCTGAGACTACTACAATGGTCTTCCCATTGGTCTTCTTGCCTGCTCCAATCCATCTTTTATTCATTTGCCAGAGGGATTTCCCTAAAGTCTGGATATGACCATGCCACATAGCCCTTCCCTTGCTCAGTAAATACCAGTGACTCCCTACTATCTCTGGCATCAAAAACAGGGTATCCCCAAAGTCACCTTTCACTCCAGCCACAATGGCCTCCTTGAAATTCTCTGCCCCCCTAATACGTACCTTTTACCCGAAGGCCCTCATGCCTAGGATGTTCTCACCTACTGGCTTCCTTGAAGATTGCTTAAAACCCACTGCAGGAGGCCTTTCCCGCAGAGATTGATTTCCATGTATTTTGTTCATCCCTCATTATTTGTTTTCCCCATTAGAAAGGAATCTCTTTGAGGGCAAGGGCTGTTTTCCCTTTTCTTTGGGTCTCTAGCACTTGGCACAAGGCCTGGAGAGTCAACAAGGGAGCAAACACTTACTAAGCACTTATTAGATGTCTAGCCCTAGGGATCCAAATAAAAGCAAAAACGGGTCCTACTTTCTTTCCTTTTTTTTTTTTGGAGGGCAATTGGGGTTAAGTAATTTGCCTGAGGTTACACAGCTAGTTTGTGTGTGTGTGTGTGTGTGTGTGTGTGTGTGTGTGTGTGTGTGTGTGTGTGTGTTAAGGGTCTGAGGCTGGAACCGAACTTGGATCCTCCTGACTCCGGGGCTGGCACTTTACTCACTGTGCCACCTAGCCACCCCGGGTCCTACTTTCAAAGAGCTCACAGTCTAATGGGGGAGATGGCATGCAAACAAGTCTGTACATACAAGGTACATACAGGAAAAATTGGAGAGCGTCTCAGAGGGAAGGGGAATGGAGAAGGGATTCTTACAGAAGATGGGATTTAGCTGAGCCTTGAAGGAAGCCAGAAGGTGGGAGAAGGGGAGGGAGAGCATTCTAGGTGTGAGGGAAAGCCAACAGGAAGGCAGAGTCAGAAATGGGAGCATCTTGTGGGAGGAACAGCAAGGAGGCCAAAGTCAACCAGATTGAAAAATCCATGGGGGAAGGGGAATAAAGTTTAAGACTGCAAAGGTAGGAATGGATCAGGTTGCAAAGGGTTTGCAAACCAAAGAGGATTTTATATTTGGTCCTAGAGGTAAGAGGGAGTTTATTGAAGGAGTGGGCGATGGGGGTGCCATGGTCAGACCTATGCTTTAGGGAGATCAATCTGGCAGCTGAGTGGATGAGGGGATAGAATGGGCCACTTCTAAAAAGCAGGGAGGCCAACCCTATTGGAATATTGGGATAGTCCAAGTGTGCAGCGATGGGGTCTGCAATGTCAGAGGAGAGAAGGGTGTGTGTGTGTAAGTGTATACACACATGCATATATATGCATATACATACACACATATATACATATATAGATAGATATGGATGATCCGAAGGTGAAATTGACAAGGTTTGGCAATAAACTGGATTGGATATGGCAGGAAAGGAGGAGAACCAGAGAATAGGCTGAGGATTCTATAGAGGTTGTGAGTCTTGGGCAACTGGGAACATGGCAGTGCCCTCAACAGTAACAGGGAAGTTAACTTGTTGACTGACTAATCCCTGGGGCTGGCACATCAGTAATGCCCAGATGAGGGGATGAAGGATAGAGCAGTTATGCCAGTGAAATATAGGAGCAAATCAAGGAAGACTTCCCAGAGGAAGCACTTAAGTGATGACCAGGGAAATCTGCAGGAGAGAAACCAGGCTCCTTTAAGACACAAAGGACTGTCAGGGGAAAGAGCTGTACAAAGTCTCCTGCGGTATTATCAATTCTCCTGGGGCTGGTAAAAGGCTCTAAAGTTGAATTTCTCCTTCTTCTGACCACCCAGCAATGGGTCTGTGTTTGTCCAGAGTGAGGTGGAGGTGGAGGGAGACCCACCTGCCACAAGCTCAGACCTCATCCGTTGCATTGTCTCCATGGTGCACCAGAAGATGGATACCTACTTCTCATGGAGGGTGGACCTCCCCTCCCTGTACTCTAATGGTAAGGATGGTTGACCCTTAACATATTTCCCCTCTCTCTCTAGCCAGATTGGCACTATGGGGCAGAGAAAGAATGACCCCTTTGAAAAAACACCCTCTGGCATGTTGTTTCCAAAGTACTCCCCCAACCGCTCTCATTTCACCTTTTGACTACTCTGAAAGCATCAGGGGAGGTAGCTTCCCCACCTCCCATTTTTGCCAGACATGGTAGCAGGGAGGTGAATTATAACCTAAACCTCCAGAGTTCTCTCCAACTAGAATAAGGGGCCAGCATCATTAATTTTATGGGGGAAGGGGAGAGGGAAGGCAGTTGGGGTTAAGTGACTTGCCCAAGGTCACACAGCTAGTAAGTGTATCAAGTGTCTGAGGCCAGATTTGATCTCAAGTTCTCCTGATTCCAGGGCTGGTCCTCTATTCACTTCACCACCTAGCTGCCCCTTCATTACTTCTTAATGCCCCAACCCTCTCCCCTTACCGTACATTTACAAGCTCCCTCCTTGCTTTGATGTTACCAAAGGTTATAGGATAGAAAACTTAGAACCAGAGAAACTGCCCATCACCTTTGTGGTCCCAAGGTTTGGTTCCCTGGCTGATGAGGAGGATCTCCAGCATCTTCTAGAAAATCTGAAGGAACAGGTGAGCTGCCTTCCTCTTGACTTATAATTTCAGGGCTGGGGGCAGAAGCCAAGCACTGTTGCCTGGGAAGTCAGACTATGGAAGAAGGCTGGGAATGAGGGGATATATGAGCCTGAGAGCATGTTTCTAGGCAACCAATGCATGATACCATCCTTGCACCTTTCAGGCCTAGTGAAAACCCCGCCTTGCCCATCTGACTCTTCATCCCAGTGCCTTCCCTCTGTTAATTATCCCGTGCTCATCCTGTATCGAGCTTCCTTTGTATAGATTTGTTTGCATGGCATCTCCCTCCCTTGAACTGTGAGCTGGAGAGAGGGCAGGGACAGTCTTCTGCCTGTTTTCCTAGAGCTTAGCAAGTGCCCAACACATAGTAGGTGCTTAATAATGGACTAAAAAATGTCCTTACTCCCCATCTTCTACAACCAGTGGTCTTTCTCCTAATAAGTGACATTTATAAAGTCAAACACCAGAGGCAGAGTTGGGAGCATAACCAATGGGACAGGTAACATGGTGTAGTGGGGACAGTGCTGGCCTTTGAAGTTGGGAGAGATCTGGATTCAAATCCTGCTTCTGCCACTAGCTATGGGACCATAGGCAAATCCTTTAACTTTGTGGAAACCGTTTCCTGCTCTGTAAAATGAGAAGAATGAGGACCTGCCTCAGTGTCTTGGACTCAAATGAGGGTGTATGTCGAGAGCTTGGTGTTTGCTGTTTCTGTCTCCACATCTGGTATGTTGGCAGAGGAAGCCCAGCCTGGTTCCCCAGTGGCCCTAGGGACCATTGGAACATGGCCTTAGAGCTGATCAATTTCACAGATAAAGAAACGGAAGGCCAGAGGCAGCTAGGTGGCACAGTGTGTAGGGCACCGGCCCGGAGTCAGGAGGACCTGGCTTCAGATCCAGCCTCAGACACTTAACACACAATGAAAAACAAACTAGCCATGTGACCTTGGGCAAGTCACTTAACTCCAATTGCCCTCCAAAAAAAGAAGCAAAAAAAAAATAAAGAAATGGAGGGGCAGAGGCTAACTTAACTGAGCTGAAGTGACCGGTGAGATAGAACTAGGTCCTCCAGCTCCAAATTCAGGCCTCTTTCCATGTCCTCTGCCCCCCCTTCCCATCACTGTGACCTTTACTCTCTTTGGCAGGTGATCCAGGACTTGGGGAAGGTGTATCCGGTGGCAAGATTCTCTTTCCTTCACGTCAGGTGAGGGTTAACTTTACTTCCACAGCACTGGACTATACAAAGCCACATCTTTCTAGCAACTCTCCAGGGAAAGTAGTTTTTTAAAAAATCTCCATATGACAGATGAGCTAAGGTTCTGAAGTTAAGTGACATGCCCAGAGACAGGAAATAACCTTGGCATTCTGATCTCCCCAATCCAGCTTCTACCTCCTCCTGGGCCCCTGAGCCTTCTCAGGCCCATTGCAGACAGGATCCAGCAAAGCCTGGATCTTTCCTTTCCTGATCCCCAAAGGAAAAGGGTAGAGTTAGTGGCCTTTGGCCTACCTGATAAATGAGGGACTTGAACTACATTGACTTCTTAGGATGAAAAGGAACATGGCATAGTAAACAAACTCGTGAACCTGGAATCAGAAAGACTGGGTTCGAATGCTGCCTTTGACTCACAGTGGATGTGTAGATTGGCCAATTCACTTAACTTCTCAGGGCCCCAGCATCTCACTCCCCTTGCAACTCTAAGACTCTGCACTGGTATCAAAAGTTTCTTTGCTGAGAGGTCCCCATTCTAATGAAATCACAAATCCAATCAAAATAAGTAGACAGGTATTCCGTGGCGTCCTAAGGAGTGTTAGCTAGAAATAGGGGGTAACTGGTTTAGGGAAGCCCTGAGCCCACAAAGCTCAGTCCAGAAAATACCCTAAGAGAGCACTGGGTTAAGGAGGCCACACAAAAACCCAGAACAACTAAAAGTCCAAGAGTTTTTAGAAAAGGCTTTATTCAAGGCGTGCTGTGTATACAGCCCTATACTGACCCTGGAAGGAGAGACCCAGTTCCTAAATAAGCATGTCTGCTCTAGATCTAGTCGGGATCCAGCCACATGCTCTGGACTAAAGCCAAGACTAGGCATTTGGATGGCCCTTTCCAAAGTGATGCTTCTTCTCTTCTCTCTGATTTTTTTTTTAAAACACTCTGTGTTTCTCATACCCCTTTCTGAGTATATTACTGCCCTCTCTTGGGATAATAACCTAGAGAGAATTAGGGGAAAACTATTAAGCAACACCAACACTTGACTGTCCCAACTCTAATATTCTGTCTACTTTTGCCTTATACAAGTTACTCCCACTTAGCTTCTACTTTTTTTCCTAGTTTTTCAGGGGCAGCTAGGTTGGTGCAGGGGAGAGAGTACCAGGCCCGGGGTCTGGAAGACTCATCTTCCCAAATTCAAGTCCACTTACTGTGTGGTTCTGGGCAAGTCACTTAACCTTGTTTGCCTCAATTTCCTCATCTGTAAAATGAGCTGGAGAAGGAAATGGCAAACCACTCCAGTTTCTCTGCCAAGACTGAACAATAACATTTTTTCTCCTCTCCTTTCCCATGGCTGAGGGAGGAAGACAGATGGGAGACCTAGTATTAGGGGGAGGACGGGAAGGAGAATGAAGAAACGTGAGCCAGCAGAGTCAAGCACATTACAGAATGAGAACCATAGCCCAAAGTCTCAGAGGTTAGAATGGTGAGAACGAAGCTTGGAGTTGGGGGAGCTGGATTCGAATTCCCGCTTTGTTGCTTTTTACCTGTGTTAACATTGGGCAAATAACACCTCTAGGTGTCAGTGTCCCCATTTGTAAAAAATGAGTGGGGAGGACTATAGATGACCTTCACTGCCCAGCCATAGATCTATAATGCTATGTTCCAAGATGCCTTATTTGTCTTTATTTCTGAATTTTAAATTTTTCCTCTGTAAATGGCCTTCTAAAACCCAGTTGGTGCTAGTATGTAGAAGTGTGTGTATCACACACACACACACACACACACACACACACATATGAAGAGGGCCCTGGTAGGGGAGTAAGACATGCTCTTAGCTCTGATCGTTGACTGGCAGCCAAAAAGATTGGGAGGACAAGGCTGTTAACTGCTGAAAGTCAAACCCTGGAAATTGGCTTAGTCAGGCTGGTGAGCCAAGGTTCAAAGGACCAGGGAGAGGCTCATTGAGTAATGATGGCATATAATTATATGTCAACTCCCCCTTAAAAAAACCCACAACTTTCTTCTTCTTCTCCCTTCCCTTAACACTCAGGACAGGGTTATAGTGAACACCCTGCATGAAGCATAAGCTTTTCTACAGAATCCCATCTTGGCTTTTTCACACTGATGCCTAACCAGGCAAAGGAGGCCTATCCCCATTCATTGCACAGTGAATGGTTAAAGCTCCAAAGCTAAGTGACTTGGCCAAGTTCACAGAGCTGATGCTAGGTCCGACGCCTTAAGATTCTGGGTCCAGTGTTCCTACCATCAGACCAGCAGGTAGAGTAGAAAGAACACTAAACTAGGCATTTTTAGGCCCTGGATTTGAATCCCAGCACTGTTTCTACTATGTGACTTTGGACAAGTCACTTCAAAATTCTGAGCCTCAGTTTCTTCATCTGTAAAATGAGTATTGGACTGGATGATGTCTAAGGTTCCTTCCAGTTCTGAATCTAGGGTCCTGTTCTAGGACCTTCTAGAGGAAAGGTGTGAAGGTCTGAGATTGTGCTGCCTTGAAAAGCAGGAGAAAAGATTAAAGGACTCTCTTGATGTTACATGGGTCCCAAGATGCCTAGTACCTAGACATTAGATCAGTCTGAGGGTGCTGAGTTCCCAGATATCACTAGAGCCAAGGACCAAAAACCTCCTCCCCTAGAAAACTTTTCTGGGGCACAGAGTGTGGTATTATCCAGGCTTGAGGGAGCAGAGGGCACATCTGCCCCTAAGCTTCCCCATGACCAGTTTGAGTTGGACCTAAAGCAAAGTCCTCATCTCCAGATATCCCCTGTTAAACTGCCTAGATCTTCACCAGGGGAAGAAAAATCCTGATTACAGAGTATCTCGGCCTTTCCTGTCACCATGAGGTAGTTTCAAGCTATCCCAGCATCACCTTGGAAGGCCCAGAGATTGAGTGTGTAAGGAGGACAGCAGAATGACTGCTAAAGAGAGGGAGGGCAGGGCAGACTAAGACTGGATCTGTAAGATGTCTCCCTTAGACAGGTGTCTGAGAGAGAGAGAGAGCTAGCTTTATCCGGGTTTCCCTCTAATGCAGTAATTAGCCTGCCAACACTTCCCTTCAGCCCCACCAGCCATTCTTCCACTGAAGACTTTGAACTTCAGGGGCTAAAGAGAATCTTTTGCTTGTCTTATTGCCCTCGGATTACTGAAACCAGTCTTATTCCAATTCTGCTTTAAAGATAGATTCTAATTCCTTTGTATGGCCAAAAAAAATCCTTGAATGTATTGACATTTTGTTTGTTTTTTAACCAAGACCTACCTCTATAGGAGAGTCCCTAGAAAAACTCTTGGCAGGGGTATATAGTAAGGCAAAGATCTTCCCCCATCAGTGACTTTGTCTCTTCTTCCCACAGGGAGAGCCAAGGCAAGCTGTTGGTTGGGGGCGAGGCCTATGTCCACAGCCAGACTTGGGCAGATATCCCCTCTGTCTTACAAGCCCTGAGTGGTCTGGCCAACCAGTCAGTGGATCTGAGTTCACTCTCTGTGGCAGGTTGGTATCTTTCCTTTCCTTTTCTACCCTCTCTCTGAGACCTGGCCCTATAGATCTAGGCAATCCCCAGGCACAGCTACTAATATGTGTCTTTGTTCTGTTCCCTCCAGGGTCCCACCTGGACCTGCAGCTCTTGCCCATTTCCTTCCTTGTCACTAAACCGAATTTTGAGAAATCTTGGCTGAAGCCCATGTCCCTTGCACATCAGGCATTCTTCAGAGAACTGGCTAGTTCGGTGGGTGAGGAATCCCTGGCTTTAGATGGTGGGGGAGGAAAGGTGAGGGGGAGGTGTGGAGGTGTGTGTGTGTGTTTTATAACCTCACATGGCCCTAGTCCCCTCCTAGGAACATGACCCCTCCTGAAGGGTCAGTCTGTCTTCCTTTGGCTCCCTACCCAACCTGGAGAAATCCAGAGAAATTTTTATTCTCAAACATGCTACAGTTTGTGTTTGGGCCCCCAGGGGTGGGGCATTCCCACATTCTCTACAGACTGTCAATGTAGTGGGCCCTTTAACAAGCCAGAACCTAATGAAATGTCTTTGTGGGGCTCAGGGTAGGGAGGAGGCTGGTTCCAAATTGTAAGATTCTTAGTAGGAGTCAATCTAGGGATCTCCACCCAAAGTGACCAGCTGATACAAGGAGCATCCCAGAGGCTTAGATTCCTGGTTGTTTGAAGATATCTGTTTTACAAATCTCTCCCCCCTTCCTTAAAGAAGGCGTCTCTCTCACTGAGAACAATAATAGCCCATTCATTATATCCTGGGGAAAGAGGGCCCTTCTCCCCTTTCCTCCATATCCCTTCACTGGCAGCATTATGGGAGGTTTGGAGGGTGCTTGCCAGCCAGCCTCCAGGGAGGGGAAGTCTTCTTTCTCTAACCTGTTTTCTTCAGATCCTTTCTCCTGCTCTTGCACAGGTGAAGCATGCTCTGAGTAGTTACAGTAACCTACTGCAGGTGACAATACAGGACTGCCTGTGAGTACTCGTGGAGGGGAGCTGCTGGGGTCCACCAGGAAGAGCATGTGCTGCTTATACTCACTCTCACACACCCACTCTCCCTCCCTCCCACCTGCCCCCTCCCACCTACACTCCTACCCTCACCCTCACCCCCCTCCCACCTGCCCCCTCCCACCTACACTCCTACCCTCACCCCCCTCCCACCTACACTCCTACCCTCACCCCCCTCCCACCTACACTCCTACCCTCACCCTCCCTCCCACTCCCATACACTCTCCCACAGCCTCTTGCATGCCTGAGGTCTACTTCTGCTGGCAAGGCCGAAGCAGAACAGGGAAGACATAGACCCCACCCTTCCAGTTTTATTACGAAATTGAGACTGATAACTAAATATCCACTAGGAAAGACAAATCCCAGAGCTCTGTCTAGGAAAGGGGGTGGGGAATGGATGAAGAAAGACTCCTGGAGAAGGTAAGGCCTCAGATTGGGACTAATAGACCCAGTGAGATTTTGATATTCTAGACGGAGGCAATGAGTAGAGATGACAAGCTATTCTAAGCCGGCCTCGCCTCCAATCCCTACCTAGGAATGACTCCTCTGTCTGTCTGGGAGAGCTACTGTTCCAGGCCCCAGGGCCCAAGCCCCAAAACCTCTTGCAGACCCTGATGAAAGCAGTGGACCCAGAAGGCCACCTAGCTGGCTCCCCGTTCCAAGTAGACCCCAGATCCTTCTTCATTGCAGGTAACCTTTCTGGGTGGGGCTGGCTCAGGCAGCTGAAGGAGTGTATTCTAAGCCCCAGAATGGTTTCAGACTGTGGCTGGCTTGAACCTTCCACACCACCTGGGGTTGCTTCTCAGGTCCCGGGCCCCACATTTGGGCTGACTCTCTTCCCCAGCTCCTCCAGCTTCTGTTCTTAGGAATCAGCCCCTCACTTTTCTTGGGGTGCTACTTCTGATCTGCTGAGATGAGTTGAATGTCTTGGCTAAGACATTTTTAAAAGACTTGGGCCTCATTGCCCCTCACCCAGCTAGTTGGCCCCCCTTTCACTCCAGCAGCTTTCCAGCTCTCCCCTCTCTGTGTTCCTTTTCTAGATTGCACATTTCTGGTTCT
Organism: Petaurus breviceps papuanus; assembly: GCF_028583685.1. Taxonomy (NCBI): domain Eukaryota; kingdom Metazoa; phylum Chordata; class Mammalia; order Diprotodontia; family Petauridae; genus Petaurus; species Petaurus breviceps. Next base: position 3,396,086 of record NW_027187353.1, on the reverse strand, counting down.
CCCATCCGTTCGCAATAATCATCCCTCATCCCTCACAATAGAACCTCCCAGGCTGGCTTATTCATCTTCCCTATTCTTTATCTCATTGGAGCCCATGGTACCCCCAAGGTAGACACAAAGGTTCATTCACATAAGTCTCTAAGTCCCTCCCATGTAAATGGATAGCTCCCCATTTTAAAGGAGAAAACTGAGGCTAGAGGATAAAAGCTGAGACTCAAACCCAGGGTTTCTGTCAACAAGTTGATATGATGGTAAGACCTAGGTCCTAGATTTAGCTCTGCCATTAACACAGTCTGAGACCTCAGCTGTTTCAGCCTTGGTTTTCCCTTCTATAAAATGGGGACATCCCCTTCCTTGTCTCTTCACAGGGTAGTATGAATTCCAAGGTCAGAGCCTTGGGTTTTGCCCCAAGTACAATGCTCTCTGCAGCTGTCCAGAGACCACCTGTGTCCCCTCTGGCTTCTGTTGGTCCATCCTTCCTTGGAGTTGGGAGCAGGGGGAAGGTGGCACCAGGAGGAACAGAAGTGGAGGTTGGGAAAGAAGGGCAAGATAGTGAGACCTGCAGTTGGGCTGCCCTTGCTAGGGGCTACCTTTTCTCTACGCTCCCCTCCCTTCTTTAATAAAGCCCTTTTCTCCTGCTCCTTTTCCCCATATTCTAATTGTTAACTCAGCCCTGGCCCTCCCAGACCTTATGTTCCTCTGCCCTCCCTTTCCACTGGACCCTCTGTAATCTGCCTCTAGCATACTTCCTCAGCCCAGCTCTGTCCCTCTCACATTCCTCCCATCTTCTGGTGCTCCCTGAAACCTGGCTTTCTCCTGAAGATACTGCCCTTCTGCCACCCTCTCTATGGCTGGCTGTTCTCTCCATCACACACTCACACTCTCTGTCATGCACTCATTCTCTCTCACTCTCTCTCTCACTCTCTCTCTCACTCTCTCTCTCACTCTCTCTCTCACTCTCTCCCTCACTCTCTCCCTCTCTCCCTCTCTCCCTCTCTTCCTCACTCTCTCTCTCTCACTCTCTCTCACTCTCTCTCTCTCACTCTCTCTCTCTCACTCTCTCTCACACTCTCTCTCTCACACTTTCTCTCTCACACTCTCACACTCTCACTCTCACACTCTCACTCTCACTCTCACACTCTCACTCTCACACTCTCACTCTCACACTCTCACTCTCACACTCTCACACTCTCACTCTCACACTCTCACTCTCACACTCTCACTC
>NW_027187353.1:3379386-3394851 GCF_028583685.1 Petaurus breviceps papuanus | reverse complement strand
CTCACACTCTCACTCTCACACTCTCACTCTCACACTCTCACTCTCACTCTCTCACTCTCTCTCTCTCACTCTCTCTCTCTCACTCTCTCTCTCTCACTCTCTCTCTCTCACTCTCTCTCTCACTCTCTCTCTCTCTCTCTCTCTCTCTTTCTCTCTCTCTCTCTCTCTCTCTCTCTCACACACACACACACACACACACGCACACACACGCACGCATGCGTGCACACCCTGGCATGCTCTCCCTCTCACTCGCTCTCCCTCTCACTCACTCTCTCTCATGCACTCTCACAAACTCTCTTGCACACACACTATCTGAAACAGTGCCAGGAGTATGATTTCACATATTCCACATCCCCAGCTGGCAAATTCCAGACTTTCTGCCACCATCACTCCGCAACCACCTCTGCTCCTTTCAAGTCCACCCGATCCTATCCAGGTCACTTGACAAATTCCTGATGCTTATTTTTCTGCCTTAATCTTCTGTAGCCCAGTACCAAATCCCTTTTACCCAGCTGGATTCCCTCGCTTCCCATGGGCCTCAGCCACACATCAGGACAGAAATACTGGCGCCCCCTCCTCCCCTTCCCAGCAGGGCTGCTTCAGACTATGAGCTCCTTGGGGGCAGGAGCCACCTTCTATCCTTCCTTTGTGGGTCAGCACTCAGCTCAGGGCCCGAGACACCAGAAATACTTCTGGACTGAGAATGACGGGCTGTCTGAACTTGTCCAAGACTCTGGAATGACGGTCTGCCCAAGTACAGAGCCAGGATTAGTGAACCAGAGAAGGACCCTAGGACTAGTCAGTCTCCAAGTTCAGGTCCTGCAGACCCCATCATGCCACTGTTCCCTTAGGCGTCTTTCACAGAACATTGGGATGGCTTCCTTCTCCCTGAACTTCAGACTGTCACCCTCCCCCATGCCCCCTCCATTGCAGGAGCCTGAAGAAAGGCTTGGCATAGCCACAGAAGGACAAAGGCCTCAGTGGTGGTATTTAGGCACTGTAGCACATTAATGCAGGGGAGAAGATTTTTCAGCAACTTTCCCATCATGCTGTGCACAGCAGTCTGTGTGTAAAGGGAGGGGACAGGGGAATTTCTGTGCAATGTCTAGGTTCTTAGAGGCTCCTAAGGCTGGGAGGGCATCTTGTATTTGGGACAACTCTTTTCCCTAGAACTTAGCAGTTAGATGTCAGTGGATAGAGTGTTGGACTTGGATTTAAACTCAGGTCTTCCTGACTCCTTCCACAGACACTTACTAGCTGTGTGACCCTAGGAGAGTCACCTAACCTCTCAGCCTCAGTTTCCTCATCTGTAAATGGTATAATGATAGTGTCTACTTCATGGGTTGTGAGGAACAAGTGAGACAATGGAGGTAAAGCATTTTGCAAAATTTAAATCCGTCTAGAAATGTTATTGTTATAATCACCCCCTCCCCCAAGCAGGGATTAAAGGGGCCAAGGAATGGCTAGGTCACAATGTGGGACATGGGCTGTGTGTTCCAGAAGAAAACCTGAAGTTTTCCCCTGGATCCAAGGCTACATTCAGCATTTCTCCACTCATCATCATACTGTCCCTCCTGAGCGCCTTTGTAACCTTCCTCTCGATATTCCAGGTAAGGGGGAGGGTGGGGGGGGGGGCAGAAATCCTTCCAACTCAAGAACTGAGTCCATTCCCTGTGGCCTAAGGAGAGTCCTTCCTCCTTTTTGGCTGGATTATCTCATCCTATAAAATGAGAAGTCTCCAAAAGGAGACATGGCCTGTCTTCAGGAGATATAATGGCACTCTTCTCATTAGAGATATTCAGGTGGAGACTGGGTGACCAAACTAGAAAATGGATTCTTCTTTGGGAATGTGTTGGCCTAGATAGCCTCTGATAACCCTTGGAAGGACTCTGAGGTACTTCCCAACCCTGATTCTAGATTAGCTCAAAGGAGGGTCAGCTGCCCAGCTGCACACAAATGTTCCCACTTACAATCCTCCCCGTCAAATGTCCACCGTCCCAATAGCTGCTCAAACTGAGAGGAGGACCCGCAGAGATGGGTCAGCAAAGGATGAAGAGGAGACTAGAGCTGGGAATTCTCCAGTTTTCTGGACCAGAAACCCATCTTCCTCTAGGAACCACACTGTCTGCCTTTGGTTGTTCCAATCATCCTCATCCCATCTCTGGCCTCCCTCCTTTTCTGTAGTGTGTAAGGTGCCGGCTGCTTCGTTGGCGCCAAGGAATATTCTCACTTCCTCGAACCCTCTGGATGGAGAGGGAGATGTTTGAGTTGTGGAGCCCACGTGAGTACTCTGGCCAACAGGAAGGAAGCCCAACTTTAGGGATGGAGAACCAGGGCTTCCAAGACATATTGGAAGAGGTGAGTCTCAGCCCAGTAAGCCAGAGGGTAACTACTTCCCATAGAAGGGCCCCACATGTGCTCAGTGTTTCAGCCACCTTAGATATTCTTGGCAGAAACTGGTTTGGGCTGCCATTGTGCATGGAGGTGGAGGGACAAGATGTGTGGGATGATGAAAAAACTGGGAGTTAGACCTGGGATCTAGGTCCAACTTTGCCACTCATTAGTTGTGATCTTTGGCAACTCACATCTGATCTCTGGGCCTTCACTTTACCCATCTGTAAAAATAGGGCATCAGACCAGATAACTCCTAAAGTCTCTGTCTCATGTCTTCTGAAATGGAGAAGTGGGGAAGAGGGAATAAAGCAGCTGTCCAGCCTTGCCCATACCCTACAGGGAGGGGCACCCCTCTTCTACAGATTTTATGGTCATTGCAAAACTAACATGTACTAGGTAAATATCTGAGGCACCAAATCCCCACCTCCAAACCCTGCCCCCATCAGTCTCTGTCTTTTTTTCTTCCCCCTTGTGTCTAACTGGTTAAAAACTCTTATCCAATCCCTCAATCTTGGAACTTTCCCTTCTCATTCCACTTCCCTCCTATCTCCATAGGACTCTGGAAGCAGCAGCTAAGAGATCCCCTTTCTTATACCAGAACCTCTGAAGTAATGAGCAGCCTGGCCCAGAACTTGTCCTGCCTTGACCAAGAAGAATGGTTGGGAGTCCTTCTGTCTTGGGCCAGGATACAGTCTATTATTTACTTTCCCACCTCCCACCACATTTCCTCCATCAATCAGATGTCTCTGCTCAGCCCTTAGAGCAAGGTGTGGGTCTGATTTTTCCTTGGGCCAGTTGCCAGTACCCATCAGAATACTGGAGCATGCTGTCTTGGCTTTGTTTTGTGTGGGCATGGTTGTTTTTTGATTTTGGGTTTTTTTTAAAAAGATTGTTTCATACTTGGGGATTCTTTTTTTTTTTTTCAAAAAGAAGATTATTGTGAATGATATCCCATTTGTCTTGGATGTTTAAATTAAAGGTAATTTTTTAAAAACTCAGCCAATGTCTGAATTCTCTCTTTGGTTTATCTTCTCCTTTCCCCCATCATTTGACCCAGGATTCAGGGTCTCCTCATTTGCTACCTCTTTCTTCCAAAGCTTTGGGATTCCATTACTAACCCCTGCTCAATCTTCTCTGACCACCTTTCCTGACCCTCAGCTCATGACCAACAGCTGACTCCCAATAGGAGGGGGAGACTGACCTTACCACCCTCAGTGTCCTTCTCATGTTTCATCTTTCCACTGAGTAGTCGAAGAGCATGGGCCTGGAAGTCAGACCTGGCCCCCTGATGACCAGGACCATCCTCAGATTGCAGCTGAGTATCGGATTTAGAGCTGGAAGGAACCTCAGAGGCCATCTAGAAAACCCCCTCATTTTAACAAGAGAAAACTAAGGCTCAGAGGTAAAATGACTTGCCTAAGGTCTCACAAGTCATAAGTGACTGCTGGGATTCAAATGGTGACCCCTTGATGCCAAAGTCAGTATTCTGTCCACTGTACTATACACTACTAGTGTTTCCTCCTTTGTGGAATATGGGCTTAAGCTAGAATTCTCCCTATGTCTTCCGTATCTCTCCCCATACCTGACCTCCATCTCCAGACCTCTCCTCTTCCTCCTTTTCCCTGCCTGCCCCTTGCCACTCCTCCCTAAGGCCTTCCCTTAGGACCACCATTTTAAGAAGACTATGCTTCATTCACTTTGGCTTCTCCTCCTCACCTGCCTGCTTGAATCTATGTAAGCACCCTTTCCTTCCCTACCCCCAGACATCAGAAGGGAAGGGCTGTGTTGTTTGTTTGTATCTGTAGCCCCAGTGCTTAGCACGGTGCCTGACACTTGTAAAACAACAAATGCTGGAATGTGGATAGGGCTGGCCTTTTTGTATGATGTGCTAAGGGAGATCTTTAAAAAGGAAGTTGGCTACAGTCCTATGAGCAAGGAATAATTTTATCAAAGGATCCGGGTCAGGGCAACTCTGAGAGGGGGGTCCTGGTGGTGAGTAGCCTATAGCAGCAAGGGGCTGGACACAGCTTCTACAGGCTTCCCCACCCCTCAGTATGCCACATGGCTCCCAAGATTCAGATCAGCACCTGTCCCAAATCAGTCCTATACATAGAACAGGAATATGGGTCTTGTGGGGGTTCTGGACCTAGGGAGTCCAAATGCCCAAGCCTGGCCTTTGAGAGCTTTCACAAGGTCACCTACACCTGCTTTTCCCCACACTGTTATCCCCCAGACACAATCCTCCACTCTAGCCTGGTTCTCTATTTCCTCCTGCTCAGAGGGCTCATTCCCCAGCCCCTCCTTTGTGGCAAGGGTAGCTTCAAACCCTAGACAAATTGATCCCAGCATACCTTTTTTCCCTCTAGTTTTTCTGGGGTAGGTGAGGGCTGACACAAATCTAGGGGTTATTGGCAGTAACTGAGACCACAGGCTCTCAAAGGGTAGAGGGATTGCAGAGAGCAGGGCAGGGCAAAGCTGAGATGGGCCTGAGGAAGAGATAGGGGCTCTGATCCAGGGAGAACTTAAGGCTATTCAGCTACTTCCAAGAACATGAAGGGTGTTTCCAGCCCCACTCTCACAAGAACCTTCCATGGGGCCTTATCCCCTATTCGAGCCTTTCCTCTGGGTTGCACTATTACCAGAAGGCCCTTGTGGAAAGTAGAACCGCCACCTGGGAAGGGGGCCACCTAAACTTGGGTATCTCCCCTTGGCTTATGAAAAGAGCACTCTGGAGCATGAGCAGAGATCTGAACAGAGGGAGGGTTGGATCTGGGATGGAAAGCCCCAGATAAGTGGCCTCAACAGCCCAGAAAAAGCTTGGCCTCTCTTCACATCTCCAATTCCTTCCCCTCAAGTTCAGGCAAGGTTTTATGGGACCAGAACTGGAAGGGACTGATTAGAGAAGGGGGCAAAACTCAAACCTCCCATCACACTTCAGCCTCTAATGCTCCCACCCTGATTCCTTTTCCAGTTTGGGGAAGTAACTGTGACCCAGAGGGACCCGGGATGGTTGGAAGGAGACACATCTTCCTCAGGCTGTCTCAGGGGTCTCTCTTCCTGGTGGTGCATCAGTGTTTGAGGTCATAGGAGTGCATCTGTGAGGGTGGGAGGAGAAGCCCTGGTTAGATATGCTTCCAGTGGTAGAAGGAATATTCTGGGGGGAGGGCCAGGGCTCCCAGGGTTTCTGCTTAGAGGCCACACTCCTGACTTTACAGCCTTTCTCTACTATGCCACAGAACTATTCTCCCCCTGGAAATTCATGGACTTCTCACACTGGAAGTACCCTCTGCCCTCTGTGGCCTTACCCTCTGATTGGCTGGTTCTTCCCAGAACCTCCCTTTTAAGGACGATGCCCTCCAGGTCACGTATCCTGAGTGATCAGTTACTAATATTTTAGTACGAAGTGGCTTATCAGAGCCTTTCAAAATAGCCTTCCGGAGGCTATGGGAAAAGTCTGACTATCTAGGGGGGAGCCCTGGTCTGACTTTGGGCTAGTCCTTTCACTTCCACCTATAAAAGAGGACTAATTATACTTGTATTTCCTCCTTACGGAGAAAGCGCTTTATGAACCTTAAAGCACCAGAGAAATGATCATTAACTAGTATTAACAGGGGCGCTCCTAGATAACAGAGGTCTGTGTGAAAGGGCCCTAGCACAAAGTCTAATAACTGGGCAGGGGAGCCTGGTCAGTAACATTTATTAAGGGCCTACTATATGCCAAGCATTACGTTCAGTGCTAGGAATACAAAGAAATGTGGAAGTCTCTGCCCTTGCAGAGCTCCCAGCCTCGCCGGGGAGACAACGTTAGGTGGGCCAAGATGGGGACCCTGAGGCAGACTTCAGGACCACCAGGTCCAGCCATGGGCTTTTCTTTGGGCTTCCCCACTCTCCAAGTTTATTCCAGTGCCAAGCCCTGGGTCTCTAGCAGAAAGGGGGATCCCAAGCCTACCGTGTATTCGGTTGCAGTGACCTGGAGGCCGTAGCCAGGCTTCCGGAGACACAGGTCAGCTATGCGGCAGCAGAGGGTTGTCTTAAATGCCTGGAGAGGGAAGAGATGTGTAGGTGTGTGTCTGTGAGTGACCCAAGAATCCACTGTCGTCTGCCAACCAGGACTGGCCTGCAGCCCGTCTTCTCAGTATTCCCCAGCCCACCTGCCCAGAGGATCACGAGTTAGAGCTAGAAGGGCCCTGGGAGGCCTTCAAGCCCAGCCCTCTCATGTAACAGGTGAGGTAACTGGGGCTCTGAGGTTACTTTGCCCCCAGTCACACAGGTGTAAGTGTGAGATGGAATTTAAAGTCAGGTTTTCTGTCTCTATATTCAGAGTTTCTTCCTCTATATCAGGATATCATCTCTCCTCTAGCACTGCGAAATCTTGGGTCATGGTCATGGTCAGATAACCACACAACCCCCTTAGTTCAGACCAGACAGGTCATGGGCATAGTGGACACCAGGTTCCCACCATCCCAGGAAAGAGGACCACTCACCAGGACGAGAACCAGGGGGACAAGCAGGAAGAAGAGGATGCCCAGGACGATAATGGGCACAGCATAAGTGGGGAAGTAGCCCTCAGGCAGCGCTGAGGGCCTGGAACTTGGCAAGTCTAGAACAAAAGAGAAGAGGCCATAGCTAGGCAGGGGATCCCCCAGTGTTAAGCACCTGACAAAGGCATGTTGACTGACTAACTGATACAAAGAGCAAATATGGAACCTTCCCCTCCCATTCTGGCTCAGGAGAGAAGGGATATGCAAAGATAAGACTTAAAGCTCAGGATGAATCATGCACCATAGAAAGTATACAAACAGTAGGAGTTGTCATAAGAGGGAGACATCACTGAGGGCGGGGGATGTTCTGTTTGCTGAAGGAAATGGGATTTGAGCTGGGCCTTGAAGGATGGATGAGGTTTGGAAGGGATTGGAACATCATTTCCATAGCCTGCCATCATTATTTCCTTGCCAGGCTTTCCTCTCTCCAATCCATCTTCTGCACATCTGCCAAATTAATATTCCTAAAATACAGGTTGACAGTGCCACTCACCTGAGAATCCTCAGTGGCTCCCTATTACCTCTGGAAAAAAATACTGTTTGCCACTTAATGCCTTTTGCAATCTGGCTCCAGTCTGTCATCACAAGCTCATTTCCCTTTCATGTACCATATTCTATATTTTAGCCTAGTAAGATGCCTTACTAGCTTTTCCCTAAGTCAGGTATTTACTCCCCTTTCTCTACCTTCTTACCTCCACCTCTTGGAACCCTAAGCTTCCTTTAAGACCTAGTTTAGGCACCACCTCCTACAGGAAGCCTTCCCTGATTCTACCACCACCATCCCAGAGCCATCTCTCCTAAAACTGAATTTACTTTTCGGTATACCTGATGATACAGGGACTATTTCAATTTTGTCATTGTGTCCCCAGGACTTAGTAAAATGCCATTAACATAGTAGAAGCATAATAAATTTTTCTTAATTGAATTTCAGCCTGGATGATAGTGGAAGTGAAGGCCAGGAGGTCTGGTTTGTAGATGAGTAAGAAGAGAAAAGGTTGTTAGGTTTGGGATGGAAAAGATTACAGAATGGTCTTAAATGCCAGCATGGAGACTTAGAACTTAATTTGATGGGCACTGGAGAGACCCTTGAGGGTTTTGAGGAGCGAGTAGCAAGGGACCATCCCTTCTCACCTCTGTCTCTTGGAATTTCAGGAGTCCTTCAGAATTCTGCTACAGTGCCACCTCCTTTTCCTGATTCCCCAGCTGCTAGCACTACATTTCACATTTCACATCTCCCTTTTTCTTTATTTTTATTATTTTTTTATTTAATTCATTTGTTTATTTATTTTTAGTTTACAACATTCAGTTCCACGGTCCCTTGAGTTTCAAATTTTCTTCCTTTCCCTTTCCTCCCCCTCCCTTTTTATTTAAAAAAAATTTTTTTTTGTCTTTTTGGAGGGGGGAAGATAGGACAATTGAGGTTAAGTGACTTGCCCAAGATCACACAGTAAGTGTTAAGTCTCTGAGGTCAGATTTGAACTCAGGTCCTCCTGACTCCAGGGCCAGTGCTCTATTCATTCACATATTCCTTTTTATTAACAAAACTAGGCTGTGAATTGTGAGACATAAGTTTGTACATTTGGTTCTCGGGTGGGATAGGGCTGAGGTTGCCCCTTTCCACATATAAGACTCCCCCACTCCTACACACACATACATAAATGCAGGCCTCCCCTGATCACAGATCATGGGGGAGCAGGAAAGGAAGGTGGACAGGTTACTTCATCCAGAGGCAAATGTTTCTTTCTGGTTCTGGGATATGGGGATGGGAGAACACGGGTCCTGCTGAGATTTACATCCAATTTGCATATATTTTACCTACATTTATGCACATGTGATCTCCCCCACTCAAATGTAAGCTCCTTGAGAGCAAGGACAGTTTCATAATTTTTTTATGCCAAGAACTTAGCACAGCACCTGGCACATTGTAGGAGTCATATAAATGCATATTCTCTTCCCCTTTTCATTCCCCAGCATATAGTAGGTGATTAATACATACTTGCTGACTGATTAATCTGAATTCTCAATTCATGGTGTGGACAGACTGTGCGATGATAAGATTGGATATTGATGGTGAAAAGGGGACTCAGGACTATTGTATACCCTTGGGAGACTTTAGATCTGGGATTTCTCTCTTAAGGAGTCAGAAGATAGGCCATGTTGGGGAAAGGCAGAATTGTTATAAGGATGGACAGGCAGATTGAAGAGACCAAAAAAGAGGGAGTGAGACATACAAAGGGACCTGTACAGAAGAGACTGACCAGTGTTCTAAAAGTCTGATCAGCTACCCCAGAGGTATGGAGTTCCCTATCCCTAGAAGTCTTCAAGAGAAGGTTCTGGGATCATTTAATGAGGAATTCCCAGGGGTTATAATGGGGGACTGGTCAATGACTCAATCCTGAGAGGATGTGCAGCTACCCTTCTGGTGGGTTACATAGACTATGCTCAGTATTTTCCATTTGTTGCCCAGTCAACACATGGACATTTGCGGTGCTAGTTCCTACCCATGAGTGACTGAGGGGGCAAGTGTGTGATGAACAGTCTTCTGGTTGTCTGAGGAACTGAACAGACGATCCAACAGAAGCCAAGCCAAAACTGAGGGGACATTCAAAAAGTTTGAGAAAACAATCTCTCATTCCCTCCCCATCACTTTCAAGTGAAGACAAAAAAGCATTGTGTGTTTTCACCCCAATGACAGCCAGAGATCTGGAGCCAGTAAGAGCAGTAATGAAGTCTACTGAAGAGAAAGTGCTGGATCTGCTTGACTCAGCCCACAAGAGTGGACTGAACTTTCAAGCTGGAAGGAGCTAATCCAGTCAAGCAAAGGAACAACCTGTCTGTCAGCTGGGAAACAGACTGAGGGAAGAAGTTGAGGGAGAGAGGGCTGGACCACACGAGGGAGCACTGACCAAGGCCAGGGCCAATCAGCTCCACATGGAGGCCTTCAGTATCCTTGAGGGTTCTCAACCCTTGGGACACCCAGTCTTGGACATCAGCCTCTGAAGGTGCAGCACTGAAGTAGGTGGGCCTCACTCTTGCCATCACTGGGCTGAGCCTGTGGGAAAAAAAGTCCAGAATGGTGGAAGGGGTGGGGATGCGGAGGGCAAAGCAGGTCAGCTTGGCTCAGACTGTTTGAATCCTCTAGCTTTGGAAGCATCCCCTGCCCCCAGTGTGTCAATGTGTCCATCCCCCTGACTCTACATGTATCTCTGTTCTTAGAGGAATCTGACATTCAAAGGCTTGCACCCAAAGGTTCAGGGTCAGAGGTAGCCTATGGAGGTAACCTTCTAGTTGCCTGCCCCTCCAGAATCAAGTCGCTAGACTCCTGGGTCTCCCAGGTGCTGGTCCTGGGTGAGTAAAAAAAAATAAAGAAAGGAGAAGAGGGAAGTAGTTCAGACACTCACAAGAATTCTTCCACGATGACTTCTGCAAAATTCTGGGTGGGCTTGAGAATGGCAGTAAGCTGGGACACAAGAGGAGAGCTTATGGGTCACGGCCTTCACCTGACCTCTCCTCTTCACCTGACCCTCCCCCTCCCCTCCCCTTCTATTTCTTAAAAACATAGACTCACCCCACGGATCAGACTCCCTCGTAGTTCCTGAGACTCCCTGCTGGTCTTGTCCTTCAGCGCCTCCGTAAGTGGCCAGTTGGGGATCCAAAGCCACAAGTTGTATATGGTCAGCTCTGCCTTCTCCTCTGAACAGTGAAGGGGGGATGGAAAGTCAACCCTAGGAAAGGATGGGGAATATTTCCTATCCCATCCAAAAACTTCCTTTGGGCAAACAGCATGTGTGCCTGTGAAACCCAGCCCCGAGACACAGTGGATAGAGCACTGTGGGACTTGGAATCAAGTGGCCTGGGTTCAGATCCTGCCTCAGACACTTACTAGCTATATGGCCATGGGCAAGTCACTTAATCTCACAAGGCCTCGGTTTCCTCACTTATAAAATGGGCATAATAATACTTTTATCATTTACCTCATGGAATTGTGAAGAAAGTGTTTTAAACGCTTAAAGTGCTACAAAAATGAGAATTATGAAAATGTAGGAGGGGGAATTGGTCCATCATCAATTAATCCTCCTCCCCCAGGCCAGTTAATTTAATCATAAAAAGTAATGGGCAGGTAACAGAAGGGTTAATTTGTTAAATGAAGTGCAAAATATGGCTAACATGGAAATATATTTTGCATGACTGCACATGCTCAATCTATATCGAAGTGTTTGCCTTCTCAAAGAAGAGGGAGGGGAGGGAAGGAAGGAGAAAACTTGGAATTCAAAATAAAATAAGAGAAAAAATAAAAAAGAAAGTGCCAATATCACATTGGGAAGTTGTCCCTGATGGAATTGGAGGGCAGCTCTCCATGGGCTAGCTGAAGATGGGCTTCACCTCTGTAGCCATCAGAAAGCTAGCTTGCCTGCTTTGGACACATTCCTGGTAGGAAAACTTTGTGAAGTATGAACCCCAGAGTCACGGAGCACAGCCTCCTATGAAGGAAAAACCTTCAAAGAGAGCACTCTACTTTTTTGCTTATACCTTTATCAGAGGACATGGGCCCTCCCTCCACTGGCGATAGCGTCTTACTCTTTCATACTCTTTCAGCAGGAAAGAACACTGCCACTAGGAATCAGATCCAGAGAGAGAAGAAATAAAGAGAGACTCACTGAAGGTAAGGTCTAAGGAAGAGACCCCTGGTAGCAAAAAGCAGAACTAACTAGAGATTCAAGAAATATTAACCCTGGCAGCAAGGAGTCAGAGTGCAGAGAACTGACTCAGGGAGCTTCACTGAATAGCCTGCTCTGCAGACTCTACACACAGGGACAAGAAAGGGAAGAGACCTTTGAACTCCATGCATGTTTCCTACATGTATGCTTCACTACCAACATATCTAAGTTTGTACCCTGTCTTTCCACTAATACTACATGATTTTCCCCAGGCTTATAAGGGAAACGTTTCATAGCTACTGTTCTTACCATGTCATCTCAGTAAATGTCATTGTTTTGAGATAATTGTGTCTATTGGCTGACTGTTGAAGTGAAAAGCACTGATGGGGGCTCATGAGCTATTATTTTCAGAGTGAGATGACACAGAGTAACTTTGACTGTGGGGTGGTAGTCATGCCTTTGGGGAAGCCAAACTATAAGTTGTAGGGAAGGGATAGCTCCTGGAGGGAGCAGCAGTGAGCTGGGTTCCTGGATGTGTGACCCTTGTGAACAAGCTACCTGGCTCAGGAAAGGGTGTCCTACCCTGGTTCCTCTTATCCAAAGATTGTAATGGAACTTAGCTTGGGACTGGACAGCCCTAGTATATTTTAGGCCCATCATACTTTCTGGCACAATGAGCTCTAAGCCTGGCTCTGTTGGATAAATAAGCCTTGCCTTTCCTCCCTAGTGGCAATGTAAAAATGGGGACATGAAAGGATATGCAAATATAAAGGGTTATTGTTATTTTGCAAATTTCCACAACCTCCGTTTAGACAGACACCACATATATAGCAAGAGTTTCTCCCTCAAAGGAGTTAAATTCAATTGACAAGTGCTACATCCTCTCTTCTGAAGTGGGGCAAGAGTTAGCATATCCATATATACAGAAGAGGAAAGCCAAGGATCAGAAAGCTTGAGTGACTGGTCCCAGCCAAAGGCAGAGTGAAAAAGAGACCTCAATTTTTCCAACTTCTAGACCCCTAGGCCATATCACAACAGAGTCACCCAATGAGGGTACTCCTCCCCCCATTCCTTTTATATACATTTTTTGCTTTTTGGAGGGCAATTGGGCCTCCCCCCCTACCTCCTTAAGCAGAAAGGTAACTAGCAGATGAAGGATGGACTCACCATTGACTGAGATGCTAGATTTCTGGATGTGGGTATTTGTCACCTCACGAGCAAGACGGTCAGCCAGGCCTCGAAGACCAACAGGAACAGGGACATTGAACTTGTACACAATGGTAACACCCACCCACTGGTCATCATTGCTGGGAGAACAGAAGGAGAGTATTCAGGATTGAGCAGGTATGACCAGGGTCTAAACTTTGGGGGTTTCAAAGCTGACTGGACTCATTCCCAGCAGGCAGGACAGAGTTTCCAGTAGCTTGGTCCCCTCTATTTCCAATCCCACCACCATCCAAGACCAGAGCCAGTCTCCCAAGACAATGTGAAGTGCCCATCAATTTCTACAATAACATCAACACAATGACCAACCAGAATTCCATCATTACATGATGAAGCAGCCTAAGCTTGTACAGTGAAGAAGTCCCAAGCTGCACCTTGAGCCCAGCCCTCTGTTTTCTTTGCTTTTAATCAGCTCTACCACCCTGATCCCTTTGAGCAGGGTGATCAGGGAGGTGGAAAGAGTTTTGAACTAGGCAAGCCAGGATACTCAGGCTTTGGCTTATTCCAGCTCTGTCACCAACTCACTGTGACCACGGATAAGCCATTTCTTCTCTTGTGCCTTAGTTTCCTCCTCTAGAAAATGAGGGAGTTGGAGAGATCAGTTGTTAACCATTTTGTATAATGGACCCCTTTGGCATTCTGGTGAAGACCTATGAATCGTTTTTCAGAATAATATTTTTAAATGCACAAAATACAATAGGATTACAAAGGAAACCAATTATATTGAAATAGCGTTATTTAAAACAAGTTCATAGACCCAAGGTTAAAAACCCATGGATTACTAAGATGATCATGGATTTGGAGCTAGATAGAGTCTTAGAGACCATGTAAGCCAGCCTCCCTCATTCTAGAATTGAGGAAACTGAAGCCAAGAAATGACTTGGCCAAGATCACACAGGTTGTAGATGTAGGGAGACAAGGGAGGCAGTGCACGATTTCAGGGGCAGAATGGCTATCTCAAAATATTCTCTTACCTCTGCTTACTGATACAGGAAATTCTACTGGGGCTTCCCCTGCCTTAAAGTTTTGACTCATATTTAAATACAAATCTCCTGAGAAGGAGCTGTTCTCAGACATTAAAACCTGAGTGTGAATGAAGGATCTGAGAGCAGGTATTGCTGTGGGGGGAGAAGGTATGGAAAAGAGAGAACAAGAGAGTATGGGAGGAGGGGGCAAGGGATTTTGGAAATGAGGTTAAAACCATAAGGAGTCATGTTCAGAAGAGCTCAGGGAAAGAGCTCTGAACTTCAATCTTAGCTCTGATATTTACTACCTTTGAGACTGTGGGTAAGTTTTCACATCTGTAAAATGGAGCTAATAACACTTGCCCTGACGAGAGCGTTCACCAAATCACAGAAATTTCAGAGATAGAGGGAATCTCAATGGTCATCTAGTCCAACCCATAACACACACCCCCCCCCAAAAGAAATCCCCTCTACAATACAGGCAACAAGTGTTCATTCGCCCTTTATTTGAAGACTTCCAATGGGAAGAAACCACCTACCTCCAGAGACAGAGATGCTGCCCATTTAACTGTTGGGCAGCACAAATGGTCAGGAAATGCTTTCTTATATCCAGCTGAAATCTGACTCCAGGTAGAATTCTACTTAAACCACTCTCAGATAAATGTAAATGTCTGATTTAAAAGATACCACCACCACTCCCAAGACAAACTCTCTCTCTCTCTCTCTCTCTCTCTCTCTCTATGCAACAGATAGTGATGATCCTGGTGAATGAAAAGTCATTGGGATAGAAATCCTTGTAGCAATTAGAAAGAGGAGACAGAAAGGTAGAGCGAATCAGGGGAAAGGACATTGATCTAAACAGCAAAAAAAAAATTCCTCTCTCTTGGGCCTCAGTTTCCCTATCTGAAGAGTGGGGATAATAATATTTGTGGAACCTATTTCATGGGATTTTTGTGAGGACAGTTCTTTGTAGTCTTGAAAGAATTCAGTAAACAGGAGGAATGTTCAGCTTTAAGGGAAGAGGAAGTTGTACCTACCTGAAAAGGAGCAGAGGTTGCTCCTGGGAATGCATCCCATAAAATCCCAATACTACTGGGGTCACCTGCAGAAAGTCACAAGAAGGGTTATCATGGTTGGATCAAATCCAATCAATAGCCCTTCTCCATTTAGTCAATCAACATTTATTAAGTGCCTACTGTATTCCAGGCACTGTGCTAAGTGCTAGGGACACAGAAAGAGGCAAAAGACAGTCTCTCCCCTCAAGGAGTTTGCAATCTAAAGCAGTCCCTCCATAGATCTCTAGCTCTGCCCTAAAACTCAAGGATTATGGCAGCACTGCACTCCTTAGTTCAACTAATATCTGCTTCTTCCTCAGGATCTGAGTTCAAATGCAATGTTCAAATACTAGCTTGTGATCCTGGGCAAGTCATTTAACATCAATCTGCCTCAGTTTTTTATTCTATAAAATGGAGATAATAATAGCACCTGTATCCCAGGGTTGTTGTGAAGATCAAATAAGATAATTTTTGTAAAGCACTTTGCAAACCTTAAAACACTATCTATGCACATGCTGGCTGTTGCAATGATGGTGGTGGTGATGGTGGTGGTGGTGATGACACAATGATGATGATGGTGATAATGATGGTGGTGGTGGTGATGGTGGTGGTGATGATGATGATGATG
>NW_027187353.1:3368107-3378107 GCF_028583685.1 Petaurus breviceps papuanus | reverse complement strand
GGTGGTGAGGGAGACATGGACAGTTAGAGGGGCCAAGGTGGTTAGTGTGGAAGCTACAGAGACAGATTGGAAAGGGGTAGAGAGAGACAGAGTAAGAATTGCAAAGCTCCTAAATGACCACAAGCAGGACCCTGGGATCCCTGAAATAATCAGGGCCACAGAGAAGGTGAATAGAAGCTTCCTCTGTCTCATTTGACTTCAACCTTGTACCTCTTTGAGTAGATCCGTATTAACTTGGTCCTATGTTTCTCACTCTTCATACGCTCTCTTCCAGGAATCCTTCCCAGACTAATCCAAACCACCACCTAATCTGCCAGTACTATCTCTGGGCCTTCCTTTGACAGTACCTCTTAGAATTTTGCAATGACCTATATCAGACAATTCCAAATTTTCCCTGTCTTGTTTACAATTATACTATTTGACCAGTGGTCCAATATGCTATGCACTTCTTTACCCTGGAGGTCTTCCCACTTCTCAGGACTGGGAATCACTGGGATATATCCCTGGCAGACCCAACAATCACTAATTGTTTTCCAGTCTCTACTATATATAATATACATGGTCTATCATATATAGTATAGGTATAGATAGAATAGCTTCAGTCTAAAATTGGGCATAGTCTTACCCATTCTGTGGGGGGGGGGTCTAGAAAGGCTGAAATGGGACAAGATCAGTCTATAAACTCCTGGAGGAGACAGAAGAGAGGGATCCAAATCCATTACCCCAATTCCAGACAGGCCCTTTGGAGCTGTAAGGAAGTCATTTGAGAACTAATTCCAAAGTGTCCAGTTTTCTTTCCCCATTTGGAATCACCATATAGGACTCATTCTCCAAATCAGGGGAATTACGAGAATCCAAAAGATTTTGGAAAACTCCAAAGAAAATTGTTTCCTAATGGGTCAACTGCAAAGAGCTAAGGGGATGTCAGGACTGGAATGGTTCAGTGAGGACAGCATCTGGGAAAAAGACCAGGGCTTCCCTTAATACTCCTATTAGAACAGGCTGGGAATTTGAAGGAACCCAAAGCTGACAGGAATGAGAGGGAGCCATTGCAGATGCTCTCCTGAAAATGAGTATGCCTCTGTCCCCAGGGGTCTTGGAACTTACCTTCACATTGGATGCTGTTCTCAGCTAGAGAGAGGTTACCCAGCATCATCCCCAGTCCCTTTGCTTCCCGATACAAGACCCAGACAATATCCATAGGAGAAGGGGCTCCAGTATTGTTTCCAAATACAAGGGTTGTGTTCACCACCACTGAGCCCAGCCTGAGGACAAGGGATCCACATATTTATCAAATTCTTGCATAAAGGCATAGCCAGCAAGCTTATCAAACCTGCTAATGCCACAAGTGGCACAGTGAATAGAGTGCCATGCCTGGATCATTTTTCTGAGTTCAAATCTGGCCTCATACACTTAGTAGCTGTGTGCCCTTGGGCAAGCCACTTAATCCTGCTTGCCTCAGTTTCCTCATCTGTTAAATGAGCTGGAGAAGGGAAAGACCAACCACTCCAATATCTTTGCCAAGAAAACCCCAAATTCGATCATGAAGAGTCAGCCATGACTGAAACAAGTCAACTGCAGCAAATGCCACAAAACGAGGAGGGAGAGTTAACATAACGCATGAAGGAATCAGAATTCAAAGCAATCCATACAGGCTAGAACACTGAACTGGAAAGCAATGAGATGAAACTGAATGGAGATTTTTTGTTTGTTTGTTAATAAGTATTTGTTTTCTTTCCTTCCTATCTCCCCCTGCAATGGAAAAAAATATCCTCTAACACGCATAGTCAAACCAAACAAATCTCTTATTTCTATACCCCAAAGTGTGTCTCATTCTGCATATTTAGTAAATAAGGGTAAACATCAAGTCTCACCTTTATATTCAGAAAATCAGCTGTTACTAAAAGATGGGGGCAGTGCAGCCTAATCACAGCTCAGTAAAAAGATTTGAGGATTTTAGTGGGCCACAAGTTCCATATGAGATAAAAGGGATATAATTGGGATTTTTAAAAATGGTTTATGGGATCCCAGGCCAGCAACCTGGTGACCCCATATTGGAAAGTTAGAGTTCTGCTCTACTCTCCTCTGGTCAGACTATATCTGCTTCATCTTGGGTACCACATTTTAAGAACCCTGACAAGTTGGAGCATATCCAGAGAACTATACTCAGGGTGGAGCCTAGAATCCATGTCATATAAGGAATAATTGAGGAAAGTGGGGATATTTAGGATGATGAAGTGAATTAAAGGTATATGTTAGAGGTGGGGGGATTATGGCTATATTCAGTGAGGGACTGAATTTACTCTATGCAGCTCTAGAAGACAGAAATACAACCAATGGCTGGAAATTAAAAAAAGACAGATTTCAGATGAATGTAAAAAAGAAATTTCAAACACTTCTAACTGTTCAACAGTGGGACAGATGGCAATATATGGTAATGAGCTTCCCATCCCTGGAGAGGATTAGGCAGAAGCTGGATGAGCTCCAGGGTCAGATGCTGTAGTAGGTTCTGTGGTAGATTAGATGACCTCTGAGGTTCCTTCCACTCTGAGATTATACGGTTTTGTGGTTCTAGGATCATGACTCACACTCTTGACCCTCCAAGGAAACACCTACTATCTCTCTTCTCCAATAGGGGCTGATTCATGGGACATTCCAGAAGAGACACATTTTTGTGATTGTTGTTATTGTTCAGTTGTGTCTGACTTTTTTTTTTGCGGGGGGGGGGGAAGGCAGGGCATTTGGGGTTAAGTGATTTGCCCAAGGTCACACGACTAGTAAGTGTTAAATATCTGAGGTCAGATTTGAACTCAGGTCCTCCTGACTCCAGGGCTGGTGCTCTATTCACTGTGCCACCTAACTGCCTGTTTCTGACTTTTCATGACCCCATTTGAGATACTGGAATGGTTTCCCATTTTCTTTTGCAGGTTATTTTACAGATGAGGAAACTGAGGCAAACAGGGTTAAGTGATTTGCCCAGGGGCACAGAGGTACTAAGTGTCTGAGGCCAGATTTGAAGTCAGAAATATGGGTCCTTCCTGACTCCAGGCCCAGGCTCTGTGCACTGTAGCACTCCTCCCTGAAATTTTTCAACAGTGCTTTCTCTGCTCACCTCTTTCAGCCCCTAGAGTATATGATCCACAGGCCAGCACTTAATTTCACTAGTTTCTCACTGTTTTGTGTATATGACTTATATCCTATTCAGACTAGTTAGCCTTAGAGTGTAGACACTGGGTCTCCTTCTCCTCTTGTCTTTTCTCCAGGGTTTAAGCCAGGCACATGGTCAGGATGAGGACAGGTGGGATGCAGTAGACTTCTTGCCTCAAAGCATGGGTAGCTTTGGTGCTGTCCCAGGTGCTGAGCTGAGTGACTCTATATATATATATATATATATATATATATATATATACACACACACATACACACATACATACATATACATACACACACGGAGTCCCTACCTTCCAGGGATTTGCAAATCTGGTTCAAATAAACACATTCTCTTTTCAGTTCCTTCTTATCTCTTACTGCAAAGGGTCCTAAACCAGTTGCTATAGCAAAGAATCTTAGTGATTCTCTCTCCCTCCCTTCCTCCTTCTCTCTCCCCCCACACACGAACACATACACACACACACGGAACCACAGAATTCCATAGAGTTAGAGCTAGACAAGATCTCAGTGATCTTCGGGTCTGGAAGATTTCATGGCTAGATTTCAAAAAGTCTATGAACTTGGATGGAAAAATTTCATCTTTATTCCAATATAATTGGTTTCCTTTATAATTCTATGTGTTTTATTTTATGTATTTAAAAACATTATTCTGGGCAGGGTTCCGTAGACTTCACCAGATGGTCAAAGGAGCCCATTACACATACACACACACACACACACACACACACACACATACACACACGCTAAGAACCCCTGGTCTGGTTCAGCCCCTTCATTTTACAGAAAAAGAAAATGAAACCTAAAAGAGGGGAGTGACTTGCCCAAGGTCACACAGTTAGTCTCTGGCAGAACCAGGACTCAAAACCATGTCTCTCAACACTCTCTGCAGGGCTTCATTTCACCAAGCTGTTTCCATTGGGTATGGCAAAGGAAGGTTGGTGAGGAGAGAAGGAAGGGACACAGAGGCAGAGGAATAATTCTAGACTTGGAGGTACTTTGTAAAATAACCCTCACCCTGGTCTGTGACTAAATAAAAAGCTAATTCCTATTTCAAAACCACATCTGATAATAACTGCATAAGGAAGAGGTTAAGAGTCTAGTTCTGTCCCATGAAATCTTCTCTAATATCCCCCACTGGAAGTGATCTGTTTCTCTTCTGGCATCCTAGGACCTTTTGTTCCTTTAAGCACTGATCATTCTAGCTTACAATACAGGCTATTCCAGAAGTAGTTTTGGAAGTTCTAAGCTTTGCAACAGGATTTTTGGAACTCCCTGCATCATAAGTTAGAATGATCAGTGCATAAAAGGCATACTGGGTACTCTGAAGTCAAAAGGTATTAGAGCTTAAAACTACTTTTGGGGCATCCTATGTAGTTGTGTGTATTATTGTCTTATTTTTCATACTAAATTAAATTCTTTGAGGGCAGGAATCTCATTTTAAGTATCTTTCCCAGTGGATAGAATTTTCTCTCTCTACATAGAATGAGTGAATGAAAAAGCATTTATTAAACCACTTACCGCGTGCCCTACACTCTCCTACATACTGAGGATAGATATTCAAAAACAAAGATAGCCCTTGTCTTCAAGGATCTTACATTTTAATGGGGGAGACAACACATATAGGGAAGTGGTGGGCATAGAGGTGTTTTGATCTACGAAGTCATCGGGATAGTAAATAGAGTCAGAGGGAAATCAATTTGCAGTAGATACTTGATCATTTTTTAATGATCTGAATGTGGAGTGGGGGGGAGGGGAAGAAAGAGGAGACATGGTCAAGGTCAATCATGCTTACCTAAAATTGTTGACCTCCACTCGATCAAAGCTGGAGAAACGTTTTCGATAGATGGGAGTCAGCTGGAGAGGACAAACATAAACATCCTTAAGTGATCTGCCTCCCACCAGATCAAGGCTTCCAAAAGCAGCCACTATGCCCGCTAAATGGGAATATTAATCACTGTCATTTATGTAGTGTTAACCATCTAATTGTCTCATTTGCTCCTCATAATGGTGCAAAGTAAGTCATATGTGTATTATTATCTCCATTTTATAGATGAAAGAAACTGAGGCCCAGAAAGATGAAGTGGCTTGCCCAAGGTCCCACAGTGAGTTTGTGGTAGAATTGGAACTAGAATCCAGGTGTCCTGACTCCAAGGTTCGTCTTCATCCAATGACCTCATCGTGCTTCCTTAAAATCTGGGCTAAAAACAACAACCTAGTTACACCCCCCACACACACACACACTCCAACCTCAAATGACCCTCTCACCTAAAATAGATCTTTAAAGCTTCCTGACTCATGTGTGTGTACATACACATTATGAGGGCAAATGACTTGCCCATGGCCACATAGTATATAAGAGATAGCATTTGAACTCAGGTCACTCTGACTCTAAGGCTTGTCTCTAATCCATTCTATTACACTCCCTATCTTTTCTCTCTGTCCTGATGTTTCTCACAGTGTAGTCTATGTAGAGTTGGACTGGAATCAGGGCCTTTGTTGGAAACATCCTATCCTAGCTTTGTGGCATGGACAAAGCTCTTAAAGAGCCCTTCAGTATCCCAGACAATTCTCCAACCCTGAGTCACAGAGTTGCTGCTGATAGTTGAAGGGAGTTTCCATAATTCATCCTTAGACAAATCCCTAAGATAATAAATTTTAGGTGGATTGCAAACTGGTTCCACATTGTTGGAAAGAATCAATTTCCTTGACTTGGGTATTCATATAGATGAGGATGAATTTGGTGGTAGCTTCAACTCTTTCTGCATTTGGGTGGCATGGTATAAACACCACCCATGACTAGGTCTAGAGCAGAAAAATCCCAGCACCACAGTGAACAAGACGAAGCTTCAAAGTGAGTTTGCACATTGGTGGTTCAGTAGTAGAATTCTGCCTCCCAAAGTGAGTTTGCTTCCCTGCCCTGAGTATCTAGGTCAGAGTTCATGGGTCATATGTGGTATGAACACCAGAACACTCCCAGGTATGGACTGAACCAGATTCAAATGCAATTGGAAAATATTAACAAATAAAGAAAAATATAATAAAACACAGATAATATCAACATGTCATTTTTTAAGTCAATGTGAGACTTGCAGGGACCTTTATGTACAGGTGAGTGGTTCCCGTTTCTAACTGAGTTTGACTCTACTGTGCTAGAAGACTTTAAGGGTCTTTATTAAGATTGAGCTTTTCATATCAGTGGCTTATAAATTGCTAACAGCAGGCAATTGTCTAGGAATGGATAGTTCTGAATAATTCCTTTGATTCTTGGAAAGATCTGCAGTTTTGCCTCAGTTTTCTCATTTGTCAAATGGGAAAATAGGAATGCCTACCTGTCTGATTCTAAGGGATCATTCAAGGATAAAATGAGTTCATGGATATGACCACACTTTCACCATGGATAGCTTAAAGATACAGATACAATTTCACACTATTTTAATAGCATTTCATTGGAAGATCTCATCAATGCACACAGAGGAATTTTCTCCTGATTGATGCAAGTTCCAGAAGAATTTCTGCCCAGACACTCCCTTCCCTTTATGAAGATCATCAAGGCTAGGAACCACATCCTCCACTTCATTGGTCCCCTTCCACAGTGTTGGATGTCAGATGGTGAGGATGCTATGAATTTTAACAGCAAATAAGTATTAGATGCCCACCTGAAGCTGTAGGGTATGGGCAACTACCAGCTGCTAAAAAAAATCATTGATTAAAGACTTGGTGCTGGAAGTGGTCTTAGAGGTCTCCTATCCAGCCCCTACATTTCATACGTAAGAAAATTGGGTCCCAGAGAGGTTGTGATCTGCCCAAGGTCACACAGGAAGTGAGTGGCAGAACAAGGGTTAGAACCCAGGCTCTCTGGCTCCAAACCCCTAGGGATGATGATGGCTTATTGTAACTCATTCCTCAATGACTAACAAATTCCTGCCACATCTTACCCATCCCATCACTATGATTCTGAACCCCCACCTGCTATTGTTTGAACATAATTCTCTGTCCCCCACTGATCATTCCTTTATTCCCATTCCCCCCAACCTATCTAATCCCCAATCTACCACCCTAAAGTTATGTATCCCTTCTGCCCTCTGGAATGTCTGTTCCATAGGTTTTCATGTTAAACATTTTCCTCACTGAAACCTGACTTCCTCCCAATGGTGCAGCTTCCCTGGTCACTCTTTCCATTACTAGCTGAACTTTCACCCATATCTCTCGACTCACTAGTCAAGGTGGGGGAGTTGGAAGGCTCCTTGTTCTCCATTGCCAATGCCAGAATCTCCCTCTACCGCCATCACTAAGCAACCCCTCTTCTTTGGAAACTCACTCAATCCTTCTTTATCACCCCCACAAGATTCTGGTAGTTGTTCTTTGCAGAACTCTGTGACGTTTTTCTTCTTTAATGAGTTCAGTGTTTGGGTCACAGTCTTTTCCCTTCCCCAACTCCTATAGTCATGCTAGGTGACTTCAATATAATTGTTGATATTCCTTCAGTTCCTCAACCTACTCATTTCTCATAACCTATTCCTCCATACCGCCTCAGTTACACACTTATTGTTATGCCTTTGATCTTGCTATCACCCACAAATATTCTACTTCCAAGTTTGTGAACCCCCAAATTCCCTTATCAGATCACAATCTGTCATTATTCCACCTCTCCCTCTGCCTTGCAACACCTAACTCTATTCTTCACCCTCACCATGACTTCCAATTCCTCCATTCCTCAGTTCTTTACCAGGCCATCGCCCCTGCACTGGTTACACACTTTTTTCTTCCTCATCTTGTCTCCTTGGTGAACCAGTTGAACTCTAACCTGTTCTGTTCCCTTGAGTATCTTAACCCATTATCCTAGCAAAGATCTCACCCTTTCAAGCTTCAGCCTTGGATAATTACCACCAACCACTGTCTTCACTCCTACTAATGTGCTACTTAAAGACACAGGAGAAAATCATGGAATTTCAAGAATTTGATCCCATGGGAAACCAGTTCAACTCTACACTTCCCCCTTCTCTCAGATGTCTTGGCTCCTTATCTTCTCAAATGACATTACCCTACCAAATCTCAGCCTAGGATTACTCCCCATTCACTCACTGCTTTGCTCCTGTTCATATGCACAGAGAAAAATCACAGAATTCTTCCAAATGGGTTCATTACAGCAAAGCAATCTTTTTACACCTCTAGTCAACCACTTCACACTTCCATTCACTCAGAAACTTTTCCAAATCTTTCACTCCTCTTCAAACTTCTATGGCTCCCCCTCTATCAGCTGAGAATATTGTTTTGTATTTCACTCTGGGGGGGAGGCGGATTGAGACCCTTCACTAAACACCATCTTTTAAAAACTCTCTTTTCCCCTCTTCCTCATTTCACATCAATCAGATGGCTTCCACCATTATCTCCTCTTTCAAGCCTGTCTCACATGAAGAGGTATCCCTTTTCCTCACCAAGACATACCACTCCACATGTGCAAGTGACTCCTTTCCATCTTGTCTTCTCCAGAAAATTGTTCCTTCTATCATTTCCACTCTCATTAATTAATGTTCAATCTCTTCCTTTCTATTGGTTGCTTCCCTGTTGTCTACAAATACATCTATGTTTCCTCCACTTTCAAAAAACCCTGATTTGATCCATCCATCCCCACTAATTATCAGCCTATATTTCTCCTCCCTTTCATGGCTAAAAGCCTCGAGAAAGCTTTCTACAATAGGTGCTTCCACTTCCTTTCCTCTCACTCTCAACTCTCTGAAGTCTGACTTCTGACCTCGTCATTCAAATGAAACCACCCTCTCCAGAATTACCGCTGATTTCATCACTGCCAAAGAAAATAGCCTTTTCTTAGTCCTCATCCTTCTTGACCTTTTTGCATCCTTTGACACTATCAATAATGCTCTTCCCCTTGATATTCTCTTTTCTCTAGGTCTTTGTGACACTGATCTCTCCTGGTTCTCCTTCTACTATCTGAACATTCCTTCTCAGTTTCCTCTACCAGATCTTTATCCAAAGCTCTTAGTAACCACTTTTTGAAATGAACAAATAGACAAATAAATGAATGGAATGAAATGAAAATGGATGAAATTGTCCACTCAACCCACCTGATTTTGCACGTTCTCACTCAGGAACCTGTATTCCAGGGAGGTGGGATCATACAAAGCAGCTGTGAAGATTTCATTGGAGATTTTGAAAGTCAAGGGTCGAGTCACATGGTTATAACCTGAGGAAGGGTGTACTAAGTCCAGTAGTGAAGGGTACTGAGTAGGAGAAGAGTCAGAAGGCATTGAGAGTTCAGTTCCAACAGAGGTGGGGCTCCATGCTGAGTCCATAGACTCAGTCATTGAAGGATATGACCAAGACAGGTAAGGTGTGGTGGTGGGGGTGACTGTCAAATGAACACTTGCAGTGGTTGAGGATGATGAGGCAGATGAAATGCTTGAGAAATTTTCCAGTGAGACTAGAGAGTTAGGAGATGAGTCCATCACACTGGTTGCATCAGAAATGACTGCCAAACCAAAAGTGTTTGCCTCTAGGGTTAATGAAGCTGTAATAGGAGTTGATCCAGATGGTGGGAATCTAGTAGGCTCAGATGTTGTCAGCTCTAGTCCTTCTTGATGGGTAGTCTGATGGAAGAATTGTAGGCTAGAGGTGTTGGTTGAGGAATCAATGGATGTTGATATAGATGTAGGCATAGAGGGATCCCTAGGAATTCCAGATGTTGTAGACTGAGTTGTACTTAAAACCAGCATTGAGGGTGATGGTAATAGTGATGATAATGGTGATGGTGGTGATGATGATGATGGTGGTGGTGGTGGCAACAGTGATGGCAATAGTGATGGTGGTGGTG
>NW_027187353.1:3352206-3368097 GCF_028583685.1 Petaurus breviceps papuanus | reverse complement strand
ATGGTGATGGTGATAGTGATGATGATGATGATGGTGGTGGTGGTGGCGGCGGTGATGGTGATGGTGAATATAGTGTTGGAGATGGTAGTGGTAATGTTGATAGGGATGAAAGGGTGGAAGGGCCCCTTGAGCTAGAGGTCACACTGGAAACAATAGCATTGCTTGGTGGATCTGTGTTCTGCATCAGGGATGGTAAAGCTCTTCTAGTGGGAGAAGGTTTAGATTCTGGCTGCACTGAAGGTCCAGGAGTAGGAGGTTCAGTCTCTTTAGCATGAAGAGTAACTAGGACAGAAAACTCAGGTACCACTGGTGATGAAAGCTCAGTAGATGCCAATGTGATGGATGCAGGTGTGGAAGCATTTGACTTCAAGGTGACTATAGGAATGGCATTCCCTGGGTCATTTGGAGCCTGTGTCAGGTGCAAGGAGGTATTTGCTTCAGTTGTGCCAGGGCTCAGAAAAGGAGGGCTCCCTACCATCCCTGGTCCTTCCATCAGAGGGGAAACAGATATGGATGCCTGAGTTGGTGTGGGACCTTTGTTCTCAGCAGAAGAGGCAGATATGGTGGTAAGTGCAGGTGAGATTCCAACTGGTTGTGTGGTCAATCCAGATGTGTTCAATTCAGAGGTGGTGGGCTCCCCTGGGGCTATGGATATGTTAACCTTAGGCCTATAATCAAGGCCATGCAAGAATGATGAAGGATGTTTATATCTTTCAGTCCTGGAGGTCTCATTGGGCATCAAACCATCAACTGATGGCCTTGAATCAAGAGATGAGGGTGAAGAAATGACTCTAGGAGATTCAGATATCAACAACTGTTCCATAGACCCAGAGACAGAGGCAACAGCATTGGATGTAGTCATAGACTTGGTTGTTGTTCTGGTGACAGCAAGCTCCACTGACCCAGATGGGACCAGTTCAGAGGTAGCTGAACTGGAGGATCCAGGGGACATGAAGGGGGCAGGAGAGTCTGAGCTAAAGGGTGAGACCAGAGGCACAGCTGGAGAAATCTGGCCAGATTCAGACCTCATACTAGATAAAACCTTCATGGAAGCTGGTCTTTGAACCC
Organism: Petaurus breviceps papuanus; assembly: GCF_028583685.1. NCBI lineage: Eukaryota > Metazoa > Chordata > Mammalia > Diprotodontia > Petauridae > Petaurus > Petaurus breviceps. The sequence continues at coordinate 3,367,029 of NW_027187353.1, read as the reverse complement.
TGGATGTTGATTTTGGTGCAGTGGTTCTCTCTCTACCCACATCTGCCCACAAGGAGAGTCCCTTCACATTGTTTTCAGAGGACAACTGAGCCAAGTTCAAGAGAGCCCAGACAGTTGGCAGGGGATGATGGATGAGGAGCCTGGATTCACGTGGATAAGGTCGGGATGAAACCAAAACTGCCAAGGAACCTGAGAAAAATGAGCAGCTTTCATCAACCTAATACCTACGAAGAGACTGGACTGCTCTAGGAAGAGGCAATAATAATGAAGACTATGATAATAATAACTCACATTTCTATTGCATTTCAAAACAACTCCATGAGGTAGGAAGTACATGGATCTTTATATCCATTCTGCAGATGGGGAAACTATTGCCCAAAATTTTCTAAAGAGGGATGAGACAAGAGTCTGCAAACCCTAAGACCACTATCTAAGGCCAACTTGTGGTAAGATTCAAGAATGAATTATTTTTTAATAATATTTTATTTTTCCCCAATTACATGTAAAACTAATTTTAGCATTCTGAAAAAAATTTTAAGTTCCAAATTCTATCTCTTCCTCCTTCCTCTCTCCCCCTCCCCTCCCCTCCCCTCTCCCTGAGATGGTAAACAATCTGATTTAAGTTATACATGTTCAATCATGCAAAACATTCCTATATTAGTAATTTTTTACAAAAAGGACTTGAAGATAAAAAAAACAAATGAAAGAAAGTGAAAAATAGCATGCTTCAGTCTGTACTCAAACAATATCAGTTTTAAGATAAAATAAATATCTCTAAAGATAAATAGTATGATGCTCTAAATCACAATTGTTTAGAGAAATGCAAATCAAAACAACTCTGAAGTACCACATCTCGCTGGTCAGATTGGCTAAGGTAACAAAACAGAAAAATGATAAATGCTAGAGAGGATGTGGAAAAATTGGAACACTGATGCATTGTTGTTGGAGTTGTGAACTGATTCAACCACTCTGGAGAACAATCTGGAACTATGCCCAAAGGGCTATAAATAAGTGCATACCAGGTGGAGCCAAGATGGCCGCATAGAAGCAGGAAAACTCTGCTCCCTCCATAACCACCTCAAATACCTATAAAAAATGACTCTGAACAAACTTTAGGGCTACAGAACCCACAAAGAGACAGAGAGAAACAAACTTTCCACTGAAGGCAGCCTGGAAAGAAGACAGGAAGGGTCCATTGCAGCATGATGGGGGTAGAGCCCAGCCCTATGTGAGCCTGCAGTTTTAGCTTCAGGGTGGCCCCTGACCAGCCACCAGCTGGAGGGAATTTGGGAGAGTGTATCACCAGCTGCTGTGGTGGTTTCCAGAACTAATCAACCCATAAATGCCAAAGGCAAATTAAGAGGTCAGTGTGGACTTTGTGGAAACAGGGGGTCCAGGAGTGTGGTCTGGCCTCTACCCCCAGAAGGAGAACTGGCTGAGGCATGGCAGTTGCCGCTACTGTGTGGCTAATTCAGAGCTCCTGCCTGCAGATTGTAGGGGGACCAAGCAACCAGTCTGAGGGGTAATCACTCTTGCTTTAACTTGCTTGGATCTGTATCTCTGTCTAGGGTGGAGGTCCTGGGGTGTGTCACCAGGTGCCAGAGCCAGTGGAGGCTTCAGAGAGGGCAGCCAACTAATAGCTCTGACAGCTGAGAAAACCCCAGCAATTTGGGACAAAGCTCTCCTCTATTGAAGCAGAGTTCTACCGTGGCAAAAAGCTCAAAAGTCAAGTAATTGAGTGGCAACATAAGGAAGCAAAGCAAGCACAGCAATCCGACTTTGGATTCCTTTTTTAGGGGACAAAATGAATAAAAGCATAGAATAGGAGGAAGACAACGAAGTCAGAACTCCTGCACCAAAAGCTGCCAAGAAAGATATAAACTGGTTATAAGCCATAAAGTAGCTTAAGAAGGATTTTGAAAACCAAGTAAGACAAGTGGAGGGAAATTTGGGAAGAGAAATGAGAATGATGCAAGAAAATCATGAAAAAAGAGTCAACAATCTGACTGAAGAAAATAAAACCTTAAAAAATAGACTAACTCAAATAGCAAAAGAGGCACAAAAAGCCAATGAGGAGAAGAATGCCTTAAAAAGCCGAATTTGCCAGATGGAAAAAGAATCTTAAAAGCTCTCTGAAGAGTTCCTTCAGTATTAGATTGGAGCAAATGGAAGCTAGTGACTTTATGAGAAATCAAGATACTATTAAACAGAATCAAACAAATGAAAAAACAGAAGGCAATGTGAAATATCTCATTGGAAAAGCCACTGACCTGGAAAATAGATCCAAGAGAGATAATTTAAAAATTATTGGACTACCTGAAAGCCATGATCAAAAAAGAACCTAGAAATCATCCTTCAAGAAATTCTCAAGGAAAATATTGCCCTGATGTTTTAGAACCAGAGGGCAAAATAGAAATGGAAAGAATCCACCTCTTGAAAAAGATCCCAAAAAGAAAGCTCCTAGGAATATTATAGCCAGGTTCCAGAGTTCCCAGATCAAGAAAATATTACAAGCAGCCAAGAAGAAACAATATGAATATTGTGGAAACACAATTAGGATAACATAGGATCTGTCAGCTTCTACAATGAGTTATTGAAGGACTCGGAATATGATATTCTGGAAGTCAAAGGAGCTAGGATTAAAACCAAGAATCACCTCAAATTGAGTATAATGTTTCAGGGGAAAATGTGATCATTTAATGAAATAGAGAACTTTCAAGCATTCTTTTTTTTTTTTTAAGCAATTGGGGTTAAGCAACTTGCTCAAGTTTACACGGCCAGTTTTGTGTGTGTGTGTGTGTGTGTGTGTGTGTGTGGGTGTTAAGTATCTGAGGCTGGAACCAATCCCAGGTCCTCCCAACTCCGGGGTTGGAGAACTTACTTACTGTGCTACCTAGCCACCCCTTCTTTCAAGCATTCTTGATGAAAAAAACCAGAGTTGAACAAAAAATTTGACATTTAGATATAAGAAGCAAGAGAAGGTAAACAGGGAAAAGAAATCATAAGGAATTTATTGAAGTCAAACTATTTACATTCCTATATGGAAAAATGATAATTATAATTTATGAAACTTTTGTCAGTATGAGAATAGTTGAAGGGAATAGAAATGTATAGATAGATAGATGTATACATACATATGTATGTATATGGAGGAGGGTATATGTGCATGTGAATACATATGTGAGTGTGTGTATATATGTGTACAGGTATACATAGTCAGAAGGCACAGGATCAATTGAATAGGAAGGGATGATATTTTAAAAATAAAATTAAGAGGTGAGAGAGGAATATAATGAGAGAAGATGGGGAGAGACAGAATGGGATGAATTATCTCATATAGAAGAGGCAAGGGAAAACTGTTACAATGGAGGGGAGGAACAGAAAGGAAAAAGGGAATGAGTCAGCCTTACTCTCATTGAATTTGGCTTAGGGAGGGAATGCCATATCCACTAAAAAAGTATCTCGCCCTATAGGAGAGTAGAGGGGGAGGGGATAAGAGGGGGATAATGGAGGGGAGGGCAGGTTGGGGGGAGGGAAGTTGGAAGCACACACTTTTGAAAAGGGACAGGGTCAAAGTAGAGAATAGAACAAGTGGGGGGAGGGAAAGATGGAGGGAAATATAGTCAATCTTTCACAATATATCCACTATGTAAATGTTTTGCATAGCTACACGTGTGCAACCTATATTGAATTGCTTATCTTGCCAGTAAGGGTGAGTGATGAGGGAGGAAGGAAAAGAATCTGGAATTCAAAGTTTTTAAATCAAATGTTTAAAAATATATATTATTTTTTTTTTACATGCAACTGAGAAATAAGATATACAGGCACTTGGGTATAGAGATCCATCTTGCCCTACTGGAAAGTGAGAGAGGGCATGGGGGAAGATATGGGAGAGAGAAGATTGGGGGAGTGGGTATACAGTGGGGTCTCTGTTTTGTAGAGGTGGGTAGGGGAAAGACGGGGAGAAAATTTGTAACTCAAAATCTTGTGGAAATGATGCAAACTAAAAATAAACATAAAATTTAATTTAAAAAAAATAAGTACATGCCCTTTGACCCAGCAATACCACTTCTAGGGTTGTATCCCAAAGAGATCACAGAAGTCGTAAGAGGACCTGTATGTACAAAAATATTTATAGCAGCTCTTTTTGTGGTGGCAAAGAATTGGAAATCAAGGGGATGCCCATCAATTGGGGAATGACTGAACAAGTTATGGTATATGAATGTAATGGTATACTATTGTGCTATAAGAAATGAGGAGCAGATGGACTTCATAAAAACTTGGAAAGACTTATATAAACTGATGTTGAGTGAGAAGAGCAGAACCAGGAGAAATTTATACACAATTACAGACACAATATATGTGTGACAACTAACTTTGATAAGAGTGGGCACCTCTCAGCAATGCAAGGTTATAAGATAACTCCAAAAGACTCATGAAGGAAAGAGATGTCCATATCCAGAGAAAGAACTACAGAGTGTGAATGCAGACTGAAGCAAACTACCTGCTCTTTTTCTTGTTTTGTTTTGTTTTCTCTTTCCCATTGTTGATTCCATCAGTTATAATCCTTTTTTACAACCTGACTAATATTTAATGTGAAGGTATTTGTAGATCCTATATTTGATTGCATGCCGCCATGGCGGTGGGGGGAAGGGGGAAGGAGAGGGAGAGGGAGAAAAATTTGAAACTCAAGGGATTGTGAAACTGAATGTTGTAAACTAAAAGCAAATAAATAAATTAAATTTTTAAAAAAGATGAATAGTGTGTTTCATCATGAGTCCTTTGGGATTGTCTTGTTGAAAATGGCTGTCATTCACAGTTCTTTATCATACAATATTTCTATTACTATATACAGCATTCTTCTGGTTCTGCTCACTTCACTTTGCATCAGTTCATGTAAGTCTTTCTAGATTTTTATGAAATCATTCTGTCTGTCATTGCTTACAACACAATAATATTCCATTACATTTGTATACCACAACTTGTTTAGCCATCCCCCAATTGATGGGCATCGCCTCAATTTCCAACTCTTAACCACCACAAAAAGAGCTGCTATAAGTTGTTTTTGTTGTTTTTTTACAAGTAGGTCCTTTTCACTTATTAAAAAAAATCTCTTTGGGATAGAGACCTAGCAGTGGTATTATTGAGGAGTCAAAGGGTATGCCCAGTTTGATAGCCCTTTGAGCATAGTTCCAAATTGCTCTCCAGAATGGCTGGATAAATTCCCAACTTTACCAACACTACATTAGTGTCCTGGTTTCCCCACAACCTCTCCAACATTTATCATTTTCCTTTTTTGTCATCTGATAGGTGTGAGGTGGTACCTTAGAGCTGTTTTCATTTGCATTCCTCTAATCGATGTGATTTAGAACATCTTTTTCACATGACGATAGGTAGCTTTGATTTCTTTGTCTTAAAGCTACCTGTTCATATCCTTTGACCATTTATCAATTGGGGAATGATTAGTATTCTTTTAATTTGACTCAGTTCTCTATATATTAGAGAAATGAGGCCTTTATCAGAGATAACTTGCTGTAAATTTTCCCATCAGTTTTATGCTTTCTTTCTAATTTTGATTTTGTTTGTGCAAAAACTTTTTAATTTTATATAATCAAAATGACGTATTTTACATTTCATGATGCTTGCTGTATCTTGTTTGATCCTAAATTATCCATTGATATCCATAGATCTGAAAGATAAAACTATTCCTTGCTCTACTAATTTGCTTATGGTATCACCCTTTATGTGTAAATCATGTACCCATTTTGATCTCATCTTGGTATACAGGGTGAGATGTTGGTCTATACCTACTTTCTGCCATACTGTATAATTAACAATGCCAGTACAAAAGAATAGATTATTTTTAAAAAGGTCAGCCGTATCAGCCGGATCTGATCAGCCAGAAAAGGAAACAGTGATCACAAAGAACTAGTGAGACTTTGACAAGCATGGACCATGTCAGACTATTCTTATTTCCTTTCTTTTTGACGGGATTACTAAATTATAGAACAAAGAGGTAGCAAGATAGTTTAATTTAATTATGGTCCAATATTTAATAATGGGCTATCATTGCAGAAAAGATGGAGAATGTACTTTGGTTGATCATATAATTAGATGAATTTGGAATTGGATGAATGGCTAGACTCAAAGAGTCACCATTAATAGTCCCATTATAGCTTTGAAGGTGGTCTCCAGTGGAGTGCCCTAGGGATCAGTGCTCAGAGTTGTACTATTTAACATTTTTATCAATGACTTAGATAGCAGAGATGGTATGTTTAGCAAGTTTTCAGAAGGCAAAAAGCTTAGAAGAATAGCAAACATGCTGGATGCTAGAATCAAGATCTACAGAGATATTGACAGGCTAGAGAACTGAGTTGAATCTAACAAGATCAAATCATAGGGATAAAAGTAAAGTCTAAGGGCGGCCAGGTGGCTCAGCGAGTAAGAGCACTGGCCCCGGTGTCAGGATGATCTGGGGATCGAATCTGGGCTCCAATACTTAGCACCACATCCAGAAATAACTGGCTGTGTAACCTTGAGCAAGTTACTTAACCCTGATTGCTAAAAAAAAAAAAAGTAAAGTCTAGCACAAGTTCAAAAATGAGACTGCACAAGTACAGAATATGGGAAGCCTAGTTAGAAAGTAATTTGACTGAAAAAGAACTGGGGGTTTTAATGGACTTCAAGTTCAACAAGTCAGCAATGTTGAGTTGTGTGGATTGCTTTTCACTTGTGTCTGACTTTCTGTGACCCCATTTGGTGTTTTCTTGGCAAAGATCCTGGAGTGATTTGCCATTTCCTTCTCCAGTCCATTTTACAGATGAGGAAACTGAGTCAAACAGAGTTAAGTGACTTGCCCAGGGTCGCACAGCTAGTAAGTATCTGAGACCAGATTTCAGGTCAGGAAAATAAGTCTTCCTGACTCCAGGCCCAGAACCACTATGGTACCCCTAACTGCCTCAGCAATGTGAAAGGGAAGCCCCACCCCCCTGAAAAAAAAAAGAATCCAACCTTAGGCTGCATAGCTTTAAGAAATAAGGTGGCATAGCAACAGTCCAGTGATAGAATGTCAGACTTGGAAGCAGGAAAGCCTGAGTTCCTGTCTCATACTCTTACTAATTTGTGTGACCCTCAGACCAGTCACTTAATTCCTCTGAGCCTTAGTTTTCTCATCTGTAAAGTGGGGTTGATAACAGTGCCTACCTCAAAAGGTTGTGAGGATCAAATGAAGTCAGATGTATAGGGAGCTCTGAAGCTCTCAAAGTGCTGTATGCACATAAAATAAAGCCGTCATTATGGCATTGAGAGGCCCCCTGCACTCAACCCCAGTCAGACCACACCTAGACTGTTGTGTTCAAACCTGGGTGCTAACATGTAGGATGGCTCTGTCCAAAGAAGGGCAACCAAGCAGGTCAGTGAAGGACCTCAAATCTGTGCCACAGGAGGACTGGTTGAAGGAACTGGAGATGCTTGGCCTGAAAAAGGGAAGACTTAGAGAGGGCACGAAGGCTGCTTTTGAACATGTGAAGACCCGACCTGTGGATCTATATAGGGATTGTCCGTGTGATGGGGCATCTATGAAAACAGAAGAGGAGGCTCCAAAAGTTGTCCTTGGAGATCGACAAGCCCTTGATTCTGGCTCCTGTTGGTCAGGAAGGAGCCTCTAGAGCATAATTTCCTAGGGCCATAGAGCAGCCCATCCTTGCTATCTTCTTCCTACTGTCCACTCCCTGGAGATCTGGGGGGCAGGGACTCTGAAAAGTGGCCTATGTCTTCCACTAACCATTCAAGCTTAGCTCAGCTAAGACTAAGTCTCTATAGTTCATCACAATTTAAGGGATTAGAACCTAGAAGAAAATAATTCACTTTATGCCTTTCTGAAGCCTAGAAGAAGGTAGTCTTGGTGTAGCAAAAAGCACCTTATATCAAGAGTCAGTATAGACCTGAGTTTGAGTCCTCCCTGTTTCTCACAAGCTGTAGGGTTTGGGGTAGATTTAACCCTCTGTGCCCCTAGGTTTCTTCATTTTTAAAATGAAGGGGGTCCTTACTTGCTCTGACATTTTTTGATTCAACCATGGAATGATTACTTACACATAGTAGATGTTTAATCAGTGTTTGTTGAGTTGATTAACAGACCATTTCCATGCAGGGTTAGACAGGTAGAAATGCCCTCTCAATGGTCCCTGAGGAGTACCTGGTGACCGAATGCACCCTGTAGTCTGCAATCAGATGCAGTAACCAGGCTGTTTGCTCAGGCAAGTCAAGAAGATACAGTTTTCAGATTGCTCAGTCAGGACAGCAGGAGAGCAGTACCAATGGCCTGATAGGATTATGGTCAATTTGTGCTTCTTCCAGAGAGAAGGTGCAACTTTGTGTATAAATTGAATTCTCCTTTGGAGTAAAGGGGATGAATGCTTTCATGCCCTCTGGTTTATCAGAGAGGATGAAAGAAATATGCTCAGATGAAAGTAAAGAAACAAGAGACTGAAGAGACAGAGAGGAATCCAAAGTAGTAGGGAAGGGTTGGAGGGTGGTAAATGCCAGCGAGGAGGTAAGAGGGGAAATCACCTGAAATCGTGGGTATGAGGCTCTTCTGGATATGGGATGAGCTGGACCTTCTGAGAAGAAAGAAGCCTCCTGTGCTCTCCAGACTGAGAAAGAAGATCCATCCAGAGATGTTGGTAGTATTGAGGACATCCACCACCCGTCATAGCAAGAAATATTGTTCTTGGTGATTGGAGACTTCCTTGAGAGGACTATGGGAGCAGCCATATGTGAACACTGGGCCTGTTTGCTGTCTTCCAGGATATGACCAAGAACTTCCTGAGACCTGTCAAACCTTCCAACTATCCTGCTAGTGACTGATGAGGGGAAGAATAAATACCACCAGGGGGAACCTGGGAAATGGCTCCAGGGATTCAAAGTGCTTGAGAGAAACTGAATAACTTGGGGGGAGGGGCAGAGCTGCACTTTTATCATGGTGCTCTATTGAAGTTTAAGGCTTTAGAAGAGAAGGAAGGGTGTGGGGAGTAAAGAAGTGGCTAGGAAGATGGTGCTGGAGTTTGGCAAGAATGAAGAGCTTTCTGACCAGTGACTGGCTATATCTAATGAGGGCCAGGAAGAAGCACTCTACTGAAGACTTGTTAAGATGAAGGATTTTCTGTTTGTTTCATTTTATTTTATTTATTCAGAGAGTTCTAAGTACACAACGGAAGGGGAGGAAGAAAACTGCCCAGATATGGCTAAGCCAGTTAGTTAGAAAAGACATCTGGTGCCACAGCAGTGGAAGATTCTGGTAACTTGCAGAGGAAAATCATCACAAAGGAGGGCAGAAATGGCTTCAGATGCCCACATATTATTTCACAAAATGGAGAGGAAAGTCTCTATCCCACTTGCTCTACCTACTTCCAAAGTCCAGGATGAGGATAAAGGTTCATTTCCTTAGCTTTCCAATCCCTTTCACGCTCATTCTCCACCCAAAGTGCCCATTCTCCCTCCTTTCCTCCTGAATTTTTAGGGGCCAACTCAAGTTCTTCCTCCTCCAGGAAGTCTTCCATGATCAGACCATCACCTTGTGGTCCTTCCCTTCTCTAAACTTCTATAGTGAAATCCCATAAATAAAACTTTATTCTTTACTGTCTTCTTCACTTTCAGTCTCTTGTGTGTTTCTGGCTACATTGTAACCCCCTCAGGCAATGATTGTCTTTACTTTCACCCACCCACACCTACAGTATCCTCCCCCCCCCCCACTCAGTGCTACATACAAAATAGTCATTCTATATCAATCAACAAATACACATTTAATATCCTGGATAAGTCACTTAACCCTTTCGGGACTCAGTTTCCTCTTCTATAAAGTGAAGAGAGTTAGACTTGATCTTGGTGTTCCCTTTCAGTTTTAAATCCTTGCTCCCATAATCCTGTGACTTTAGGCAAAACACATCACCTGTCTGGGGCTGTTAATGGATGAAAAATGAGGGGACTAAACCAGATGGCCTCTAACACCCCTTCCAGCCCTAAGTCTGACACTGGTTTCTCCCTATATGCTCCAACCTGTTGTTCAGTTGCCCATCAGGGAGATGGGAAACAGCCTGAAGAAGTGAGAAGTGTGGTGGGGACTCCAGGGAGAAGCAGGAGATGCAGAGGTGAGAGTCCCAGGGCCACTTGTTGGAATCAACCTCCAAGGTACTCCCTCCATAACATATCCAAGCCTCTGCTGAAAATCTCCAGTGAGGGGGAGGCTAGGTGGCATAGTGAATAGAGCACCGTCCCTGGAGTCAGGAGGACCTCAGTTCAAATCCGGCCTCAGACACTTAATACAAAACTAGCCATGTGACCTTGGGAAAGTCACTTAGCCCCAATTTCCCTACCCCTCCAAAAAAAAAAAACACAAAAATTCAAAAAAATCTCACCCACCACTTCTGGAGGAGACACATTCACTTCCCCCCCACATACACACACACACCCTCACCTCCCATTCAGCTGCCTTTCATGTCTTATTTTCTTCTTCCATTAGAACAGAATCCTTGGGGGAAGGGAATGTCTTTCTTTTTCTTATATTTGTGAATGGAATAAAAATGAAAATTTCTCAGGTAACATTCCAGAAATCTGAACAGAATTGTAATAAAGTATCAAAGACTTAGAAACCTGGGCTGGGAGCCTTGGGACCCTTGCCTTACTTCCCTAGTCTTAAATTGAAGTTTTTACTAAGCTTAGCTAATGCATAGGAGGGGAAATCACAGACCCTGCAAATTTAACCGCCGGCCCAAATGTTCCAGACTTGTTTCCACTGACCACCATCTGACCTGTACAAATGTAAAATTGGAACTCCTGTTGCAGAACTCCAGGCAGGTCACCATGTCCTAAAATCCCTGATTCATAAAATACTGTCTGCTTTCATATCTATATTGATATTGTGAGAACATTTATGTTCTGCTCTCATATCTAAGTTGATACCGATGACATATTTTGTCTGTTTTCACGTCTGCTAGACATGTACCTTCTGCTTTTTTATATTACTGACATTTCACTTATACTGCCAGCAAATTTTTGCAGTTGAGATTGTGCACCTTAGTCCCTAATTAATGGGAACAGGAAAGAACAAAAGGGGGGAGGAAGAGGTGGTCTTTTGGGTATATAACCAAGCTTTGCATTTTGTATTTTGCCTCTCCTACTAGACTGCCTCTAGTATCGAGACCACCTTTCTTGCAAGAAGAAGTGATTAAATAAATCCTTCCTGTTTCTACTTAGAGATATTTCTGCTTATTTTGATTTTGGGCAAGGGTCATCTTGTCCCACACATTTGTATCCACAATGCTTAGCATAGCACCTGGCATATAGTAAAGGCTTAATAAATGCAAGTTGCTGTTTTGGAAATCTCTGATTACTGGGAAGGTTTTTTCCTTACACCAAAAAACTCATATCCCTCTTCAATTAATCAATAAGTATTTATTAAGCACTGTACTAGGTATGAGAACACACAGACAAAAGTGAAACAAAGCCTGCCCTCAAGGGGTTTACATTCATTGGAGGAGACAATGAATACATATATAAGTATACACAAAATATAGATGTGACAAGGTCTAAACTTTTGCTTAGGTTGCTTCCAATGGCACATGTGTCCCAGCCTCCAGATTTCGTCCCCTTTAGCAAGAACTCAGAACAGATGTGTCACTGGAAGTGGCCCAAGGGCACACCCAGTCCCATCACCCATGTTACAGCACTTATAGAGAGATATGTGTATAATGTATTATACTACATATAACATAAAATAGTATAAAATACCGTATAAATATAATAATTAAATATAATATACTATATACATATAAAATATAATATACTATATATGTATATATACATAAACATATGTGTGTATGCGCACGTGTGCACAAATGAGAGCAAAGTAGTTGAAAGAGGTTAGCAGCTAGTGGAAGAGGGAGGTTCAGGAAAGATCCCGTGTTGATGCCTGAGCTAGACCTTCACATAAAATAAGTAGGAAGGGGCGAGCAGTTGGGCTCCAGTCTCTCAAGGTCTCAAAGATTCCTTGCAGCCCTTGGAAACTCAGAGTGGAAAAAAGAAAAGAAAAAGAAAGAGCAGCTACCAGTGTCAGTGTTGACAGGGAGGAAAGATCAGCGTGTAATCAATACTCCTGAGTGACTGGTGGGCAGATTGTCTATTGATGAGATCCTGGGCAGGAAAGAGGCGGGGACAGAACCTGGAGGTGTGCAGCAGAATTCCCAGAGCAAGGCTTACTTACCCTTGTGGGCTCCCCCTGGGAAGGGGCGCTCCCTGGCTGTCTTTCTAGTCCCCTCACTTACCTACCAGCAGAAGCCAAGCCATCGGAGTAGAGTTCCAGTCCATTTTGAGGTGCCAATCGCCTTCTCCTTGGAGCTGCTATTGGTTAACTTGGAGCCCTCCTCCTTCCCTCAAAGTAACAAAGCACATGGCTGGAGTAAGTGGCTGAGACTGTCCTTCCAGGGAGCAGAGGTAGGCCTGAAACCAGCCAGCAAAATTCCTGCCCCTTCCCCTAGCACTGCTCTTAGGTTCCCTTTCAGGAGGATCTACAGTAGAAAGGGAACCTGGAGAAGGCCATGCTGAACCCCAAAGGGTAAAGAGCTAAAGGTACTTAGTACTTCAAGTACTGCAGAAAGCCAGTGGGTGTGAAAGGAACATAAATCAGGGGTCTCCCTGTAACCTCTCACTATAGACTACCATCGGTCCCTAAATTCAACCCCCAGATGCCTCTGATGTCTAGAAGGGACTCCTCCCTGATAGTCTCAGCACAGACTATGCCTAAGGAGTAGCAGAACGTGATGGAAAGAGTAAATCTAGAGGGAAGCTGGTGAGGTCTGGGTTCAAATTCTTTCTTGAACACTTACAAGCCCTCTCTGAGATTCAGTATCTTCTTGTAAAGAGGAGTTAATTGGGGCGGCTAGCTGGTGTAGTGAATAGAGCACTGGCCCTGGAGCCAGGAGGACCTGAGTTCAAATCTGGCCTCAGACACTTAACACACCTACTAGCTGTGTGACCTTGGGCAAGATACTTAACTCCAATTGCCCTCCAAAAAGCAAAAAAAGAAAAAAAGGAGTTAATACCTGTAGGACCTGCCTCTCAGGACAGAACAACAGAAATGTTGTAGACATTGAATGAGATCATGGATTTAAGGCACTTTGCAAACCAGCCCTGATTAGGCTATCCTCCCTTCCCTGGGCTTTACCCACCGCCAGAACCAGAGAGTCAAACCTACATTCAGGGACCCTGGGTCTTTCCAACCCATCTTACTTTAGATGCTAGCCTCCTGGGAAGGATGTGGAACAAGGATCTCTTGAGGCTCTTTAAAACCCTGTACTTGAAGGGGTCCCTGATGGTCTGTCTTCAAAGTTGCCTCCTGGTCCTGCCTCAGGATTGGGCATAAAACAGGGGTGTGCTAATAAATGTTTAGATATTCTTTAAAAAGTTCAATCTTAGGGGCGGTCAGGTGGCTCATCGAGTAAGATCACCAGCCCCAGTGTCGGGATGACCTGGGGGATCTAATCCAGGCTCAGATACTCAGCACCACACCCAGAAATAACTGGCCGTGTAACCTTGAGCAAGTTATTTAACCCCAATTGCTTAAAAAAAAAGTTAAATCTTGGGGCAGCTAGGTGGTGTGATGAATAGAGCACCAGCCCTGGAGTCAGGAGGACCTAAGTTCAAATCCAGTTTCAGACACTTAACACACCTACTAGCTGTGTGACCTTGGGCAAATCACTTAATCCCAATTGCTTTGCCTTCTCCCCTCCAAAAAAAGCCCCCCAAAACCTCAATATGTTTTATTAACATTTTCTCCATCACTTTTTAAAGTCTAGAGTTGGCAATCAACAAAATAGCAGATAAAACCCTGATTTATAGTGTTTCTGAGGTATAAAAGTTCTCACTACAATTTTAACAATCATTTCTTTGGAGCCCAGTTGAGCTGACTCCAACACACTCCCACAAGGGACTAGTGGCTTCTTCCCAAGGGCTTCCCTTTTCTTATCTACAATCCATATCCTCAATCCTCCCCCTACTTCTAACTTAAGATTTGCCTCTAACTGTCTATTACTTCTCCAGTCTAGGGAAAGTTAAAAGCTCTACTGGATGTATACTGTATTGCAGAGATGGGGGAGATCTGTTGGTGGGGGTGGGGTAGGGAGATGAATGACAGGAGATAAGGGAGCAGGTAACCCTGGCTGCCAAGTCTCTCTCACAAGCCAAGCCCAGCAAACTGGTGTCAGATCCCCAGCTCCAACAGTAGCAAGCATATGTGTTTCTGCCTGGATTAACCCCATCCAGGCCAGGAGGAGAGAGCTGGTATAGTGACTGAGACTGGCATCTCCTCCCTGGTGCCCAGCTCATACCCCAGCTGCACTCCTACTTCCTTCCTGGGCCTTCTCCTTCCTTAGTTCTTTTTTTCTTTTCTTTCCTCAAACCCAATGATTCTCATCCCACTTGCTTTCTCCTGCCTACCATCTTGATTCTCCCATTCTTCCTTCCTTAGTCTTTTTCTGCTCCCTCCTGCCTCCTCTTCCACTTTTTCTCTCTCCTCTCCTTCTTTTTCTTTCCTTATCATGTTCTCCCTGCCCTTCCTCCTCTCTCTTTCCCCTTTATCATTCCTCTCCCCCATCTCATCCCCAGTCCTTCTACCCTTTTTTATTCTGTCTCCCTTTGTCCCCTCCCTGTTCTTCTCTCTCATCTTCCTTTTTTCCATCTCTTCTTCCCCCTCTCACTCTAGTTTCCCTTCACCCCCTCACATTCCTCTTCCCCCTCCCTTCCATGTCTTCTTCTTTCTGTCTGCCATAGGCA
>NW_027187353.1:3196138-3351138 GCF_028583685.1 Petaurus breviceps papuanus | reverse complement strand
TAACAATTCATTTTGCCATCTCACCCAAAGCTCTCTTGCTGCTATTTCTTTGTCTTGTGGACACAGAGAGCTCCTCTCTGGCCCTGCTTCCTCCTAATGAAAAAGCAGCTGAGCAAATCCCTGGCATGTCCAGGGCCTGAGAGGAAAGAAGTATTCCTGGGACTCTGGAGTAGTGTCTGTATTAAAAAATGGGAGATGTTTGTTTCCTGTCCCCATATACCACCTTCCTATTTGATGGCCCTTTTCTTCCTCAGTGATTCTCCCTCTACAAGAATGCCCCCTCCTCTCACCTACCAAAGCCTGCTCTCACAAAAGAATCCTCTGAATTCATTCAGAGCGAAGTATAAGTAACTGATAACAGCTTAGTTAGTGGAAGAGGATGGGAGGTGGGAATATAAGCATCTTTCCTGAGGAGTGAAACTCCAATGAGGTCACCTACCCAAGCAGGAAGGCAAGACATTTATGACCAAAAAGTCCCTCTTGGCACCACTCCCCCCCCAAAAAAAATCATACCACATTGAGGATCATCTGCCCTGCTTCTGGGTAAGATCAACCCTGCCTCAGGGTCCTATCCTGGATTACTACCAGATACTACCATGATTCTGTCGTACTCACTTATAACACACTTCTAATAGGAACAGAAAAGAGCTGTGTCAAGGGCTAATTCCCATCACCAGGTTTCCTCTAGCTAGGTCTCCCTTGGCCTGGGTCTCCCCTCCCCTTACCCAGGTCTCCCTGGCCCAGGTCTCTGCCCTGGATCTTCCTCGGCCCGGATGTCCCCTGCTCAGTCTCCCCCGCCCAGGTCTCCCCTTCCCTCACCTTGAATAGCCTGGGTGAACAATGATCGATCTGCTCCCCAAAGTGTCTCCCCACTCCACTACCTGGAGAGAACCAACTCAGCTCCACCCCAGCTTAGCCCTCTCTTAAAGGAGGAGGAGGTGTGGCGAGGGAGCAAGGGGGGGATGAGGTTGAATCGGTTCCCTTCTCCTATCTGGTGGCACCCTGTCTTCTTTCAGACTCCCCACCCCTTTCCTTCCTCTCCCCCTCCACCCCCTTTGTTCCTGCCTCCCACCCCCATGGATCCAAGATTCTTTCTCTTCTTTGGGCTCCCTCCCAAGAGGGGGAGCAGGTGTGATGCACCTGTCTGATTCTGGGGGAATGGGTCAGGTTTCATCTACAGCTCTGTTTCCAATCTAAATATTAGAAGGGAAAGCAGAAACAGAGGGATGGTATAAAAAAGGGATAAGACTTCTGGATGAGCAGTCAGAGAACCTGGATTCAAATACTGTCTCTACTGCTTACTGCATGACCTTGGGAAAGTCACTTCTCTGGGCTTCAGTGTCCCCATCTATCAAATAAGGGGGGTGGTGGAGAATATGGCTGAGTCCTGAGGGGAGGAGAGTGAATAAGAATTTATATAGCACTTACAATATGCTAGGCACTATGCTAAATTCTTTTACAAATATTATCTCATTTGATTTTCACAATAAATATGTGAGGTAGGTACTGTTGTTATTATACCAATTTTACAGTTGAAGAAACTGAGGCCAAAAAAAAAAGGTTCAGTGACTTGCCCAGCTAGTAAGTATCTGAGGCTGGATTTGAACTCAGATCCTCCTGACTCCAGACCCAGTGCCCAGCATAAAGATACTGCCTCGGGCATTCTGATCCAGGTTCAGGTTAGCCTCCAGGCTTCCTTCCAACTCAGATCTTGTGACTAGGCTTGATGTAAAATTCTGCTTCTAACCTTCTATCACTCCATCAGTAAGGCTTGGACTTACTCTCTTCATCTATCAAATGGAGATGGGGGTTGTAGGATGAGACTAGAAGGCCTCTAAGGCACCTTCCAGTTCCAGGCCATAGGGGAGCCCCCCCAGGGCCTCGAGGGAAGAGGTGTGTTCCTCTCCTGGTCCCTTTCTTGGCTTGGTAAGGGAATGGCCAGCACCTCCTGGGAGGTTCCTGGACACTCCCCTGGCGGCCTGGCCTATGGGCACCTGGACAGGGTAGCAGCTTAAGTGAGGGGAGAAGGAGGCCCTCATCCTGGGATCCTGCTCCTCGAGGGGGGAGGGTTGTTTTGGATCCCAGCTTTAACACTGTGTAACTTGGAGTAAATCACTTGACATCCCTGGAGCTCATCTACGAAAGGGGTGGGGAGGGTGATAAAATGTGTTTTTCTTTCTTCACAGAGCAGTGATGTCAGCCCTAAAGTGCTAGATTACAGGCTAAGTGAATGTGGAGTCGGAGGGACCCAAGAGGGACCATCTAGGCCAGCTCCCCATTTGACAAAAGAGGAAACAGAATCCCAGATAACTGGGTTGTTACCTCCATGAGCTAAATAGTGAGTGTGTCTGGCTAAGAGGGTCTGCCTGAGGTCATGCTCTCTGAGGGCAGGGCCTGGGGTACAGTGCTCAACCCAGAACTGCTCGGATATGTTAGTACCAGGGAGTAACAATGGGTAGACCCAATGATTCTGTTTCTGAATGCCTAGGGGTGGGGAGGAGGAATCCCTGAGCTCTTCCTCCAGCTGAGGAAGATAAGCTGACTCATCCTCACTCTCTCAAATAATTCACAGTGGGGTCAGTGAGGTTCATCTATGGGGGATTTTCTACAGGGTCTCCCTCCGCTCTTAGTACCCTCTCATTGGGCCATCAGAGAGAGGACCTTGGTAAGCACATACAGAATGCTCCAAACATTTCCCACTGAGTCCCTCTCAAAGCCACAAATGAACCAGAGACAGGGACATTCTGGCGCTCTGCGAACAGAGCGAGAGGGGAGCCAGGTCTCATAAATGGTCAAGAGCCATTATCTCCCAGGCAGATGGGGAGAAAGGAGGAAAATAAGGAAATGACCAAAAAGGGAGAGTGCGGAGTAGGAGCAGAGGAAAGGCTCCTTCCTGAGGCAGGATATAAACAGGGTCCACTTTGTGCTAAGTAAAGCAGATATTTGCCTACAGACATAGACCTGGAAGGGCCAGGAGCTCTAGGTTTGCTTAAATACATTCTAAGTACCAAAGATAGAACTGAGGGGGGAAAGAGCAGATAAACCACGTCTAATGTGAGACAATGTGTGCTAAGGGTTTAGCAGCTTCGTGGAGGAAGGGGGGACTTGACCTGGGGGAAAGGCAGGTAGAATTTGGAAGCAGCTAGATGGCTCTGTGGTTAGAGTGCTGGGCCTGGAGTGAGAAAGATCTGAGCTCCAATCTCCAGCAGCTATTACAAATAATCCCAGCAGGCAACGAGAAGAGCTTACACCAGGGGGGTAGTGGTGTTAAAGAAGGGAAGGAGGTATATTTGAGAGACGTTGCAAAGGTGACATCAACAGGTCTTGGCAACAGCTTGGATGTGAGGGGTGAGAGAGGGTGAGGAATCCTGGATGACTCCTAGGCTGAGGGTAATAATAGGGAAGGGAGAAGATGCCTCAGGGAGGGTTTAGGGAAAAAGAATGAGTTCAGCCTTGGACAAGTTGAGTCTAAGCTGTGCAATTCAAAATGTCTGAAAGGCAATTGGAGATCAAAACTGAAGCCTCAATATGGAAATGGAAAGGAAAGGATGGGTATCAGAAATAAGACAAAAAAAAAGAGAGAGAGAAAATCAACCTTTCCTTCCAGCCTAGACCTCTCTTATGCATATAGGAGGAAGAAGCAGTAACTCAATGTGGGGCACAAGTATAAAGAATTTGGTGCTTGGGCTAATAACATGAAGCTCACATCCCACCCCCAAAGTTAGGAGAGGGGAGTTGGGAGAGGGGAGAAGAGGGAAGCAGTGGGAGACAGCACCCTACATATCCCCAAACTCCCCTCAGATTAATTTTGTCACTCATGATGTAAAATAATACAAGCAGTAATTAAGAAAAATCCACTAAGTAATGGGGAGTTAGTGGTTTTTATGATAGAAGGTCAAATAATATAACATAGGAAAAGCACAAAATAAATGCTAAGGATGATGGTAAAAATAAAGGAATGCACAACACGTGTTAAAAGTTTACACCCTCAAGGGGCGGCCAGGTGGCTCAGCGAGTAAGAGCACCAGCTCCAGTGTCGGGATGACCTGGGGATCAAATCTGGGCTCAGATACTCAGCATCACACCCAGAAATAACTGGCTGTGTAACCTTGAGCAAGTTACTTAACCCCGATTGCTTTAAAAAAAAAAATTAAAAGTTTACACCCTCTAAATTTTTGTGCCCTAAGGCAATGCCCTGGTTATGACTTTTTGTTGTTGTTCAGTCGTTTTCAACCATGTCCAACTCTTTATGACTCCATTTGGGGTTTTCTTGGCAAAGATACTGGAGTGGTTTGCCATTTCTTCCTCCAACCCATTTTGCAGATGAAGGAAATGAGGCCAACAGGGTTACCATGCCACCTAGCTTCCTAATTATGACATTACATTGTCTCAAAAATTCATATATTGGAGCTTACTCTTAAGCCCCATACTCAGATCACCCTCAAAACTGCCCAAAGGCAACTCCTTTTTTTTATACCATTCCAGCCAAAACCAAAACTCCCCCCCCCCCCCCAATCAAGGCAGGGTTTGGAGGGAGAAGATCTAAAAATTCTTTGACTAGAATATTAGAATGAGGCATTGAAAAAAAGGAAGCCTATAAAGATAGAAATGTATTACCTACAAGGGTGGAACACATTGCTATCAAGGGGAATTCCACAGTGCCAGAGACAACTACAAAGGGTGGAGAAGTGATGACTTTTCCTTCCCTTGGATGGCCTTATCTACTCGATTAAACTCTATGATCCAGAACACACACACACACACACACACTCACACACTTACATATACACACACTGTCACACACACTCACACACTTACATATACACACACTCTTTCACATTCACACACACACATACTTCTTCCCTTATCTCCTTCCCATAACCTAAGGGTAGATTTATTTCTTTTCCATTTTGCCCCCTGTGTACAGAAAAATTAATGGCTACAGGATATCGTATGCCTGATCTTCTGAACATGGGGGATTAAGACTGAGTAGAAAAAATTTCAAATTCAAGGTAGGGACATAATGAGCTAGAGATTGTTCTATCTTTAATCATTTCAGAGCCATGGGCTATATGTATCAGACCCCAGTTCCCCAGTTCAGTTTTCAATCCGGTGACCAAGGTTTGTTTGTTTTTTGTATCTTCTTAGCCTTATGGAGGTGAGGAAAAGAGATGTCCTGTGCATACATCAGAGAGACCTTGATGAGACCTTCAGACTGGTGGCTTGAGTATAGTGACACCTGGTGGATGAATTAAATATTGTTCAGCTGTTCAGTCATGTCTGATTCTCCATGACCCCATTTGAAGTTTTTTTGGCGAAGGCAGTGGTTTGCCACCTCCATCTCCAGCTCATTTTACAGATGAGGAAACTGAGGCAAACAAGATTGAGTGACTTGTTCAGGGTCACACAGCTAGTGTCTGGAGTCAGATTTGAACTCAGGGAGTGAATCTTCCTGACTCCAGGCTCTGCACACTATCCATTAGGCCACCTCGCTGCTTTACACTCCCTTACTGAGTAATAATATGACATCCTGCCATTCCGGCAAGCTTAGTGATGGCATGGGTCCCAGTGTGCATTGTTTGGGACGCTCTACTGTCCCAAGTGCCACATCAATCATAGGGTCATAGATTTAGAGCCAGAAGGGACCTTAGAAGCTGCCAAGTCTGACAAAATTAAAAAAAAAAAAATCAAGCCTGATTTTAAGATGGGGAAACTGAGGCAAACAAGATTAAGTGACTTGTCCAGGGCCACACAGCTAGGAAGTATCTGGAGTCTGACTCCAGGTCTAGTGTGCTCTCCACCACAGTCTACCACTTCTCAAGGGTGCAGACACACACACAGAGCCAACATCCATGTCAGAGTCACAACAACCATGTATGAGTTACTACTCCTATTTTATTAGTAAATAAACTAAGATTCAGAGAGATTAATTTATTTGCCCATGGTGTCATGGAAAGAGCACTGGCCCAGACAGGATGTACAGCTGGAGAGAGCAGCCAGATCCCTAAGGTCACAGATGTACACAAAAAGGGAAGTTCTCTGCCTGTCTTGTTTCCTGTTTCTCTGAGTCTCCTCTCAGCAAATTGTAAACACCTTGATAACAGCAATGACCTTATCATACACTTCCTTTGTTTTCCTGATAGTGCTCAGGACACAATACTCAATAAATGTTTGATGAATGAGAAAAAAAAACTCACAAAATAAAATTGAATGAACACTTAAGATTTAGGGGCAGTTAGGAAGACTTGGAGTGCTGATCTGGCCTCAGACACTTATTAGCTGTGTGACCCTGGCCAAGTCACTTAACCCTGTTTGCTTCAGTTTCCTCATCTGTAAAATGAGCTAGAGAAGGAAACGGCCAAGCACTCCAACATGTTGGTCAAGAAAATCCCAAATGGGGCCATGAAGGGTGTAATAGTAATGGAATTTAAAGATCTCCCTGTATTGGCTTGGTTTTCAGGTTGAGTGTTAAAACCCAGAGCTTGTGAATCCCACTTGTGGGATGGACTTGTTGACATGAAAAGAGAGGGCTGAATTGGAAGGAGCTGGTGCCATGAATTTGGAGAGGCACAAGCGGAGGAAAAGAGGCAGAAGAGTTTTTGGAAGCAGCATGTGGAGGCAGAGTGAGAGAGAGAGAATTCCTGAGGGCCAGTTCGAGCTGCCCAGGACTTTTGAGAGCTGCCACCCGGAGCTGCCAAGGACTGAGGAGACATGGCTGTGATGCTGGTACTTTGTCTGTCTGTTTTGATGTTGTTTTGCCAGATTTGTCCACTGGTGAAGGACAGTCCTGTTGTTGTGTTGGGCACAACCCCACCTTCCATTCCCTTAATTGATCTGTAAGCAATAACTTTTACCCTTCCCTCTCCTAATTGATCTGTGGATGGGGGTTCAGCCTAGGGTAAAATCCCTGCTACATTGTTACCTGCCCCCTACTGGGTGTTCCCCATCTCCACCCATTCTGTACCTCCAACACTGTTCCTCAGTCTAGAAAAACTCGTGGGAAAATTCAAATATACACTGACCAATCATTGATTGGAGTTTTAGCTTATGTAACCTGACTGTTTTAATCTCTTTAAAAACCAGCATACTGTTCAGGCCAATTTACTGTCTGATTTGGGTATGTGACCCCAGCAGTCCTGCGGCAATAAAATCCACTTCCAGTTTTAATCTAGGGGATCTTCTGTTTTGCTCCATTATGCCCAACAGTTGCAGAGGTCCTGGAACCTTGCTACTGGTTCAGGGGTTCAGAGACTGTTCTGCAGACAGAGAGTGAATTGTGTCCACTGGTGAAGGACAGTGCTGTTGTTGCAGAGGTTATGGAACCTTGCTGTTGGTTCAGAGCTCCTGAGACTGTTCTGCAGACAGAGAGTGAATTCTGTCCACTGGTGAAGGACAGTGCTGTTGTTGCAGAGGTTCTGGAACCTGGCTGTTGGTTCAGGGGTACTGAGACTGTTCTGCAGACAGAGAGTGAATTGCGCCCATTGGTGATGGCCAGTGCTGTTGTTGCAGAGGTTCTGGAACCTTGCTGTTGGTTCAGAAGCCCTGAAGAAGGATTTTCTTGTTGTATGTTTACAGAAATCCTGGAAGAGGGTTTTGCTGATGTTTTCAGGGGTCCTAGGACTGTTCTGCAGACAGAGAATAAATTAATGAGGACACTGGCAATGTATCTTGTGGCCTTGCTAAGCTTTGTCTCCTTAGGAACAGAGATTGCTAAGAACTTGCCTCTGGTCAAGATGAAGAAAAGACCTCTCTTTGGGTATTAAATGCTGTGTTTAAGCTTGTTGTAACTCAGGGGTAGATGGCCTTTTCAGTTGTGATCCAGGGGTGGGAAAGTTTTGACTATTTTGTGCTCTGTGACTGACCAAATGAATGTACTTTGTTTATGATTGGAAACTAATCTCCATTTGAGAAGAGGGTCTTTGGGATTGACTAAATGAATGTACTTCCCGGGGTGGAGTAGTACTTAGAAATTATTGAATTACTCTTGGTGAATGCTGTATTTTGAATTATGCTGTGTTTTGATTTTCTCTGTTCTTGATTTATCACTGAATAAAATGGAGAGCGGCTATACTGGTATTTTGAACCTTTGGGAAGTTGCCTTTGCTTGGCATTACAAAGGGTCAGATACAACTGGAAGATGAGTTTGAGTCACAGATGTAAGTGACTTACTACTGTGTGACCCTGGGCAAGTCACATAACCTCAAGGAGCCTCTGTTTCCTCATCAATAAAGTGGGAATAATAATACCTAAACTCCCAATCTCCCAGGGCCATTGAGTGAGGAAAGCACTTTGACCACCTCAAAGGGCTATGTAAGCATCAGAAGTTAGTCTTCCCCAGTGGCCCACTAGACCTTGAATCTCCTGGTCACATTCTCTTTCCACTTGATAAGATGCTGACTATCACAGAGATAAGCTTGGAATGTTTTCGAGGGAAAACTTCATGTAAAAACCAAGGGAATAGAACAAAGGTATTCACACCAGTCTGGAAGCAGATGAGCTCACGGATCAGATTTATCATCCCAATGTAGCTAAAGTCAAGCCACAGGTGAAATTGGTTGGAGCCCTGTCCCCCTCCTTTTTCATTTTTATGGGCAATAAATTCCCCTGGTCTATTCTGGCTCCATTGGCACACTCTCAGGTAATCCCATCAGCTTTCCCTCCAGGAAGTGAATTTCTTCATCTTTATCCTTGCAGTGTTGGCCAAGATCTACACTCTGTCACTAAAGTTGTCTAGTGCTACATCATGGAGTGGAGGTAATCCTGGGTTCTTGAAACCTGGGCCAAGGAAGCATGAGCTCCAGCAGGTTGTATCAAGGTGGAAAACCTTTGACTACTGGCCCATGAGGGCTTGGTGGATGGACTGTATGTCTGGCCTCTGAGGGTCAGAGAAGCCATCACCTAGATGGTCTCCAGGTGATTTTTTTAGTCATCACAAATCCAAAGATAGCATGGTAGAATGGAAAGCATTCTAGACTTGAGTCATGAGAAACTAATTGCCTTTAACACTAACTAGCTGAACAGCCCTGAGCAAGTCACTTAACCTCTAGGATGATGGGTTTCTTCATCTGTAAAATGAGACTAATAATGGTTCCTACCACATAGGGCTGTTCAAAAGACCAAATCAGGTAAAAAGATAAAAGTAAAATCAATATTTGAAATAATTATCAACTAAAATACCAAGTAAAGATCAATGTTTCCAAAGATTATAAAATACATCAAATATCAATGATTATCAAATATCAGTATTTCAAATAATTATCAAATAAGATAGAAATAAAGTACTTTGCAAGCCTCAAAGTGCTATAGAAATGTTACTTATCATTATCACTAAGTCCTAGAGAGGCTAAGTACTAGTAAAGGGAGTGCTATTCTTATTGTTCAGTCATTTAAAACATGTCTGACCCTCTGTGACCCCATTTGGGGTGCCCTTGGCAAAGATACTGGAATGACTGGCCATTTCCTTCTCTAGCTCATTTTACAGATGAGGAAACTGAGGCAAACAGGGTTAAGTGATTTGCCCAGGGTCACATAGTTAATAAATGTCTGAGATTGGATTTGAACTCAGGTCTTGGCACCTAGCCGTACCTCAGTACTCACAAAAATAATGAATTCTCAAAGTAGAAAGAATATAAGACTTAAGACCAGTCTTAGAGGTGTCTGATTTCCATGACTAATCTGTACATACACTGAACCTGTGTACATCCTGGACCTGCTTATCTGTTTTTAAATTAATTTTTTTTTAAATAACAAAAATTGCTTTTCTCTCCCTTCAACCCATCCCACCCACCCCCATTGGAAAAAAAAGGAAAGAAAAACACAACCTTTGTAATGAATATACACAGTCAAGAAAAATTAATTGCTACACTGTTGTGTCCATAAATGTGTCTCTGTGAACCCTCTCTCTGTCAGGAGGTAGGCAGCCTGCTTCATCAGTTAT
The DNA here is from genome assembly GCF_028583685.1 of Petaurus breviceps papuanus. Lineage (NCBI taxonomy): Eukaryota > Metazoa > Chordata > Mammalia > Diprotodontia > Petauridae > Petaurus > Petaurus breviceps. The sequence goes on along the minus strand of NW_027187353.1, from coordinate 3,341,201 downwards.
CTGGAATCATGGTTGGTCACTGCCACATCAAACAGAGTTTCTAAATCTTTCAAAAGTTGTCTTTAACAGTGTTGTTGTTGTCTATAAAATTGTTCTGGTTCTGCTCACTTCGCTCTTCATCAACTCATACAAATCTCAGATTTCTCTGAAACCGTCCCTTTCATCATTTCTTAGGACACAATAGAATTCCACCACATTCATTTGCCATAACTTGTTCAGTCATTTCCCGAACAATGGGCACTCCTTTAGTTTCCAGTTCTTTGCTACCAAAAAAAGAACTATTTTTGCACATGCATATATATATATATATATATAATTATGTATATATTTTTGCATGGGGGGCTTTTTTCTTTCTTTGATCACTTAGAGGGCATAGCCCTATTACTAATTGTTGGATCAAAGGATATTATCTCTTCTTATTTGGGTGGCACAATGGATAGTGCACCAGCCCTGGAGTCAGGAAGACATGAGCTCAAGTTCGATCTCATACACTTACTAGCTGTGTGACCCTGGGTGAGTCACTTAACCCTATTTGTCTCAGTTTCCTCAACTGTAAAATAATCTGGAGAAGAAAATGGAAAAACCCAGTATCTTTGCCAAGAAAACTCCAAATGGGGTCACAATTAATCAACCAAAAAAAATCCTCTTTTTTTTTTTTTTAACTAGAATTATCATTACTTTCTACTGTGTTTGGGATAATGGTGTAGATAATCTAAAGATATAAAGTTGTAACAGCTTCTCATGATTTTATTTCCCTCTATTCCCTCCCCCATCCCTGGGAGTACATTATCCAATAATCTCCACTTCCCCTGAGTCTGGGAAAGCTGTGATAGGATAACAAAAAATAAAAGGATGAGATCAGTCTGCCGGTATATAGATATCTACCTCTCCATTTTCCTTTTTCTCCCCTTCATCCTTAAGAGAGCCTCTCTCTCTGAAACTCTAGAAGCCACTGCAATCAGGCTAGAACCTTGGCATTGGGGGCTGCTGGTCTGTGGCATGTACTGATTACCATCACTGCCAGGACCCAAGACTGTTTGCCTCCTTCAGCCTCTGGCTAACGCCATTGGCCCATTTCTCTCTATTCAATTCAGTTTAATTCTATAAACATGAATTAAGCATCTTCTAGGTGCGTGGCACTGAGGAAGATACAGAAAGCAACCAATTCACCAACACCCGCTTATTAAGCTTGTCCTAGGCTTAGTGCTGAGTATTAGGGATCCAAAGATAAAATCAAACAGTCCCTGTCCTCCCTATGAAGGGATGCAAGGTGTGTAAGTATATATGAAATATATGTTTACACAAATTGATACAAAGTAATTTGTGAGGAGATGAATAAGAAGTGGAGCCTGCCCTCAGGGAGAGTGTGGTCTAATTAGAGGAATACATGAATGGAGATCCCAACAGTCTGTAACGAAGTATCTGGATTCTTGGGCAATGCCCAAATCACAGAGAGGTAAGTGACTTGCCCAGGGTCCACAGAAGTGGAATCTGAAACCAAGCCTTCTTGACCCCTGGCACATGAAACCCATCTTCCAGCTGGTTGTTAAGGTTGATTCGGTGAGATTTTCACCTGTAGCTTTAAACTTAGATCTTCTCCCTGTCTCCTCCCAAGGAGCCATTTGGCTTGGGTGATGGAAGTCACATCCCTGAAGCCTGACCTCTGCTGACCAAGTCTTTGTCTCTTTCTGCTCCCTAGTCAGTCTCTCATCCTTTGTACCTCTATCGCTGGACACACATTCCTTGCCCCTAGGTGCAGACTAGAGGTGATTGGCATGGCCCAGCTCCTGGTGAACTATGTTCTCTGGGATGATTCAGCACTAGGGTATTGTCCTGCCCCTAGCACAGGACAGAGGATAACCAAAGGGCTTGAAATATAACACAGGATCCCAGAATTTCAGAGTGGGATCTCAGAAGACCAACCCTTCCCTGATAAAACACAGGTGGTTACCACTCAAACGAGAATAAACCCACTTTCTCCAAGGCAGCCTGTTCCACTCTTGGACAGTAATAATTGTTAGGAAGTTTTCCTAAAATCTAGCTTCAAATGGACGCTTCTGCCCCTTTGTCTTTAGTTCTTATTCTCAAGGACCAAGCAGAACAGAGCAAATCCCCACTGCACCAGACAGCCTTTTATATACTTGAAGGCAGTAGCTGTGTTGCCTTGAGTTTTCTGTCTTCCGGATTAAATATCTCCCTTTCTTTTAATTGATCATCACATGGCATCAGCTCAAGGCCCTTTACCCTCCTGGTCACCCTCTCCTCAGCTTATCAGTGTCCTTACTAGAAGGCAGCACCCAAAACGGAACCCAATACTCCCCAAACACCATCTTCTATCTAAGAGCCAGATAGACATCATTCCCATTATGGGATGAAAAAGGTCATGCCTGCCCTTGTCTCTTCCTAGTCCTCCCGTGATGAGAGATTCTGTACCGGTGACACAAGAGCCCTGGCTTTAGGCAAGCAAGCATTCTGAGTCTCCAGAGGTATTGCCTTTCCCCAGCCTTGACACTCAACTCTGGTCTTTCCATGTTTCCTCCACCATGCTATACACGTTGGCATCTCTCCCATAGTCAGGAGGGTGGTAGGGGTAGACATCAGCCATCCCTTTTCCCATCCCCCAAACCAAGTCAACACCCTTCCTTCACCTCTAGTCACCTCCTAGAAGTGACCCTCCATCCAGATGGAGTGCTACCTGAGAGCAGAGCTCCAGGGAAAGGTCAGGACCCTCAGGCTTGTCTTTGGAGACTGTCGGGGTTGGTGGTTGTCAGAACATTCTATTGTTGTCCAAGAAGGATAACCAGACAAAAATGTGAAAACATTCAAAAAATCCCTCGTGCAATCAAGAAGCTTTCTGATTGGATAAGAATAAGCCTGAGATTACAGGATGGACCAAACATTGGAGTGAAAACACCCAGTGAATAAATCCCACATTGGTTTGCTGTTGTTCTAGAGTGGTTGTTGGATGTAGGGGGAGGGGGTGGAATAGGAATGTTAGGTGCTAGGGAGACAGAAAGAAAGGAACTCCAGGCCTAGAGAGGATTTGGGGTCAAGATAAACCAGGAGAAAAATACCCAGATAGAATAATATGAAAATATTAGGCACCATTCATTCTGGCACTGGGAGGTTTCCTTTTCATCACATTTCCCAATTCTCTTACCCTGGTATCTTGTTTCTGAGTGTGTGTGTGTGTGTGTGTGTGTGTTTGTGTATACAGGTGTGTGTATGTATATATGTATATTTTCCTCTGGAAAACTTTATCTTAGAGTCTACAGTATGGAGATGGGGTCAAAAGAGAAAAAGGGATAAGGCCCCCCCCAAAGCTCCCCAGCATTCTGATATGAGAATTTTTTTTAATTATTATTGATATATTTTATTTTTATATCATTCTGTGGCCACCTGCCACAGTTTCCAAATATGTCTCTCTCCCCATTCCCCACTGAGATATCCTTTGTAACAAAGAAAAAAGAGAAAGGAGTAGGGAGGAAATCTAGTTCAGGAAAACCAACAAGTTTATCTACTGGGTTTGACAGTGTATGCAATGTTCCATACCCGTAGTCCCCCACCTCTACAAAGAAGGAAGGGAAGCACATTTTTTCATCTCTTCATTGAGGAAAAGTTTGGTCATTTTAATCACACAACGTTCATCTCTATTTTGTTGAGGCTTTTAGTTCTTTCCAATGGGGTTACTGTATCTATTTTTTTTTTGTTCTACTTACTTTACTCTGTATCAGATCATAAAATTTTCCCAGGCTTCTCTGAATTCTTCATATTCTTCATTTTTTACAACCCAGTACAATTCCATTAACTGATTATATGAACATTTTTTAAGCCAATGACTTCCGCTTGTGTTAACACAACTGACTAGCCTAGCAGGTAAGAAGCCACATTTATGTATGGCTTTCTTATTTATAAAGTCCTTTCCTCAGAACAGCCCAATGGGGCTGGTGGTAGAGCAAACAGTGGATCAGTAGCATCTATTAAACACTTACTGTGTGCTAGAAATGATACTCAGCACTGGGGGCACAAAGAAAGGCAAGGCAGGATCTCTCACAGAGCTCACATTCTATCTGAGGAGAAAACATACAAAGAACTGTGTCCTTCTGAGACAGATTGGATGTAAATGGGAGAGGACCTCAGAAGCAGAGAGATGGAGGGGTAGTTGGGCAAAGCCTTGACAGAAGGGAAGATTTGGCAGAGTCTTAAAGGAAGCCAGAGAATCCTGTATTCCAGGATTAGTGTGAATGAATGAATGAATGAATGAATGAATGAATGAATGAATGAATGAATGAATGAGTGAGTGAATGAATGAGTGAATGAGAAAAGGTTTTATTATCTGCAAAATCAGAGGGGAGGAGAGCGAGCATTCCAGGCACAGTCGGTGCAAATTCAGTCAAGAGATGGAAGATCATGTTCAATAAACAGCAAATAGACCAGTGTAGCTGGACTGCAGAGTTCAGGGAGGGGAATAAAGCATAAGAAGGACCTTAGAGCTTTCTTGTTCAACCCTCTCATTTTACAGATAAGAAGACTGAGGCCCAAGGAAGTGAGAAATTTGAACCCAGGTTTCCTGACTCCAATCCCAGTCCACTTTCTGGAGAGCACCTCCAAATATCCAGCAGGTGAAAACAGTCCCCTCTTTACTCTTCCTCATTTTCTGTTGAGACATTAGCTGAGGATGAAGCCTAGGGCAGCTGGAGGATGCAGTCAGGTGTTTTGGGTTTGGATTTTGGGTTGGGATGGGGGCAGGGCAAGGTGAATGTGGAGTTTAGGGGGAAGTATAAATGCCCTGGGCAGTAGCTCTCCTCTGCTAAAGTGGGTGACATGGGGCTAGGAGTCAGACTAGTGCCTATTTTCTTACTCTGGGCTCTCCAGGGTGGTGAGTGGGCTAAAGCCAGGGTCCTCTCCTGGGTTACCCAGCACCCTGCTCTGGGATCTTCATTCTCTCCACTCCCCGTGGTGTCAGTGCAGTGTGAGGATGACCGACTGGTAGTGAGTGTGAAGAGGGACTTCTTTGGAACTGGGAGGCTGGTCCGGGCTACAGAGCTGACCCTGGGCCCTTTGGCCTGTGCCCCTGTGCCCTCAGACCCCCTGAGTAAGAGCATCATTTTTGAAGTGGGACTCCATGAATGTGGAAGTGAACTCCAGGTAAGAGAACACCCTAGGGGGCCTTCCTGCAGCCCAAAGGATTTGTTAGCTGTTAAGACCACAAGAAGGGCAGCTAGCTAGTGCAGTGGATCGATTCTGGTCCTGGAATTAGGAAGACCTAATTCAAATTTGGCCTCAGATATTGACTAACTGTGTGACCCTGGCCAAGTCACTTAACGCTGTTTACCTCAGTTTCCTCATCTGTAAAAGGAGTTGGAGAAGGAAATGGCAAACCACCCCAGTATCTTTTCCAAGAAAGCCCCAAATGGGGTCACGAAGTGTCCAACATGACTAAAATGACTGAACAAGAAGGCAGCTAGATAGTGCAGCAGATTGACTCTGGTCCTGGAGTCAGGAAGACCTGAGTTCAAATCCAACCTCAGCTGCTTCCTGGTTGTGTAACCCTGGGCTTAAAGTCACTTCACCCTGATTGCCTCAGTTTCCTCTTGGCTGCAGGTGAACATAATCTCTAGGCTGAGTTGGGAGATCGAGTCCCAGACCCTAGCACCATCAAGGTGCCCTAACTCACCCCCAACTCCTGTCCTCCCAATCTGTAGAATAGGGATTATTTAATTTCTGTGTTCCAGGATTAGTATGAATGAATGAGAAGCTTTTATTATCTGCAAAGCAATGAGCCAAATGCTGGAGATACAAAGAAAGACAGAGTCCCTTCCCTCAAAAGTCCCTGAGCTCACACAAGGCATATGGAAGGTTGTAGTTTCGAGGCAAATGGGAAGGTCCCCTGGTCCTTAAGGTACATCAACAAAGCAGACATGATGCCTTTTCTTTAATGTCATTTACACTTATAAAATCATATCTGGTGTGGTTTGACAATACCAAGAATTCTGGTGGCAGGAGCTTTCTTTTCTGGGTCTTCAACAGGTATGGCTATAGCACCTGAATGATTAACTATTGGGCTGTATCTCCAGAGGGGTTTCTTCCCAGGAGGGTGACTGTAGATGCTGGGCTGGAAGCATTGCTGTCGCAAAGCCTTGGGGGTGGGGTCAGAGTTGAGGGCCCTGGGCTGTCCCATTAAAGCCTGAAGGGATGATGATGGCCAATGAGACCTGCCAGCATGTAACCACTTCCTGTCTCTCCCTCAGGGTACCCTGCTGCCTCAGCTAGAGTGGCTGACCTGCCCTGTGAATAGGAAGACAGAACAAGCCCTTGGCTATCAAACTGCATGGTCCTGTAGACACAAGGTCATATTGGGAACTCTCTCTTTTTCCCCCAGATGACCCCAGATTCACTCATCTACAGCACTGTGCTCCATTACGCACCAAGCCTCTCCCAGAGCCCACTAGTCCTTAGAAGCAGTCCAGTCTCGGTCCCTATCCAGTGTCAATATCCCAGGTAAGGGACTCGGGGTCAGGCCAGGGGGTCTACAGCTACCCTTCCTCAGGACTCTGGGCTGTCTGGCCCTCCCTTTCAGGGAGTCTCTTCACCACCCCATCGTATCTCAGAGCTCGGTCCCTCCCTTCTAGGAGAGACAATGTGAGCAGCAGAGCTATCCATCCCACCTGGGTTCCTTTCCATTCCACCCTGTCCAGGGAGCAGCGGTTCAAGTTTTCCCTGCGCCTCATGGCAGGTATGGGACACCAAGATTCTACCTCATAGATGGAAGGATAGAAACAGGAGTGAATTGGGCTCTTACTATGAGCACTGGGGATGCAAAACCAAGTCCCCGATTTCAAGGAATTTATATTCTGATGGGACAGGAGGGGGAGAGATGAAAGTACCCCACATGGGAGCAGGGTTTTGAAGTCCAGAAGCCAGGAATGTGACTGGGATGGGAATGAAGGCCAGCCTAGGAACCTTAACAAAATGGCAGCCCCAGGAGACACTCTCCAGTTGGAGAAGGGCGCAGGTCTTATAGAGGGATATTTCAGTTTGAGAAGGCCCCAGGGATGTGAATGTTCCAGGGCAAGGAGTCACCCCCCGCTCCAGATTTGGAGGGAAGTTCCAAGATGAAAAGGCACAAGAAATACCAAAGCCAAGAACATGGGTAGGGGGTGGGGAGTAGGTGGGAGAGAGATAGTGGTTTGGGGATGGGGTCCTATTGGGGGGGTCAGGAAGGAAAATCCCTATCCTTAACTTCTAGATGACTGGAGTACAGACAGGACCTCTTCAGCCTTCCAGCTAGGGGACTTGATCCACATCCAGGCTGATGTCTACACTGGCTACCATGTGCCCCTGAGGCTCTTTGTGGACAGCTGCACAGCCACCTTGACCCCAGACCCGGCCTCTGTCCCCTACCATGTTGTCATTGACTTCAATGGGTAAGAGGGTAGAGGAAAGACCAAGACTAGGGGAAAGGGGAAAGAACAGTCCTTGGATCCATCTGATGCAAGCCTGTTCCCTGTGGCCCAGGTGCCTGGTAGACGGACAATCTAGTGACTCTTCCTCCATCTTCGTTTCTCCCCGACCCCGGCAAAATGTGTTGCGTTTCATGGTAGACTCCTTCAGGTTTGCCCAGGATTCAAGAAATGAGGTGAATCCCCTCCCTTGAAAATTACAGAATCTCTGGATTGCCTGGACCTTCCTAACCCCCTGCCTTCCTTCTCCTAGATCTATATCACCTGCCACCTCAAAGTCACAGCCACTGACCAGGCCCCCAGTCCCTTGAACAAAGCCTGTTCCTATAATTTAACAGTTGACAAGTGAGTGTCTTAAGAATTCGGGGTGAAGGGAATAGGGGACATAAGGGCAAACAGCTTTCTCTTTCATGGAGTACTGCTCCATTTTGTGGAGGACAGAACTGAGGCTCATGGGTAAAATGGCTTATTCCCAGAGTGCCTTGTCCTTTTTCTCTCTCAGGTGGGTCCCTGTGGAAGGCCCTAGTGACATCTGCAGCTGCTGCAAGACGGGAACCTGCACATCCCTCTCATCCTCCAGGAAACGGAGCCTAGCGGATCAGGCCCCAGGTCAGCATCAGCAGAGACTTGTCTAGCCAGTCTGGTAGGATTCAAGGGGTGGATAGATCCCAGCTTTCTTGAAACATGAAAAGATACCAAAGAGCTGATTACCAGTTCCGTGAGGAATGTATGAGGAAAGGAAGTGATTGCCTCCAGAACCTGGGTGGTCAGGGGTTTCTAACAGATAAGATTATATAATAGCAAAAGCCTTGGCAGACACGATTATATAATAGCAAAAGCCTTGGCAGACACAGAGAGGGTAGGGGCTGCAATGCCAGGGCGCTACATCTGGTTTGATTTTTAAGAATCATTTCATTGATGGCTTTTGTCAATCTCAAATTTTAGAAATATAACAACCCCTAAAGTAAAAAAAATCTAAGAAAAACTCGGTAAATGCCTTTAACATACAACACTACCTCTCTGCCTGCTAACTTTGGGATCAAATGAGAACAGACATAAAGCATTTAACACAAGGTCTGACACATAGTAGGTGCTGTATAAATGCTAACTTAAGAGGATAAGAAACTAACCCCAATCATGAAGGAACAGGAGGATGGAGGAAGGAAAGAAGATGACTAGAAACAGTCTAAACTAAAATGGCCCCCCCAAAAATAGAATGGGGGGCAGCTAGGTGGCACATTGAATAGAGCACCGGAGTCAGGAGGACCTGAGTTCAAATCTGACCTCAGATATTTGACACACTTACTAGCTGTGTAACCTTAGGCAAGTCATTTAACCCCATTGCCATGCCTTCCCCCCTCCAAAAAAAGAAAAATAGAATGGGGTCTCTAAGGAGGTAACAAGGACCTCTTATCACTGGAGGCTTTCCAGTAAAAGGTAAATGAATGTTAGAGAACACAGACAGGAGTCTGTCAGTTCAGATTAGGTAATTTCAACTGAAATGGACTTCAAAGGCTGCTAATTAGGAGCGTTAATTAGCAGGGGGCTAATGAAGATACTAGTTTCATCAAGACTGAAGACGTCAGAAGAATAGGTTATAAATTAGGTAGGACTGAGACTGGAAGACTTTCAACCTGAAATTTGGGTTGACAATGAGCCTTCTCCTCTGTCTCTCTTGTCTCCTAGGTAACCCTTCAGAATTGGAGGCTGCCCTGACGCTGGGGCCTCTAGTCCTCTCTGAGGCTGATAATGGGCCAAAACGGGGACAAGAGAACAATGTGGGAGGTAGGTACAGGGCCTGGCTCAACACAGGAAAGATATGGCTTGGCCTCATGCCACCTCTAACCACTGGCTCACTGTCTTCTTCCAGGCATTCCAGAATGGCCAGAGCTGCTGCTGCTGCTGGGGCTGATGGCAGGGGTAGCTGCTACAATCTGCCTGGTGCTATTAGGCCTCATCATAGGCAGCCACAAATACAAGTCTGTCTGTTCCAGGAATGTCTAGGACTTCAATCACTCTGAAATAAAGTGAAGGAAAATACGCCTGTGTCTGTCATCCGTCAGGGGATGGAAGTAAGTTTAGAAGGTAGCTTCATAAATGTGAAAAGTCAGAAAACAAGTGCTTTTAAAATTATTTTTATTTATTTCATTAAAAATTTCCCAATTACATATAAAGAAATTGACAATATTTAAAAATTGAGTTTCAAATTCTCTCTCCTGGCCCTCCCTCCTCCTTGAAAAGGCAAACTATTTGATACTATACATGGTCATAAAAAAAAATCAATATTAGCCATGTTGCAAAAGAAAACACACACAAACCCCAAAATAAAGTCTTTTTTTTTAAAAATATGCTTCAATCTACATTCGAGTTCATCAGTTTTCTCCCTCTGGAGGTAAAGAGCATTTTTCATCAAGAATCTTTTGGAGGGGCAGCTAGGTGGCACAGTAAATAGAGCACTGGCTTTGGAGTCAGGAGGACCTGAGTTCAAATTTGGCCTCAGACACTTAACACTTACTAGCTGTGTGACCTTGGGCAAGTCACTTAACCCCAATTATTGCCCTGCCTTCCCCCCCTCCAAAAAAGAAAAAAAAAGAGTCCTTTGGAATTGGTCCATTGTCTTGATCAGGACAGCTAAGCCTTTTACAGTTGATTATCCTTAAAATATTGCTGTAAATGTGTATAATGTTCTGGTTCTGCTCACTTTGCATGAGTTTAAATAAGTTTTCCCAGGTTTTTCTGAAATCTTCCTGCTCATCATTTCTTATAGCACAATAGTACTCCATCACAATTATATACCTCATTCCCCAATTGATGGGCATCCCCTCAGTTCCTCATTCTTTGACACCACAAAGATTTTTGTATAAATAGGTCTTTTTTCCCTTTTGTAAATATTTTTGCATGAATAGGTTCTTTTCCCTTTTCTTTGATCTCTTTAAAATACAGACTTGTAGTGGTATTACTAGGTAAAAGGAAATGTAGTGTTTTATAGTTCTTTGGGCATAGTTCCAAATTGTTCCCCAGAATGGTTGGACTAGTTCACAACTTTACCTATGCATTAGGATCCCATTTTTTCCCACATCTCTTCCAGCATTTGTCACTTTTCTTCTGTCATATTAGCCAATCTGACAGGTGGGAAGTGGCATCTCAGTTAAAACAAGCACTTTAAATACATGGCAGGTAAAAGAAGATGGTGTTTGCCTGAATGTCCTTTGCTTTAGAACCAGGACCACAAATGTGAACTTGGATGTGTTTAGGGGTCCGTGGAAACTTGGCCCTGGCTGATATAAAACTTAGACGGTACCACACAAGTTAGAAATGGAGACTTCTCTCCCAAGCACTATGATCTTACAATCAGGCCATTTGGTGATGCTAATATCAATATCCACTAGTAAGTTTGGCTGCAGCTCTTTAAATCTTGACTGGGGACTTACTATAACCACCCATTTAGAAAGCATTTGCTACTAAATGGTGGGAAAAAGGGGAGCTGAGGACTTATTTCTCCTACTTCCACTGTGAACTCCAAACTAACAAAGAAGTTTCTGCAAAGACATCAATCAGATTGGAATGTCTTTACAAAGGTCTGCTTATAAAAGGTCAGTTTTCATAAACAGCATTTTATAAAACCTTAATACAAAGATTAATATAAAACCTGCAGTCTGAATTTAAAACTACAGCTCTAAAGCAAAAGTTTACTTTTTTCTGTTATAGAACTTTTCTTGAAATGTCTTTAAATGCATAAAATACGTAGCTTACAAATTAAACTAGTTATATTGAAAAAGTTATCAAAATATAAAAAAAAAATCACAGAACCCCTATCCTAAAGATAGACTAGGATGTGGAGAGGCAAGGAGGGTTATTAAAAATCAAAGTCGGAGTAACTAGGCGGCACAGTGAATAGAACATTGGCCCTGGAGACAGGAAGACTTGAGTTCAAATCCAGCCTCAGACACTTGACACTTAACTAGCTGTGTGACCTTGGGCAAGTCATTTAACCCCAATTGTCTTGCCTTCCCCCCTAAAAAATAACCAAAGTCCCTCTATCCTCATAGCTCAAGATGTAAATGTAGCAGGGGATCCAAGTGGTTTTCAAAGACCAGCTGTTGGGAATGCAGCAAAATGATACTTCCCTTTTTCCCCTCTCCACTTGCCATCAATACCTGTTCCCTTCTCTGAGGAGAGAGGCTTACAATTGCCTAGCTATATGGCAGAGTTTTGAACAGTGTCTGGTGCTCTTTTACAACATACCCACTTGAGGAAAGCACTTCCCAGAAATGTTTGGCCTTCTCCCAACTAGAGTTTTTGTTTTATCTTTCCCCACGCCCAAGCTTTACCAGCTAGAAATCTGTCAGTCCTTTAACTGAAAACACAAGCTAGCCACCTCATGGAGTGCCAGGATAAGCAAAAGACCCAGGAAACAATAGCAGGAGGGCTTGGGACCGTAGAATCTCAGGGGTCTCCGTTAGGAAAAGTCCCCCATGTAGGTTGCCTGAATAGCTCCTCAATGGGCTGTACTATATTCTTTACTAAGCTCCCACTTCTTTCCACCTTCTCTTCCCTCATCCCTCCCTCACCCCTTTTTTATTCCAGTCGTGTAAGTGTGAGACAAGGATTGGGGAGAGGGGGGATCACTGGGCTAAGGGGCTGTGTTCAAGTCTGGATCATGGGGGCCAAGCCCATGACCTTGATCAATATGATGTTGATGCCCTGAGCTGGGGAAGGAAGGGTCTCCAATTCCCTGTAGCCCAAGCTGGGGTCTGTCTCCAAGTTCTTATAAGGCTGACAACCTGAGCTTGGCTTGCTCCCCATTTGTAGGAGAAATGGGAATCAGAGTTGTTGACTATGCTGTCAGAGGAGATCAGAGTTGTTGACTAGCCTGTACTCAGGCTAGATACCAAGAGCTGTGGACCTAAAGGAGATGAGAAACCTGGAGCAGTTGTCCTAATGTAAAGGAAAGATTCTTGGGATTGATTCTAGGATAGGTGTTCTTAACCTAGGATCTGTGGAGAGATTTCAGAAGGTTTATCAGCTTGCATAGGGGAAAAAAGACATTCTTATTTTTATTAACCCATACCTGAAACTTAGCATTTCTTTCAAATATTTAAAAACATTATTCTAAGGAGGCCATAGACTTCACCTGATGGAAAAAGTTAAGAACCCTTGATGTGGAGGTGAGTGGAATTCTAGTTGTTAAGACAAGGAGAATGCTATTCTTCACCACCTTCTTACTGAACTTAATGCAGACATTCCATCTATCTTAGCCCTGCTGCAGCTCAGAAGCTCTGAGTTCAAGAGTTCCACCAGAAGATGGCAGCATAGAAGCAGGAAAACTCCATGAGCTCCCCCCCTAACCACCTCAAATACCTATAAAATATGACTGTAAACAAACTTTAGAGCTACAGAACCCACAAAGTGACAGAGAGAAACAAATCTCCTGCTGAAGGCAGCCCAGCAGGCAGATAGGAAGGGTCTATTGCAGCATGATGGGAGCAGAGCCCAGCCCCAGGTGAAGCCACAGTTCTAGCCCCAGGGTGCCCCAACCAGCAGCGGTTAGAGCAGACCTCGGGAGAGTGGATCACCAGCAGCTGTGGCGGTTTCCAGAATTATCAACCCATAAATGCCAAAGACAAAGTGAGAGGTCAGTGTGGACTTTGGGAACAGGGAGTCTGGGGGTGCAGTCCAGCCTCTGCCCCCTGGAAGGGAGAAGTGGCTGAGGTGTGCCAGCTGCCGCTGCTGTGTGGCTGCTTCAGAGCTCCTGGCCTGCAGATTGTAGGGGGACCAAGCACCAGTCTAAGGGGTAATCTCTCTTGCTTTAACCTGCTTGGATCTGGATCTCTGTCTAGGGTGGAGGTCCTGGGGTGCATGACCAGTGTGCCAGAGCTTGTGGAGGCTTCAGAGAAGGCACCCAACTAATAGCTCTGGCAGCTGAGAAAACCCCAGCAATTTAGGACAAAGCTCCCTGCTCTGATAGCAGAGTTTTACTGTAGCAAAAAGCTCAAAAGTCAAGTAATTGAGTGACAACATGAGCAAGCAGAGGAAACAAAGCAAGCATAGCAATCTGACTTTGGATTCCTATTTTGGGGACAAAAAGGATCAAAGCATGGAACGGGAGGAAGAAAACAAAGTCAGAACTCCTGCACCAAAAACTTCTAAGAAAAATATGAACTGGTTAAGGCCATAGAGGAGCTTAAAAATGATTTTTTTTTTTACTTTTTGGAGGGAAATTGGGGGTAAGTGACTTGCCCAAGGTCACATGTTACTTTTTGTATCAAGTGTCTGAGGCTGAATTTGAACTCAGGTCCTCCTGACTCCAGGGCCGGTGCTCTATTCACTGTACTACCTAGCCGCCCCCTTAAAAAGGATTTTGAAAACCAAGTAAGAGAAGTGGAGGAGGGGTGGCCAGGTAGCACAGCAAATAAGAGCACCGGCTCCAGTGTTGAGAAGACCTGGAGATCAAATCCCGGGCTCAGGCACTTAGCACCCACCCAGAAACACCTGGCCGTGTAACCTTGAGCAAGTTACTTAACCCTGATTGCTTAAAAAAAAAGAGAGAGAAGTGGAGGAAAAATTGGGAAGAAAAATGAGAATGAGGCAAGAAAATCATGAAAAGAGAGTCAACAACTTGACTGAAGAAAATAACACTTTAAAAAATAGACTAACTCAAATGACAAAAGAGGCCCAAAAAGCCATTGAGGAGAAGAATGCCTTAAAAAGCTGAATTTGCCAGATTTCAAAAAGAATTTCAAAAACTCACTAAAGAGAATAATTCCTTCAGAATTAGATTGGAGAAAATGGAAGTTAATGACTTCATGAGAAATCAAGATACTACAAAACATATCCAAACAAATGAAAAAATAGAAGGCAATGTGAAATATCTCATTGGAAAAACCACTGACCTGGAAAATAGATCCAGGAGAGATAATTTAAAAATTATTGGACTACCTGAAAGCCATGATCAAAAAAAGAACCTAGAAATCATGCTTCAAGAAATCCTCAAGGAAAATTGCCCTGATATTTTAGAACAAGAGGGCAAAACAGAGGTTGAAAGAATACACCAATCACCTCTTGAAAAAGATCCCAAAAAGAAAACTCTTAAGAAAATTATAGCCAGGTTCTTGAGTTCAAAGATCAAGAAGAAAATATCATAAGCAACTAAGAAGAAACAATTTAAGTATTGTGGAAATGCAATCAGGATAACACAAGATCTAGCAGCTTCGACATTAAAGGACTGAAGGGCTTGGAATATGATATTCTGGAGGTCAAAGGAGGTAGGATTAAAACCAAAAATCACCTTCCTAGCAAAATTGAATATAATGTTTCAGGGGGAATATGATCATTCAATGAAATAGAGGACTTTCAAGCATTATTGATGAAAAAAACAGAGTTGAATAGAAAATTTGGCATTCAAATACAAGAAGCATGAGAAGGTAAACAGGGAAAAGAAATCATAAGGAATTTATCAAAGTTGAACTATTTACATTCCTACATGGAAAAACAATAATTGAAACTTATGAAACTTTTCTCAGTATGAAGATAGTTGAAGGGAATATAAATGTGTATATATATATATATGTATACATACTTATATATGTCTATATGGGAGGGTATACGTGCATATGAGTACATCTGAGAGTATGTGCATTTATGTGTACAGGTATTCATAGATAGAGGGCACAGGATCAATTAAATAGGAAGGGATTATATTTTAAAAATAAAATTAAGAGGTGAGAGAGGAATATAATGAGAGGAGATGGGGAGAGACAGAAGGGGACAAATTATCTCATATAGAAGAGGCAAGGGAAAGCTGTTGCAATGGAGGGGAAGAATAGGAAGGCAAAAGGGAATGGGTCAACCTTACTCTCATTGAATTTGGCTTAAGGAGGGAATAACATACACACTAAATTGGGTATCTCACCCTACAGTAGAGTAGGGGGGAAGGGGATAGGAGGGGGTAATGATAGAAGGGAGGACAGATGCGGGGGGGAGGGAAGTTAGAAGCACATACATTTGAAAAGGGACAGGGTCAAAGTAGAGAATAGAACAAGTGGGGGGGTGGGATAGGATGGAGGGAAATATGGTCTTTCACAATATATCCACTATGGAAATGTTTTGTGTAACTATACATGTACAACCTACATTGAAATGCTTATCTTCCTAGTAAGGGTGGGTGATGAGGGAAGAAGGGATAGAATCTGGAATTCAAAGTTTTAAAATCAAATGTTTTTTTTTAATTATTATTATTTTATATGCACTGGGAAATAAGATATACAGGCCCTGGGCTATGAAGATCCATCTTGCCCTACTGGAAAATTGGAGGGGGGATGGGGGAGGATATAGGAGAGAGCAGATTAGGGGAGAGGGTTTTCAATGGAATCACTGTTCTGGGTGGTGTCTAGGGGAAAGACGGGGAGAAAATTTGTAACTCAAAATCTTGTGGAAATGAATGTTGTAAACTAAAAATAAACAAAGTTTTTAAAAAAGAGTTCCACCAGCCTCAGGCTCCCTGGATGATGGAATTATAGGTCTGAACTACCATACCTGTTTTAGATCAATATTTCTAAGATAAGTGAACCATCTCATTCTGCATTTCTCATTCATTATTTCTGCCAAGAGATAAAGTTGTGGTCACTGCATTGATCCCCAGTCTCAAGTCTGTTTACACTCTCATGAACATGGTTCTCTAACCAGAAGGTCTTCATGCTTAGCACAGGCCCTGGTACATAGTAGGCATTTAATAAATGTTGATTAAAATATTTATTGAAGTAAAGCTTGAGTGGCCACTTTTCAGGCAAGATGAAAGTTGACCCAGAGAGACTCTGAGATGCTGTGATAGCAACGGGGGGGAATAAAAACCAACTGTGATTCCATCTCTAGCTAGAGAATCCCTTTGGAAAAAATAAAGTGATTTTCACTTCTGTTCACTATTTCCATGCGTCTGTGCTAGCTCTTGTGTGAGCCTTCCACTGGGCAGGTTACCATCCAGCCACACTTTTTACCTTCTCACTTTCCTTGCCTGAGTCCATCCATAAATTCTGCATCAAGATTCTTCCCGAAGGGTGAGATGACTGAATCCAGATTTATGGAAGAGATTAATAAACAGTTGTTCATAGGATCATAGAGCTAGAAGGAACCTTTGGAGTCATCTACCCCAACCCCCTTATTTTTCAGATGAGGAAGCAGAAACCCACAAAGGCAAAGTGACTTTTCTAAGGTCATTCAGGTAGCAAGTCACAGAGTCAGAATCAGAATTCATATCCTAGCACGCAAAACTCCAGGGCTCTTTCTGCTTGCCACAGTGCCTCCTGGTGGCTGATTTTAAATATTTCCGTGTAACACCCCCCAGCCCAATACTTTCAGGTTGTATTTATTCTTAATGAATGCTCTCTTTGGTACCCAAGTCACTGCTGGTAAATTTACCACTGCCTCCTTATCCATGGTGCTTTTCTATTGCCCGATGGGTCGCATACAACATTAATTCTTTACAGATGGCATGAATTTGATTATATAAATCAGTATCCCCTCCAGCTCTTCTTGCCCAGTTGGGCATTTGAACTCCCAGGCTGGGGTTCCCAGAGGGTGCAGCTAACTTACTCCTCCCCTCAGGATGCTAGGGAGGATCCTGAAGGAATGTGGCTTTTAGCACCACAGCTCCTGAGCTCCGTGTGTGTGCTGTGTTTGGCATTATCAAGCAACCGGTCGAACTCCATTAGCTTTTAGAAAAGATTTTTGAGACTACTACTAAAAGACAGTAGTAATCAGATGCAGCAAAAAAAGTTAGTACAAAATATTCCCCCAATAATGAGGGGTTTTTTTCTCGTATACATAAGGTATCTGGAGAGAGCAAGCTCACAGCAACATTATGCAATGATAAGCTCTGAAAGACCTAACTCTTCTCAGCAGTTCCAAAAAACTCATGATGGAAAATTCTATCCACGTCCAGAGAAAGAACTCTGGAGTCTGAATGCAGATCAAAGCCTACTATTTCCTCTCTCTCGTTTTTTGTCTTTTTTTTCTTTCTCTTGGTTTTCCCCTTTTGTTCTGATTCTTTTTTTTTACAACATGACTAATGTGGAAATATGTTTAATATGATTGTACATGTATAATCTATATCATCTTGGGGAGGGGACAAATTTAGAACTCAAAATCTTATAAAAGTAAATGTTGAAAAAATAAAAGTTAATTAATTATTTAAAAAAAAAAAACTTAAAGTACAATGAGGCCTGTGAAGTAGTTGAGAAAAAATGTGGCAAAGGGGTAATTCCTGACCCTGGAATTCCATTTCTCCTTTTACAGAGCCCTTGGGAATTTCTCCTTAGACAAAGTGCCCTTACCTGCTGGATAGGTGGCCCTGCTAGGCCACTGTGGGTCAGCAGCAGGCACTTCTCTCTGCCACTAGGGGTCTCATTTCCTTACAATCCCTTGGATTACTGTCTTCACATCCACTGGCAGCTGCTTTCTGTTGCAGACCATTACCATTCTGGTGGGCATGGCTACAACTTCCATTCACTGGTGATTCCCCTAATGGGACCTGTGGATCTCCTGAATTCATCAAGTCATCTGGGCATTCCTTTCTCAGAATACTCACTGAAGATCGAGAAAGAAGACACAAAAAATGGGGGCGGGTAGGTGGTGCAGTGAATACAGCACAGGCTGGGGTCAGGAGGACCTGAGTTCAAATTCAACCTCAGCCACTTTAAACTTACTATGCGTGTGACCTTAGGCAAGTCACTTAACACCAATTGCCCCTCAAAAAAAAGAAGACAGAAAAAAAGAAACAGTTCATGTACAGAAAATCAGAAAATGCAGCTAAATGCCCTTTCCTCTGCCTGGCAGCTCAAAGCAGTGTTGCCTCTTTGAAGCTGCAAAGGAAAGAATAAGAGAAATTAGGTCATCTCTTTACATACATCTCAGTCCCAACTCATTACCCCCTGAGTCATTATTTCTTCCAGTCAATTAGAATTTCCATCATCACCCAGTATGAACCCCTCAGGCATTAACAGTCAGAAGCAGGCTCATCAAAGTTTCCATGGGTTTAGACTAAAAGCAGATAGAAAATCTCTGTGTTTGCTTCAAAGATTAGCTCTCAAAAGTTAATTCATCCCTGCTAAATGAAGACAAAAGGATTTATTTTTACAACAAAAAGCAGTATCTCTATAACCCAGGAAGAGATCTTATGCAAAAAGTTTTGAGCTACAGGTTACATCTCAAAAATGAAAAAAAAAAAACTGTAACGTTAATGGAATATAAAGATCTTCCCCATTCATTAAGAGGCTTATGTGACCACATGTGTTCAATCATGGGTGTCTTACTGCTTTGAGCTCTGACCCAGCTGTGATACATCCTAAGTCACAAGTGCCTGCTGCTGACCCATATCCAGCAGGTAAGGGGACTCTGGGGAGGAAGTTGCCTAAAGGGAAGTTTGCTTAGGGGAGGTTTGCTTGTAGGAAGGCTTTCACACCTTTTGGCACTAAGCTAATTAGGCACTGAGTCCCAAGGGCTGTTGGTGCCTTCTGGCTCTGAGCCTATTAGTTGAAAACTGTATATACTGGGAGGCTGGGTGTTTTACTTTGGGGGTTCGCTTATGTGCGAAGTACCAAAGGGTTAAGTTTCCACAGAACTGCAAAAATTGCTGGAATGAGGCTACTGATAAAAGAACCAGACAGTAGCCTTGGGAAGAGTTGAGGCAGTAGCCTTGGGAAGAAATTGGATTCCCAAGTGAAATGATGTCAAATAAAAAGGAGCTGGCAGAAGCAGGTGGATTTGACCCACTGGAAAGCAGACAGCGGCCTTGGGACTTGAGAGCCCAGAGAAGTACACATCTAGGTTAGACTGGTGGGCAGGGGGGTCAGTATTCTGGGGTTGTTACTGTGCCTGCTTAATGAAACTCATGTAGTATGTATATTATCTAACAGAATTAGAGCCTCTTTAGTAATAATGTATGATAATGGGGAGGTGTACCCAGAAAAGAACGTACCAATCAGTCCTCTGAAGGGAATGTCTGCACCAAACTACTATATAAAACTTGCTTGGCTTTCATCTCCCAGACTCCTCCTTCCACAAGAAGGGCAGAGTCCACTTCTGGCCAGAAGTGATCAATTCCTTTGGACTTCTCCCTAAAAAATTTCTTTTGGTATCAGGTTTTTGGAATCAATTGTGTTTTTGCTTTTCCAAGCTGGCATTTCCAACACTTATGAGAAGGACCTTTTGATTCCCTGGACAGAACTCTGAGTAGTCATTTGTTAAGAGTCCTCCCGCCCCTTCCCCCCCCCCCCCCCCCCCCCCCCCACTACTCAGATATTTGTGCTCTCCCAATCTGGTGGTGTAAGTAGTTGTATTACTTTTTTCAGACAGTTGGAGCCCTGTCTGTTGAATATCTGTGCTAATTTGTCTGCTTGTATTTCCTACTTATTTGTAATTAAAGTAATATTGTTGACCCCCCTTTTGAATTGTCTTTCCTTTAGAAAAGCAGATCAAAGAACCTGTGCTAGCAGGCCATCCTGGATGTGCTAGGGTGCTTGCTGTTACAACAAGTTGGGTAAAAATAGTAATATAAACATGTGATTGGAGGAAATGTACATCTCAATGGAATCATGAAATCACAGATTTATTCAAGTAAATATATCAGATTGTGGCGCAGTAGAAAAAATATTAACTTTGGAGCTGGAGGACCAGGGTTCAATTCCTGACTCTGGTTAACACTTGAAGGTCCTTGGGCAATTCACAACGTCCAAGAGCCTCAGTTTACTTATCTGTAAAATGTGGGAGTTTGACTAGATAATTGTTAAGTTTCCTTCCAGCTCTAGGTCCTATCAACAAAGGTCCTATCCACAGGGGTAGTGTCTGCAGGGTTTTGAGTTACAGAATCAGAACTGGGACCCAGGTGTCCTACTTCCCAGCCAGGTTGAGGAGGAATAAAGGGACAGGGGGCAGCTAGGTGAATAGAGCACCGGTTCTGGGGTCGCTTACTAGCTGTGTGACTTTGGGCAAGTCACTTAACCCCAATTGCCTTGCCTTCCCCCATCCAAAAAAAAAAAAGCATATGCTTTAAACTTTATTTTTCTTGGGTTTTTTTTGTCTGTTTTCTTCATAACATAACTAACATGGAAATATGTTTTGCATGTCAATTTAATTGCCTTCTCAATGGTGGGGGAGAGGAAGGAGAGAATTTAGAACTCAAAGAATTTAAAAACAAATGTTAAAAATTGTTTTTACATGTAATTGAGAGAAAAATAAAATATTAAGTAAGAAAAAAAATTTTAAAAGCTAATAGAAAATAAATGAAAAATAAAAAATTAACCTGGGAGAAAAAAAAAGAATTATCCACTGTGCTAGAGACCTTCTTCAGTATCTTTTAACATTGCTTAGGTATCAGTGCTATGTTCAGGCATTTTATTCCTTGTTTTGCAACCTGGCTAGCTGCCAGCTCTTCTGAGCACATATTTCATGGCTGATGTCTTTTACATGACTTCTCAGATGTACAAGATATCATAGTGGTAACACAGAGCTTCCACCCAGAAAACAAACTGCCTGTGAAGCTGGGCAATTTCTCTCTAGAAAAATCCCAATCACAGCAGCCCTAAAAGAGTCTATTGCTCAGATTATCACAATGGCCTCCTAATTGGTGTCCCTTTCTTAAATCTCTCCACTCTGATTCATCCTCCAAGTCAACAAACATTTATTAAGTCCCTGCTATGTGAGAGGCACTGTGCTAAGTACTATGGATATAAAGAAAGTAAAAAACAGTTCCTATGTTCGAAGAGCTCACAGTCTAACAGGAGAGAGAACATGCAAGCCACTGGATACAAACAAAATGTGCAAAGGATCAAAGGATAAATTGGGGGCAATCTCAGAGTAAGAGCCCCGGGCTTGAGAGACCAAGAATTGCAGAAGGCGGGACATTGGTTGAGACTTGAAGGAAGTCAGAGGGGACAGACACAAAGAGAGAAGGAAATTCAGGCATGCTAGAGCACGTGAAAATTCCTGGAATCAGGAGATAGAGTATCTTGTTTGAGGAAGAGCAAGGACAGAGTCACTGGATCCAATAGTATGGGGAGAGGAGTAAAGTGTAAGAAGGCTGGAAAAGGAAAGGTCCAGATTACGAAGGGCTTCGAATGCCAAACTGAGGGTTTTATATTTGATACTGGAGGTGACAGGGAAGCACTGAAGCTTATTTCATTGGGGACTGACATGGTCAGATCTTTGCTTTAGAAAGATCCATCTGACCATTGAATGGAGTTTGGAATGGAGTGGGAAAAGAGGAGACAGGGAGACTAACCATTGGCCAGTGGGATAGACTAGGGGCGAGGTGATGAGAGCCCCCACCAGCGCTATGGCAATGTCAGAGGAGAAGGGGGCATAAGCAAGAGGTGTCAGGACAAGAGAACTGACAGGAATTGGCAACTGATTGAATATGGGAGGAGAATGAGAGAGTGAAAAGCTGAGAATGAGGACTAGACTGTGAGCCTGGGAGAAGGGTGATTGCCTTTGACGGTAAAAGGGAAGTTAGGAAGTGTGGGGGAAAGGGGCGGGGATAATGAATTCAGTTTGTACCTGCCTAGTTTTAAATGTCTACAGGACATCCAGTTCAAAATGGCCAATAGGTAGGGGATAATGCGAGCCTGGGAGTCAGAACTGGAGCCCAGAGGTTGGACAAATGGACATCATAGTAATAGATCTGCCTATCGGTGATAATCAAGTCTCTGATACATCAAAAAAAGAAAAAGGTCCCTGGACAGGGCCTTGGGGGAGTGTAGAAGCAAAAAAGATGAATAAAACACACATATATGTATGTGCGTGTGAAATGGGTAAAGAATAGAAAAGGTCCTCCTGTATTTTTAAATTTTTATTGATGCTTTGTCTTTATATTACATTTTACAAATCACTCCCATTTAATGAGGTCTCTTGTAACAAAGTAAAACAATAAAAGTAATCATTACAGTGACCTCATGTGAAACTGCATCAACATTTCCTATCTCTAACAGTACCCACCTCTATATTTAAAAAATAATAACAAAAATGTAAAAAAAAAAAACCTAAATCTGTTTTCTTTCTCCTTCTTACTTGATTTAAAAAAAAGAAAACAAGTTTCTTGTGGGAAATCTGCATAGCTAAATAAGACAAATTCCTTCAATGGCTTTATACAAAAATATAGATGTCATTCTGCACCATCACTTCTCTGAAATGGATGAATTACAAATAGTCTTGTCGATCATAGTTCTTACAGCTCTCTAACTTGTTTTCACAGTTTAGTGTGACTTGTTCTTCTGATTGTGTTCATTTCATCCTTCATCATTTTGTAAGTTTTGTAAATGGCCCTCCTCTATTTGCCACCCCCTCTTTTTTCCATATTGGGGAAGTGTCCATGTAACAGACCGAACAGGGCCTATTCAGGTAAGCTCTGTGTGCATGCAGGTATAAGCGGTCTGTCTAGGGGAATAGAAACCTGGTCTAGAGCCTCAGCCAGTGGGAAGAGAGATAAATTTGGAGTCAGAAGACCTAGGTTTCTATCTATGCTTCACTTCCTGTGGGACTTTGGGCATGTCGTGGAAATCGAAAGGAAAAAAACTCCAAGACACAGTCAATTAAGTCAAAAGATTTTCAACTTGTTGGCAAGGGTGACCCACACAGAGAGTGCCTATGTACAACCTAAGTTAGATTTTATTCTGAGGTTTCTTTTACATACAGAAAACCAACAAAATCAAAGGAAAGGATTTCTCTATTCTGATTGGCTATTCCAACAACATGGGAATACAAAAAAGCAAATTTGTGCTTAAGAAACATATGCTTTAAAAAGATATAAATGATCTATCCACAATCAACTGCAGCTAATCTGCCTTTTGTATAAACTGGATAAAAGTGATGATATATGGTGCAGACAATTAACTACCTCAAAGACATCTGTTGGATAAGGGTAAAAGGTACAGCATATTTCTTCAGCTAAGCATTGATGTATATTGGGCGCTCTCAGCAAACTACAGTCATCTTGTAATTATTTCATACTATGAAGGAGTTTCTTAGGTTCAATATTAATTGAGTTCCTTTTTCACAGTCGCTTTTCCCACTCTGGGCCTGTTTCCTCTTTTACAAAGTGGTAGGGGGTGGTCCAGAACAAAGGTCTCAAACTCCTAGCCAGTGGCCCCGACCCAGATTAAAATGTAATTGGGAAACGTTTAACAAAACAAATAAAAATTCGATGTCATGTAAATTATATAAATTTGTAGTTTTCAAAGTCAATATGTGACCCCCAGGCATTGTTTCTATTTGAGTTTGACACCGTTGGGCCAGAGAACTGAAGATGAATAAGCATGTAATCCACCTGGGGGGGGGGGGTGATAGACTTAAAATGCTGAATCAGCTATGTTTTGGGGCATACACAATGTGTGATTTTGTTTTGTATGAATATGCATGTGTATCGTGGGGGTTTAATTTTTCTTTCCTTTTTATTGGGGAGAGGGGGAGAAAATGATCACTCGTTTAAAAAAAAAAATAAAGAAAATTGAGGGGAAGAGAAGGGGATTGGGCTCTAGATGTTCCCTAAGGTTCCTTCTAGATCTCAATCTTAGAGTCTAGGAGGACAGACACTAGATCTAATACCGACCACGCCACTACCTTCCTCAATAAACTTCAGTGCCTCTCTATTGCCTCTAGGATCAAACATAGTTTCCTGTGCTTAGCTTTCAGAGCCCTTCACAACCCAGTCCCTGGCTCACTTTCTAACCTTCTGACACATTAGACCTCTCCCTGCACTCGATGGTCCTGCCAAAGGGGGGCTCTCTGCTCTTTTCCCGTCACTCCATGCTCCGCCTCCCCCAGTGTGTTAACTCTTGTCATTTTGCATCCCCCGGATGCATACAGCAAAGGTTTGGAGATTTCAAATCAACAAGCGTTTCTTAAGCACCTGCTGTGTGCCAGGCTTTGTGGCAGGTGCCGAAGACACAAAGACACACACACTAATGAAAGCTCTGGCCTCCAGGCAGGCGCAGACAGGCAGACAGGGCTGGGGATAGAATGTCGGAGACCCTGAAATGAACGGCGTCAGTTTCAGCAGGAAGCAGGCTGGGGGAGGGGAGGAGAGCAGGCCAGGCTCCTCCTTCCAGCTGCCTCCTGCTGCCCCCCTCCCTCTGTGGTCCATCATCCCAGGAGGAGCCAGGAGGAGCCTTGCTCTGCTGGCCCGGCCTCCTCGGGGCGGTCCTGGGTCAGCTGACCGGCTGGGAGGCTGGTCCTATCACGTGAGGCGCTCCAGCATCAGCTGACCCAGCTCTTGGAGGAAGAGAGGAGGAAGAGGAGGAGAAGGAGGCTGGGCTGGTGGCCTCTCGGGGGCATCGCTCCAGGGCCTAGCCTGCAGCATGGTGAGGGCATGGGGAGGGCAGGATGGTCCCAGGGCACCCTCTCAGCTTTCTTAGCTGGGCGCAGGGTCCCTGGCACTGGAATCTCTTCTCTTGATTCCCTCCCCAGGTCCCAATCGGGCAGCCCTGGCTTATCTGGGGGCAGCATGGGGTGGGGGTGAAGAAGTCCCCCCCCTGGGGGAGGGGACGTCAGGAGGGTTGTCTGACTCATTCAGACTCTTAGTAGAAGGTCTTAGGGAAACATTATTCACATCCCTGTGATGTGTAGAAAAGAGCTCAGAGGACCCAATTTCAAAACTGGTTGTGCCTTTCCCTTTCTGTATAACTTTGGGAAAGTCACTGAAACACTCTGCCTCAGTTTCCTTCTTCGTGTCAGTTTTACAGGCCTCCAGACTTCTGGGTGGTAGACTCTAGGCTTTACATTTCTAGAGTGGACTTGTGGGTAATTGTTTCTGCCCCACTTGTTGGGGGCACTGGGTAGAGGGGATTATTGTAGGTCAAGTGCATGCTTTATTATTATTACAGTTAGGGGGGTTTGTTATTTAATCATTTTCAATCATTTACAACCCCAAAGATGCTGGAGTGGTTTGCCATTTCCTTCACCAGCTAATTTTACAGATGAGGAAACTGAGGCAAACGGGGTTAAGTGACTGGCCCCAGGTCACACTGCCAAATGTCTAAGGCCCGATTTGAACGAAGGAAGATGCTACTATTCTTCAAGAGAGGGAAGAAGCTGGGCCAACCTCATGGGTCCTCAGCTCTGAAGATCTTGAGGGGCTTCAAGGGTAGCCCCCACCATGCCTGGGCTGAGGGAAGGAGGTCAGCCTAGGGAAGGAGAAGGGAGTCTGCCTCCTCCTTGAAGGTGGCCTTCTTATGCACCTTTGGAGATATAGCCTTTCTTCTCTCCAGGCCTCATTTTCCCCACCTGAGAAGACTGGACTAACTTAGTAAGCAAATGAAATCATGTATGCTAAGCTCTTTGTGAATCTTACAGCACCTAGGTGCCGCGCCCCTCCATTATTTAAGGCAGCTGAGACCAGGAGGAATTTCCATGTGCCTCCTTTTCTACTTTTATCCAGTGCCTGGCCTTCCTGCCCCCTAAAGTCAGGAGAGAGACCTGTCCCTCTCCTCTGTGGTATATCCTTTTATATAGGCTATAAATCACTGCCTTCTCCCCCCTTCACAGACGTGTGGTTTTCCCCTTTCCAGAGGTTCCGGTTCTGTGGCGACCTGGACTGTCCTGATTGGGTTCTGGCAGAGATCAGCACGTTGGCCAAGATTGTTGAGTATTTCAGCCCCTGTATTTGGGAAGGAAGAGGGAGGCTTGAGGGTGTGGGAGGGAAGGATGTGGGTATCCCATGGTCTCTCCCAGTGCAGGGTGTCAGGATTCCGGGGTCCTCAGGCTGGCACCTTCTTGAAACTCTGGATACAAGTTGCTGTTTCTCCTGTGCCTCAGTTTCCCTGGCTATAATTGGAGATGGGTCGGCAGGAGTTGGGGCAAGTTGTGGTGAAACAGAGAGTGATGGACATGAAGACAGGAAGGACCGGAGTTAGAGT
Organism: Petaurus breviceps papuanus; assembly: GCF_028583685.1. Lineage (NCBI taxonomy): Eukaryota > Metazoa > Chordata > Mammalia > Diprotodontia > Petauridae > Petaurus > Petaurus breviceps. The sequence continues at coordinate 3,314,839 of NW_027187353.1, read as the reverse complement.
TCGGCCTCTGACACTTAGCCACAGCGTGGTGTCTTTCCAGTCTTATTGGACATTACTCTCCCTCCTCCACTCTGTGATACCAGCTCTGTGTCCTTCTCTCTCCTAGAGTCTCTCCTAGACACAGACAGACAGACAGACAGACACACACACACACACTCTCTTTCTCCCCATCTCCCACCTCCTTGCCTTTGCACCTGGAACACTCTCCCTCTTGACTTCAACATAGAACCCCCCTCCTCCTTGCAGCTCACTTGTATAGGACATCCTTCCTGATTCCCCCAATTCCTAGGGCCCTCTATTACCAGTGCACTTATTTGCATACATTCTCTTGATTTTTATTCTGTGTATACTTAGATGTGTCCCTGTCCTCTCCCCATCAGAATAGGAACACCTGGAGAGCAGAGACTATTTCATTCTTTACATCTGTATTCTCAGTGCCTAGTACAGTGCCTGCCACTTGTGGCAGATGCTTGATAAATGCTAATTAATTGATTATACAAACACAAGCAGGTCTTGTTTACAGCTCCTGAATCTCGGATTCTTTTTATAGATGTAAAATGGAGACAGGCAGTCATAAGGATCCGAGGAGACAGGGCATGCAAAGTGTTTTATAGACCAGAAAGGGCAAGAGAAAGCTCATTTATTGGGTGGATGGTGGATGATGAGGTGACAGTCATGGCTGTTCTTTCCCTACAGTCTTCTGTCAAGCTGAAGCTGATCTGCAGCCAAGTTCTGAAGGACCTCCTGGGACAGGGGATTGATGTAAGTCAGCTGCCATCTTGGGCCCTGAGGTCCTCTCCCCTGGACTGGGGGGATTTCTGAAGTCTTTCTGGGTCGGTGGTATCATTCCTTGCCACTTGGTTGCACCTGCTTCAACCTCTGGCCCAGGCTTGGGCCCTCCCAAGGAAGGAACCCCATGGAACTAGGAAGCCAAGGGATAGAATGGACCTCTCAGGAAAGAGTCCAGAAGCTGGACTGGTAGGAGTGGGCTCAGGGGAAGGCTGAATCCAGCTCTAACTGGAGAAACCAAAGGTTACATTCTCAGTGTGAAAATCAGAAAAATCAGTAAATGTTACCCACCAGGGACTCGATTGATTGTTTTGTTGATTGTCTAAGCTTATGAAAGTGATAGAGAAAATGTTAATAATGCAGATTAAACTTTATAGTGGGTTGTGCATACTGTTTTTGGGAAAGCTGGTTGTTAAACATTTACCAGCATACCCCTAAGTGGGATGGGGGCCAGACTGGGACTCAGGGCAGTGACCAGGGTATCTTCTCTTGCAGTTTGAGAAAATCCTGAAACTTACAGCCGATGCCAAGTTTGGTGAGTCTGGATACCACCCCCAGGTTGCTATCTTTTTCTTGTTCCCATACTCTCATCACCTACTCCCAGAAGCCTTCCCTGACCACCTCAGCCCTCACTGTCTGAGCCACACACTAAGCCTCTTAGCACACACGTGTATAATAGGGCAGCTTTTGTTTATTTTGCAAATACTGTATTTGCCACACTACCTTTGTGGGCTAAGTGAAATTGATATTAAAATTATCTGTCAGTCAGCAAGCATTAATTAAACTTTTACTGCATACCAAACCCTGTGCTAAGCATGGAAACACAAAGACAAAAAACAATTATGTACATATAAGATATATAGTTATAAATTTTCTTTTATCTGAAATTATATAATATTAAATAGCATTAAATATTATCAATATTAAATTAATTAAATAGTATTAATATGAAATAGTATTAAATACTAATTTGTTCATTGACTGGGTTAAGGGGAGAGAAAGGGGTGGAGACAGGAAGAGGGGGAAAACTGCCCCTGCCCTCTGAGAGCTTCCAGTCTGGCTGGAGAAACAGGATTCACAGGTATGAAAAACTCCTTGAGCATTCATGATGTGGAAGGAGACCTGACCTGGCTGTCCCAGCTTGGCCACTCTGCCCCCTGTGACCAGGAAGAGGCAGCCCCCATCCCAGTGCACCGAGGAGAGTTCCCCGGTGAGGATGTCCAGTCTTCTGTCCCAGGCCAGGCCAGGCCAAGACAGGACAGGGACAGTTGTGGGCATCTTGACCATGTTCCTCTGCTCCTCCCAGAATCTGGCGATGTCAAGGCCACAGTGGCAGTACTCAGCTTCATCCTCTCCAGCGCAGCCAAACACAATGTGGACAGTGAGTCCCTCTCCAGTGAGCTGCAGCAGCTGGGGCTACCCAAAGGTATGGGTGAGGGGGGCAGTAGGGATGGCCCCCTCTCTGGCTGCAGGCTTTCCCCCTGACTCTGCCCCCACCCTGGCTGCCTGAGCCTCTCTGAGCCTTCACCAGCTGTAAGATGGGGTGGGGGCGGTGGATGAAGGGCAGCCAGCAGCTTCCCCTCTCCGTGTCTCACTTCAGATGTTCTTGGCCCTGCCTTTCCCAGGTCACTAATCCCCCGCCCCCCACTCTCTTTTCTCCACTCTAGAACATGCCTCAGGATTATGCCGTTCCTATGAGGAGAAGCAGGGGCCCCTCCAAGAGAGCTTGAGGGGCAGCAGCCTAAGGTGTAAGTTGACTTGGGGACCAGGCCAATGGCCTTGGGCTCAATCTTGGACCTGTTCAAGGTATTCATGAGGGACCAGGGGCTTAGGATCCTGAATGCTGGACTTGAGTATTTTGCTTTTAGTGACTTCTAAGGTTCCTTCCATCTCTGGATATATGATTCTGTTACTGAAGAGGGAGGGAGAGCCCCTAGACCAGGCCAAGGCAGGGGGAGCAGAGCCTGAGAGAGGCTTCAGACCAGCCTTCTACCTGCCCAAGTAATAACTGAGCCAGTTTGGATATCCAGAGAACTCAGCCCCATGCACAGCTGTGATGTGGGGAAGACTACAGGTCCTGACCTTGGAGAGCTTTGCCCACCTCACCCCACCCCCACCCCAAGTCTAATTAGGGAGCCAAGATGTGCACACGTGAAAACAAGAAAATTGGTGCTAGGGATGAGATAAGTGGTGTGAACTCTAAGGGCAGTAAAAGTCACATAGGCTGAAGTAGTCAAAGGAGCCTTCCTGGAGGAGGCAGGCCTTGAACCAGGTCGAAAAAGATGGGATTGATCACCCTGACATGTGTCCAACACTATACTTCAAAGCTCCTTCAGACCCAGAACTCCATTTACTCCTCATAGACAGGAATCATTAACCAGTGGAATGTATTCTCCCTGAGGGCAGACTCTGTTTCGTTTTTTTTGTCTTTGTATTCCCAGTTCCTAGCACGGTACTTTGCATATAGTAGATGCTTAATAATGGCTTTTTAAGTGAATTAATAGATATTTAATAATTGGGGTCCAGATAAGTCATAATAATAAGTCATAGTGAATTATTGGCAGAACTGGGACCCCCAGTGGTTCTTGGTGACAAGTGGGGTCTTTCAAGCTCTGCCTCCTTCCCTACAGTGAGCAGACTGGATAGTGTTGGCTGGCGTGTAGACTATACAGTTACCTCCAGCCAGCTCTGCCAAGTTCATGAGCCAGAGGTGCACCTGAGGCTGGATGTTCGGCGTGACCCAGCTGGTCCAGCAGAGCCCATCGCCATGACGCTGTCAGTGAAGAAGTTCCAAGTTCTGTTGACAGGTAAGGGGGAAGGAGATTGGAGACACTCAGAAAATCATGGAATTCCAAAGGTTGTCTAGTCCAACTCATGCCTGAACAAAAATTCATAGGAGCACAGTTTTAGAGCTGGAAGGGCCCTCATGAGTCTAGTCTTCTCAATTTATAGGTGAGAAAACCAAGGCCTAGGGAGGTTGAATGGTTTGTTCCAGGTCACTAAAAGAGGTAGTAAGCATCAGAGATTAGATTTGAACACAGATCCTCTGACTTTAGTCATAACTTTTTCCACTGTACTCTGCTAATTCCTTCTACCTTATAACCATCAAGTAGCCCTGCAGCCTTGGCTCGTAGACCTTCAATGAGGGGTAACTTATTGCCTCCAGAGCTAACCTGTTCTCCTTTTGAGTAGTTCTAATCAGTACATATTTTTATATCAACCATACAATTTGCTTCCTTGAAAACCATCCCCATTGCTCTGTCCTCTGGAGCCCAGCATCCCTGCCCCTCTTCCCAGTTCCTTCCCTTTCTCCAAGTCCCTATCTCTGTGTCTTTCAGAACTCAAACAAGCACAAGCCTTGATGGGTTCCCTGGGCTGAGAGCTGTTGGAGAACAAGAAAAGGAAGCCACGGATCGGGGTTGGCTCAGCTCAGACCTAAACCTCATTGTTTGGGCTGATGTCCCCTCCCTCTGTCTATAGCACCTGTTCAACCTCTCCACCAGGCCTGGGTACGGTTGGCCCCCATCTTCAGGACAGCTCAGTCCTAGGGAGCTCAGTGAAAGGACCTGGTTGGGGACCCCCTAAGGTGCCTTCCTGATGTTCACCCCCACCACTGCCTCGGCCCAGTTTTGTACTTTTTACTGAACAGTGGAAGAAATAAATGTTGTTAAGGCTGTGTATGTCTCTGTGAGATGCTGCCATCCCTCTGAAGGAGATGAGAAGACTCCATCCAAGAAGAGGTCACCCATGCAAAAGAAAAGAGAATTGAGGCTTGAGTATGGTACTGAGATCCGTTGCCCTTAGGAAGTCAGGGGAGAGAGAGAGAACTCACTGTTGGCTGGAGTGGTCAGGGAAGGTTCCTCAGAAGAGATGGGGCTTGAGCTTGGGCCTTGAAAGATGGACAGAATGTGGATGGGTGATAAAGGGCAAAGGCATCATCCCAGATGAGGGAGATGGCTTTGGAGGCAGCAGTAGACTTGACATTTTGGAGGTAGTGAGGTGAGCAGCCTAGCCGGAGCAAAAAGCCCAGGTTAGGAGGCTAGGGGACAAGGTAAAGGACTGGAAGTAAGGGCAGTAAGGGCCCCCTCTTTTCTAAAACCAACTGTCATACTCAGGCTGGTCATTTGTCCTTTCCTGAGCCATCTTCCATCCCTGTTCTCATATTAGCCTCAAGACAGCACTCAAGAAGGCAGGGCCACAATTATGTTCTGTTTGACAGGTGAGGAAACTGAGGCCTAGAGAAGGGAAATCACTTGTCTAAGACACTTTCTCCCTGAATAACAATTTTCTCTAGAGCTTTTTTTTTTTTTTTTTTTTGCTTTTTGGAAGGCAGTTGGGGTTAAGTGACTTGCCCAAGGCCACATGGCTAGTTTTTGTGTTAAGCGTCTGAGGCCGGATTTGAACTCAGGTACTCTTGACTCCAGAGCCAGTGCTCAATTCACTGAGCCACCTAGCCGCCCCCTCTCTAGATCTTATGAAGCATTTTCCTTATAACAGCTCTGGCAACCAGGCAGCCACTTAACAAACATTTATTCCGTGCCTACACTGTGCCAGGACAAGGAATGAAATAATTCCCGCTCTCAAAAAGCTTATGTTCTATTGGCCAAACCTCATAATACCAGAATTCCATGAAATTTGAGCCTGGGTGCAGATAACTACATTTTTGTGTGATGAGGGATGAATTTGAAAATGACCTTTTGGGGAAGGCAGTCGAGCCTAGTGTCTGAGCTGTCTAGGGCAGGCAAAAAACCAGAGTGTGGATCTTCTGCTGTTGGAAGACATGGACCTGGACCTGACCAGCCTCTGTTCAGAAACCAGGAAGCCAGGAGGTCACACTCCACAGGAAGGGCTCCAGGTTTCCAGGCCAGAACTGAAATCTGACTTTGACCAATGGATGTGTGGGCTGTGTGTGTCTGGGAGGGGTAATGGATGTGGAGTGTTACATGCCTAATGTTAGACTTTTTCAGTGTGTTTGTTGGTTTTGTTGGACTGTCTCCACACACCCCGTGCTTTTTCAACTCTGATAAAAGCAATAGCTCTGAGAGGACAAAGGAAGGGATCCATTGAGAAAAGTAGATGATGTAAAAAACAAGTTATCAATAATTTAAAAAAAATTGGACTAGATCTGCTATTTTATCGTTTTACTGAACATGGAGTGAGGGAACTCCCTCTACCAAGGTCTGTCTGCTTGTGCTCTGCAACGTAAAGCCTCGATTGCCTGAAGCATTGAGAGTGACTTGGGTAGGGTTACCACTGTATGAGTCAGAGGCAGGATCTGCACTCGGGTCTATCGGACTCTATCCATCAGGCTGCTTTTCACCTAAAACACGTCACAATGAAACGTGGAAGTGGCTGGGGGCCCCAGAAAGAGAGGTCCTGCATTACATGTCTATATAGCATGCATCCACAGATCTCCCCCAAAAGACCCTAATTATTTATTGAGCACCTATGCTAGGGTATATGCAAAGAAGTATATACGTATTTAACATTCCTACTTGATGTCTCTACCAGTAGACCTGAGCTCCTGTGTAATCAGCTGCGCTTGCCTCCCCCAGCTATCCTTCCTGTAGCCCTGAATCACTGGGGGCTCTGACTCAGTTCACTTCTTTGTCCCCTTATTCCTTTTATTTGAGGGGAGAAGGCAAGGCAGTTGGGGTTAAGTGACTTACCCAAGGTCACACAGCTAATTAAGTGTTGGAGGTCACTTTTGAACTCAGGTCCTCCTGACTCCAGGGCCGGTGTGCTCTATTCACTGCACCACCTAGGTCCCCCCCCCCCTCCCCTTATTCCTGCTCAGCCTGGCTGGGGGGTAGGAGACCTGGGTCCCAGTTCTCATTCTGTAATTCAAAACCCTGCAGACACCCCCCACCCTCACGACAGTCACTGCTGTGTCTCAGGACACACTGGGTAGATCTGTTCAGAAACCCAGGACTTCACTCCCTTCTCTGTCTCCCCACATCCTCCAAGCTTCCCTTCTCCCAAAGGCCGGCACTAAGTTCCATCATCACTCTGCCGTTGGTACCACCACTCTAGCCACCCCTAGCCTTGATCCTCCCATCTCTCAGTCTCTCGGTCTCGTTTCTCCGTCTTCCCGCATCCTACCACCCTCTACATGCTCTCTCTCTCTTCCTCTCTCCTTCGCCGCTCCCAAGCCCCAGCTGTAGCTGTGGCTCCACTAAAACTACAATTCCCATGAGGCTGTGGGGCCTAGCGATTACATCTCCCAGGATGCCTTTGGGCCAAGCCCCAGCCTCTGCTTTAAGTCTTCGGTGGCTGGATACCCGGGGAGCACAGCTGAGAGCAGGTACCTGCCCCTGGGGCGGACGAGGCTGCTCCTCCTGGGCTTTGCCGCTGAGAGCGCCCCCCGCCCCAGGCTCTACCTGGAGTGGGGAGGCGGGGGGTGGCGCCTGCCTCCCGGGGAAGCCGGAGGGAGCGGGTGAGGAGGGGTCCGCAGCTCCGTGCCCCTGCCCCGGCAGACCCTTCCTCTCCCTCCCGGGGCTCCGGCTGGCTTCAGGGGTGGGGGACTGGCGGGCAGACTCGCTTTGGGTGTGGAATCTGGGAGGGACTTGAGGATACAGAACGGTAAACTGAGCCCCAGAGGGGGTGGTTTGGGTACGCGGCGTTCGTAGCCCTAGGCTACTGACTTTTTCCTGATGAGCTCCATTGGCTCCTGGAACCTGAAGGTCTTAGGGGCCCGGACCTCTCCTTTGCCCAGATCACCCCCACCCCGAATTTAAACCCACTGGAGGGCAGGGAAATAGAGTCAGAACTGGAAAGGAACCTTAGAGTCTCCTAGATCAGCCTCCTTACTGAGCTAGGGAGGAATCCGAGGCGGTGGGAATGGTCCCGGAGCTGGTGCTTAGGGAGGGGGAGAGCCCAATGCCAGAGGCAGCCCACTCAGCATGTCTGTCATGTGAGCCGAAGGACCTTGTCCAGTGACCATCTAAAATGGTGTCTGCACGTAGTAGGTCTTTAATGAATGAATGTCTGCTGACTTGAGGGGGAAGGAATGGATCCTCCTCACCGGCTGGGTTTTTTGCCTTTCCCTACATCTGCTGCCCTTAGCACAGTGCCTCACAGACAAATACCTGTCTAAGTACCAGCCGACTGGCTGGTCCAACTTCCTCCTTTTACAGACAACTTAAAGTGCCCAGTTATTGACTCCTTGATGTTTATCCTCCCCCACCTGCATCCTTTGGCCACAAGGTCCGGAAGTTGTTTTGAGTTGTATTTGAATTTAGATCTATTTACAAAACCTGCCTACTGTGTAATAATAAGAAGAATAACGGAAGCTTCTTCCAGCTTTGCACTAGAATTCTCATGAAAATGAGTGCTTGAGAAAACTAAATACACAGTGTAAATGAATGAATGTCAGAGTTGGAAGGACCCTGAGAGATCTTATAGTCAGGTACAGATAGGGAAAATGAGGCCCAGAGGGCACATGACCTGTCCAAGGACACACAGGGAGTCAGTGGCAGAGCCAGGTCCAAGCCAGGTCTCCTGGCTCCCAGCCCATGATGAGGTGGCAGAGGAATCATCACCTAGGACGTTATGGTCCAGATCTTTACCAGAGTAAGAGGAGGTTGGGAAATGGGGTAAGACAACATGGCGAAGCTCTCTTCTCTGCTTCCAGAATGCCTGAGGGCCCAGAACTCCACATGGCCAGCCGCTATGTGAACACCATGTGTAAGGACCTGGTGTTTGCTGGGCGAGTGGAGAAGTCTGAGGTGAGCAGAAACCCCGAGGTGCCCTTTGAGAGCAGCGCCTACCGTATCACAGCTACCTCTCGAGGCAAGGAAGTACTGCTGACGCTGAGCCCCCTGCCGGAGGCCCACCCCCCACAGGCACCCCTGGACCTTGTGTTCCGCTTTGGCATGTCTGGCTCTTTTCAGCTGGTCCCAGCGGACTCCCTGCCCAAGCATGCCCACCTGCGCTTCTACACACTCTCTCCTCCGCCCAGCCGAGTCCTCTGCTTCGTGGACATCCGACGCTTTGGCCACTGGGAGGTCCACGGCACATGGCAGCCTGGGCGAGGTCCCTGCGTTCTGCTGGAGTATGAGAAGTTCAGGTAGGGTCTCTGGCCTAGGTGGGGAATGGAGCCCCAGAGAAAGCCCCAGTGCCAGACCTTTCCTCTGTCCTGTCTCTCCAACAGGGGAAGGAGGCTTGTGTCTGTTCTTGTCAGATTTACCCTTCCAAGTTCCTGTGTCTCCCCCTTTGTTTTCCTTTTCTCATCTTGGCCTGGAAGAAAGAGAAAAGGAAAATGGACCCTAAGATTCATGTAGCACTTTACAATTTACATACATTTCCCCCATTTGCTTCCTTATACAACTGGGGCCTCAGGACAGGGAATTTGTTATTTCCATTTTACAGATGAGAAAACTGAGACCCGAAGTCCCTTAGCTCATAAGTGATAGAACTGGGATTAGAACCCAAGCCTCCTGACTCGTAGCCCAGTGTTATTTTTCCTATGGTTGAAGAAGAAAACATTCCCCCTGAGGACTGAGAGGAAACTGTCCTCTCTGGGAATGGCACAGTGAACTTCTGCCCAGAGCCTTGGCTTCTCCTTCTATAAAATGGGAACTACGACTCCTGAAGTTCTCACCCCATGCAGGGTTTTTATGAGGCTAAATATGGAAGCTTTAAAGTATTGGCAGCATTGTTCTCTGGCAATACCAGAGGTGGAGGTCCTCCAAGAGGGTCAGCCAGAGCCCAGGGACCCAATCTGTGCACAGTCCTCAGCAGCACCCACCCTGCCAGCAAGCTGCCTAGTTCAGGAGAGTTCCCCAAGCCCTTGTAAACCCCAAACTGACTGAAAAAGACTGACCCCACCACCCCATTCCCCAGAATCTTTACTGTGGTGGGTGCTACCACCCGTCTGCCATGTTGGCAGACTTTGGCCCAGTGGGAGCCATCTAGACTCACATAAAAGGCCAGCTGAGGAAGCGATCCCTGACACCCTAAACACAGAATCGTAGAGTTTTTGAGTTGACAAAGGCCTCGGTGGCCATTGCACCCAAGCAAGCATCTCATCTGGGTCACAGTTCTTGGCACATAGCAGGGGGTGTGTGCATGCTTGTTGACTGATTAATCGACCCCTGGTATATGGTTATCCAGCTTGTACTAGGAGCCCTACAATAAGGGGGAATCCACCTCTTCACGATCCCATTCCGCTTTTGGAAACCCTCTCATGGTTGGGCCTGTCACCTCGAGACTGCGAAGTTCTGATCATTGTTCCTGGTTCTTTCCTCTGAGGCCTAATCCCTCTTCCCTGGGACAGATGCCTGAGACAGCTGCCGTGTTCCTAAGCCTTCTCCTCTCCTCCAGCCCATCTCCTTATGGCATAAACTCAAGGCTCTCCGCCGGCTCAGTTGCTTTCTTCCAGATGTTCTCATCTACGACAATGTTTTTCTCTCCAGCTGTTTACATGAATATCACAATGCCAGCATCACATAGGGTTATGTAGTCTTCAAACCCTCCTCCAAGGAACTTGGCAAAGAAAAGAAGGCAGCGCTGGCTGCTTCTGCTTCTGTTTTCTGCCAAGGAGAATGACCTTAAGATATGAATGTAAAGAACCAAAATAGCCAAGAAGGAATCGAAACTCAAAATAAGTGATAAAATGCCACATTGTTGTTTGTTGTTGTTCAGCCGTGTCTGACTCTTCCTGACCCCATTTGGGGCTTTCTTGACAAAGATCCTGGAGGGGTTGGCCATTTCCTTCTCCAACTCTTTTTTTTTTTTTTTAAGTAATTGGGGTTAAGTGACTTGCCCAAGGTTACACAGCCAGTTATTTTGTGTGGGTGTTAAGTATCTGAGGCTGGAACTGATCCTGAGTCCTCCTGACTCTGGGGCCGGCGCTGTTACTCACTGTTCTACCTAGCCACCCCTCCAGCTCTTTTTACATATGAGGAAACTGAGGCAAACAGGGTGAAGTGACTTGACCAAGGTCATACAGCCTGTAAGTGTCTGAGGCCAGATTTGAACTCACGAAGATGAGTCTTCCTGACTCCAGGTCTGGCGCTTTATCCACTGCACTACCTAGCTTCCCATAGCTTCTATCAGTGAATTCAGGCCCTTCGCCCCAACTCTGTGATTCTCTGATGATACTTGTCTGTGGAGATACTATTTTCTCCAACCATAGGTATTTTTAGAGCCAAGTCTAAGCTTAAGTTTATGCATAATTGGTCTGCTTCTTAGTGCCTCTGACTTCAAGCACCTAGAGGACACATTCCTCCCATTCCTGGTGACCCCCATTCTCCCTCATTTTCTATGGCCTTTGGCTGAGACTGTGAACATGTAACCACCTAAGGGGCAGAGTCCAGTTTGTGTGTGCTCTCCAGGCCCCAATGATTTCTGTTCTAGCAACAGTGCCCTGTGCCTGGCTAATGTTCAGAAATGGAAATGGAAAGGAATGGCTGAATGAATGAGCATTTACTGTGTACAAAGCACCAGACTTCTTGTTGAAGGATTGCAGTATTTTTAGCAAGGCCTTGCTTTCCTTGGGGTGGGTCCTCCTTCCCTCAGTCTCAGGCCCTCCACATCACGATAGCGTGATGGTGTTTCATGAGGAGTGGTGGCCAAAGGCACCATCCCCTGGGGAGCAGCCCTCTCTAGAGGCAAGCCTTGCCCCAAGTAGGGCTAGTCCTGAAGCAACAGGCATACCGTCAGAGTAAAATTTGGGGGCCTCGCTTTAAGCTCTCCCAGGTTGGCAAGACATGCCAGAGGTTCTCAGGGTGCTGGTATCGCCTTTAAGAAGCCAGGGTCACCTCTACAACCCAATGAGGCCTCAGAAGAAAGGACATGAGTGGAGGGTTTTTTTTTAAGCTGAGGACAAAAATACCTCTAATCTCTTGGTCAGGGAATACACCCCTATCCTGACTCCCCCCTTGCCTTTATTTCCCCATGGCTGGTCACATGTTCAAATCTTGGGAGAAGTGAAACCAGGTGTTGAAAGGGGTCATTTGCATGGAGGGGGTCACCTTGGTCCCCTTACATCTCCCCTATTATCTAGGGAGAACGTGCTCCAGAATCTGGCTGACAAGACCTTCGACAAGCCCATTTGTGAAGCTCTCCTGGACCAGAAATTCTTCAATGGCATTGGCAACTACCTACGGGCAGAGATCCTTCACCGGTCAGTGGCAGAGGGGGGATGGGACAGGAGTAGGCACCCAGGTCTGTGCTCCAAACATCTCCTACCTTGTAGGCAAAGGAGGAGGGAAGAGTTAATGTTTGGAGAAACTCAGCTAGATTGGGTTTCCATCTCCCCAAGTGTCTGGAGGTCCCTGGCTGCATTGGAGCTATGAGTCTTCAGGAGAGTGTCTGTCTCTACTGGCCCCTATCCCTGCCTGGCTTCATATGGTTCCCCCTTCCCTAGACTGAAGATTCCTCCCTTTGAGAAGGCCAGAACTGTCCTGGAGGGGCTGAAGCATCGGAAGCTGGTAAGACTGAAGGGGACAGGCCCGAGGCTAGGCCATGGGCATTGAGAAAAGGGCCCTTGACTGAGAGGTAGGATACTTGATGGCCCGTCCTAATTTTGCCACTGACACACTGTGAGCTCTCAGGCAAGACATTTCCCCTTTGTAGTCTGTTTTCTCCTCTTGTAAAATGAAAGGATTGGACCATAGTAAAGACCAATATTTATACCAAAATTTAAATTTTGCAAAGTGACCCATAACTATTATCTCATGGGATCATTTGATCCTCATTTGATTCAGCCCTGTGAGGTTGACAGTGCTGCTATTATCCTCATTTTATAGATGAGGAAACTGAGGCAAATAGAACCCAAGTGACTTGCTGTGGGCATGCTACATGGTGCTAAGTCCTAACGAGGTAATTAGCGCTAAGTACCTGCCCATGACTAGATCACCAAGGTCCATCCCAGCTTTCTATGAACAGTCAGCAAAGTTTTGGGGCAGGAGTAGGGAGACAGAGCCTGACCAAAAAAATAAAGGGCAGATGATGGCATTAGAGACATCCAGACAAGCTGGAAGCTAGAGAAGATGAAGCTGTTTCCACAAACTGCACGTATGATCCCCCATGCACAATAATTCTTGACCATGACTGAACCCTGGGGTAAACTGCTGGGGGAATGGGGAGGGACGGGAAGCCTAGGGTTACTAAGCATGTGTCCCTTCTCCCCTGGCCAGAACCCAGAACTGACCTTGAGCAAGAAGGTCAAGGCAAAACTAGAGAACCCAGATTTGCTGGAATTGTGCCACTCGGTCCCCATGGAGGTGATCCAACTAGGTGAGGCCTGGTGGCATGGACCCTGGCATGCCCTGGCATTCTCCCTCAGTCTAGCTAGCTGTGGGCTCCCCAGGATCTGGAACAAAGGGAAAGCAGCAGTGGCTTTCTTTATAGTAATTTCCCATCTTCTCTATAGTCCTGTGGGGTAGTTAAGGTAGGAGTCATAACATTCAGAACTGAAACTAACCTTCTTAATCATCTAAGCCTAACTCCCATTTTACAAAGGAGGAAACTGAGGCCCAGAGAATGTAAAATATAAGTTTATATAAAATGTAAATACAAGTTTGTTCAGACCGTAAGTAACCAAGGCAGGATTTGAACTCAGGTCTCGACTTCAAATCCACTGCCCTTTCTGACATGATCCCTTCTTCACAGATGGGGAAACTGAGGCTTAGAAAAAGGAAGTGGTTTGAGTTCTCACAGCAAGTTAGCCAAAGAGCTTACTCTTGTCAGTCTTTCCCTTAGGCCCCCCGGGACAGGGGTAGGGCTGAGTGGACTTGACTAGGAAAATCTGATCTCAAATCTTCCCTCTTCCTACCCTTGTCATCAAGGCGGTAAGGGTTATGGGTCCGACAGGGAGGATGAATTTTCAGCTTTCCGGGCTTGGCTGCGCTGCTACTCTGTGTCTGGCATGAGTTGCCTCCGGGACAGGCATGGAAGGACCATTTGGTTCCAGGTAATAATAAATAGCCAGGAATTTTCTGTTCATCCATTATCTTACCTTCACAATAGCCCAGTGAGGTCGATAGGCTTCCTCTTTGATAGATTGGGAGAGTGAGGCCCAGAGACACTTGCATTGTCATGCACTGAATGAGTGGCAGTCGGGGAGAAGAAATTGGGGAGCACCTCTTCCTTTCCTAGCTATGCACATGCCAGCCATGCAGTGATTGGATGAGCAGATAAGTAAAGGCAGAATCTTGATGAAGAAGGCAAGCTGTGCTCACAAAGACCACCCAGGGAGCATCTTTCATGGGGCAGCTGGCACTTGGTGGTTGGGGCTGCCTGTGCTTTGGGAGATCTCTGCCCCGGCCTTAAAGGAACCCAGATTCCACTCTATACCATTTCCTATTCCCTTGCCTGGAAGGATCTCTGGATCCCAAGGAAAATGCACTCTGCAGGCCAATCAGACCATCTCCTCCCCCTCCATCTCCATCTCCATGTAATGCACTCCTTCCTCATCTCTACCTTTCAAAATCCCTCATTTCCCTCAGAGTTTAATGCAATTACTAACTCTCTATGAAACCTTTCCTCATTCCCTCAGCAGCTAGTGCCTCCCCCCCAAATTGCCTTGTGTTTATGTCACACACACACACACACACACCACACACCACACACCACACACCACACACACACTATAAGCTCTATGTGGACAGGGACTGTTTGGTTTCTATCTTTGTATCCTAGTGCCTTAAATAGTCCAGGCACATCATAGGTGCTTAATAAAAACTTTTTGCCGATTGCTTCAAGTGTCTAAGACCTGACTTCCCTCTGTCTTTCTTGTTCCTATTACCTGACTCACCCCCTGGTAGAAGGAAGCCCAAAACATAACATCCCCCCTCCAATGTCTGTACCTCTGGACTGGGCCACTCCCCAGGCCCCTCCAGACTCCTGTTTCCTTTAGGCCCAGCTCCAGTGCCAGCTTATACAAGAGGCCTTTCCTGATCCTCCCCTATCCACCCAAATGATTTATATTTTGTATGTGTTTCTCGGTATTCCCTCCCATAATTATATGTATATATTTTGGTTCTAGTTATGTGTCTGCAGAGTCCTTGCCCTCCCTGCTCCCAGGAGAATGTAAGCTTATTGAAGGCAGGGAACGTGTTGTCGCTGTTCTTCCTGTCCTGGCATCCCTGCCCCATTACAACTCGTGGCCCGTAATGAGTACTTAGTAATTGTCTGACTGAATTAAATCTGGTGCCTGACACGGATCCTGAGGGCAGTAGTGGCAGGTTTGCCCAGACAGAGCTTGAATTGAACCCTGAAGGACAGGTAGAATTTGGATAGAGGGAGCAGAGATGAAAGAAGGCATTCCTGGATGAGACAGCAGTGCAAGTGAAGGCCTAGAAGCAGTTGTGTTGTTGGGGGAACCATGAGATTGTCTCCATGAGAAGATGCTCTTCCTCTCTGGCCCCGCTTAGGGAATGGGAGGATCCAGATGAGGGCAGGAACTTTCCAGTTCTCTCAAAGAGATCCCTCTAGCAAGGAAGGAGGTGACCAAGCTTCGGAGAGTGTATGAGGACTGCCCAGATAGCGGGAAGATTTTGATCTGAACTATTTCCTGTTTTATTTCAGGGAGATCCTGGACCTCTGGCCCCCAAAGGTAAGTCATGCCTCCTTGTGCAGTCAAAAATGACAGCTATCTAAGTGGGATGGGATATTTGCTGTTTTGAGGCACACAGAGTTCCTGTCTGCAGGATGCAGGCAGGACTCTGCTTTTACCCATTCTTCCTTTCTCCAGCCTCCTACCCCCACCACTAAGCAACTAAGCATTCTCTACCTCCCTGAGAGGTCCTTGCACTAGGAGCTGAGGTCTTCAGGGACTCCAAGTTCTGATTCCTCGGCTAATGCCCCAGGATTTCACAGCAGCCCCCTAGGTGGGACATTTTAGTCAGGGCTCAGGACTTTGTGGATAAAGTCAGCCCTTGATACCATATTCCCTCACTCCCACCTCTGAAGAGTTTCATGTCACCCTTGGTTTTCCACAGGAAAGAAATCCCATAAGAAGCATGTGAAGGAAGAATCCATCCCTGATGTTACTGATTTAGAGGTATGGCCTCCGTCCCCCAACAATACCCTCCCACAAGGGGAATCCCCCTTCTGTCCTTGACTGGTTTCCCTTCAGAAAAATGGAGTATTGTGTATCTGGGAGCCCAAACATTTTGTAAGAACAAGCTGGGCTCCCTTGAGCAGAGCGTGACTACCTTCCCTTCTTTCAAGCAATATCTGGGCCTCCCAGTCTATGGTGTTGCCTCCCAAATCTCCTCCGTTCACTGGCCATTTTCAGACCACCAAATCTATGCTGCAGAGGCATTAGGCAGCCCAGCCCCGCTTCTACTTCTCCATGTTCCACTCTCCTCTCCTTGAGCCCTTACAGGACCTAGATAAGGGCCTGATTTTCTTCTGTCCAGGACCCTACATCTATGCCAAAGAAGGGCCCCACCAGAGCAAAGAAACCAGGCAAGAAGTCACAGAAGGGGTCTCTTGACCCAGGAGCCAAAGGAAATGTGGAATCAACCAAAGGCACCAGGTCCCAGCACCGACTCAAGAGCTCTGCTCCATCATCCCCAGAGAATGATTCGGGAGTTCTGGAAGGAAAACAGCAGCTGGCGACCCGAGCACGGGCAGGTAGGAACTCTACGTGGGATCCCAGCGTCCCTTTTAGGGTAGGAGGGGGGATAGATTTGTTTGGGGTTGGAGAGAGGGTTGTGAGTGCAGGGATCTCTAGTCCTTGGATAGATGGCTCATGGAAGTTACTGGGACTAGGACTGGGTGAGAAATGCGTCCCGACCCAGGGGTCCCTTTCTGAGAGAAGGGCATGAATGTCCTGTAGTAGTTGGGGAAGGATTCCTAGAGGAAATGGGATCTGATTGGGCCTCAAAGGACAAGGAAGAATTGGAGACAGGCAAAGAGAAGATGGAGAGGGGGTCCCAGGTCGGGAAGAGGTCTTGAGCAAAAGTGTAATCAAGAAGGGGCCCGGGGGAGGCAGGGAATGACAGTGGGAGGATCCTTGGGTCTCCCTCATTCTTCTAGGTCAGGAACCCCACTTGGATCTGCTGATCTCACTGTTCTCTTTCCTCTCTTCCAGCAGGCAGAGCCAGGAAAGGGAAAGCAAATTCCAAGGCCAGGCCCTCTCCACCTTCTTCCCTGCCTTCACTGCCCAAGGGAGCTGGTGCCCTTGGCTTACCTTCACCTTGAAGTTTTCTTTCAGCTGCAGGGTGGGAACCCCCCCCCCCCCAAGTTGGGGATGGGAATGTGGTTACAGCAGGATCAAGGCAGCCAGAAGACCCTGGCACAAGCCATGTTCCAGATTTTAGAGCATCCAGTGCTTTTCATATGATGCACAATCCTGCCCAAAAGTTTCAGTAATTGATGTGTAAAAATAATTGATTTTCATGGCTGAGAGCAGTGGGTTGATGTTAGGTGAGGCAGGAAAAATTTAACACCCAGAACCCTGGAGCCCTAATTCCTCTCCTTCATGATAGTCCCTCTGCCCTAACCTGGCCCAAGGTGGGAAGGAAGCCCAGATGCCTTTCACCCCTCTCCTTCCCACCCCAATCAGGTATCCAAGGCCCTTTGTCCTCTGCCCCTCACACTGACTGCTTCTTCCCCAGCAGAGCTGGGACTACAGGATCATTTTAGAGCCCTTGAACCACTTTGGGAGATGCTATATATTTTATATTGACAATAAAATCTGACTAGAAACCCTAAGCCCTGTTGTTACCACCCTATGACTCACATCTCCTTGGCAAGTTGGCAAAAAAAAAAAAATCACATGGTTTAGGGGAAAGGGACTGGAAAGAAGAAAAGGACAGGAGAACCTTCCCTTCAGAACTTCTTAACTGTAGAATCAGAGCCGGAAGGAACCCTTGGATTCATCTAAGTAACACAGGAGACAGAGTCAGACTTCACATCAGGAAGATCCGAGTGTAAATCCAGCATCAGCTATGCCATGTGACCCGGGCAAGTCATTAACTCTTCCTCAGCCAGCCTCAGTCTCACACAAGTCCTTGGTTCTGACAAATAGTTCAACATCAGAAACTGACAGCATTTTATCCATGGAAATGACAGTAAAGAAGCATTAACTTCTTTGCCACTGCACCCCAAGGAGCAGGGGACCGCTCTATCCCATCTGCAGCTCAAGCCTTCCATAAGCATTGTCTTCTCCATCACAACATGAGTTCCTTGAGAGCAGGGACTTCCTACCTTCATTCATCCATCTGCAAAATGGGGGTAACAGTAGAGCCTAAGTCGAAGTCATTGTGAGGGTCATAGGATTGCAGATTTGGAGCTGGAAAGGGCCTCAGAGGCCACTGAGTTCTGCCCCCTCATTTAACAGGTGAGGAAACTTAGGCCCAGAGAAGGGGCCTTTTTTTCCCCCTTGAACTTTAATATTTTATTTTTTCCCAATTACATATAAAAACAATTTTTAACCTTTTTTTTTAAACAATTTTGAGTTCCAAATCCTTTCCCTTCCCTCTCCCACCTCAAGAAGGCAAGCAATTTGATAAAGGTTATACATGTGCAATCATGCAAAACACATATTCATATTAGTCATTTTGTGAAAGAAAACAGACAAAAAAAAGAAAAAGAAAGTAAAGTAACAGTATGCTTCAATCTATCTTCTGCCTCCATGATGAGCATTTTTCATCATGAGTCCTTTGGAACTGTCTTGGATCATCATATTACAGAATAGCTAAGTCATTCACAGTTGGTCATTGTACAGTGTTGCTGTTACTGTGTACACTCCTCTGGTTCTGCTCACTTCACTTTGCATCAGTTCATTTAAGACTTCCCAGGTTTTTCTGAAAATGTCCTGCTCATCATTTCTTATAGCACAGTAGCATTCCGTCACAACTGTTCAGCCATTCCCCAGTTGATGGGCATCCCTTCAACTTCCACTTCTTTGTCACCACAAAAAGCTGCTATATTTTTGTACATATAGGTCCTTTTCCTTTGATCTCTTTGGGGTGCAGACCTAGTAGTGATATTGCTGGGTTAAAGGACATGTATGGCTATAGTTCCAAATTGGTTACTAGAATCGCTGCATCAGTTCACAACTCCACCAACTGTGCACTAGTGTCCGAATTTTGCTGTGTCCCCTCCAACATTTGTCATTTTCCTTTTCTGTCATATTAGTCAATCCAGCAGATATGAGGTAGTACCCCAGGATTGATTTACGTTTACATTTCGCTAATCAATAGTGATTTTGAGCATTTTTTCACGTTGACAATAAATAGTTTTGGTTAAATTACTTTTTCCAAGGTCACACAAGTGGTAAGAGACAGTATGAGGATTTGAACTCAGGCCCTCTGATTCCAAAGTCAGTGCTCTCTTTGCTGTACCATGATCAGATCAATCAAGGTCATATCTGTAAAGTGCAATGAGGTGCTGTCATAGTTCCCAGAATGTTAGCCTGGAGTCAGGAAGACATGAGTTCAAACACAGCCTCAGACAGTAGCTATGTAACCCTGGGCAGGTCAGTTAACCCATTTGACAGTTTCCTCCACTGTAAAATGCAGATAACAATCACAGCACCTGTTTTTCCGGGATTTTTGTGAGGATTAAATGAGATGACCTTTGTAGCAAACCATGGCAGTGTTCTGTGAGGTGGCAGGAGTGATGTAATTTCCTATCCAATACAGGAGTCCTCTCCACCTGACGGATTCACCTCTTTTTATGCTTCATGGGAAGGGGCCTCCATCCCTTCTCAGGGAAGCACTGCCCTGCCTGATAGCTCCTCTCTCCCTCTTACTTCTCTCCAGGGACAGACTGGGAGCAGGGAGACCAGTGAAGTGGAAAGAGGAGGTGGCCAGAGGCACAATCTTCAAGACTGGCAATTGGCTTTTTTGAAAATGGGAATATCTTGGGGCGGCTAGGTGGCTCAGTGAGTAAAGCGCCCACCCCAGAGTCGGGAGGACCTGAGTTCAATTCTGACCTCGGACACTCAACACCCACACACACAAAAAAAAACCACTAGCTGTGTAACCTTGGGCAAGTTACTTAACCCCAATTGCCCTCCAAAAGGCCAAAAAAAAAAAAAAGAAAATGGGAATATCTGCCTTGCCCACACCTGGGTCACCTCCACTGTTCTTCACTGCCCCTTAAAGCTGTGACTCTGCAGTCACATCCCCCAGTCTCTGAGGTCTTCCCAGGGTAATTCACCGGGGCCAGGGGCCGTAGACTCTCCTACAATGGCCTTAGTTATTTTAGGTAGGCAGTGCTCATTCGCCATTTTTATCCTGTCCTTTTGAGTCTGAAGTGACTGTCACTCTCCTTGGCAAAGAAAAGAGAAGCCAAATAAAGGCAGTGGCTCTTCCTTCCCCCTCCTCGGGTATTCTCGTCTCATCTGCACCAAGTGGCTCTCCTGTCCCTTCTTTAATCTTGCCCCCTCCACTCCAAGATTGCTAATACACTGGACTGTGAGCCATAAGTGGGCCCAGCTCACTCTGGACTCCTCAAGCCTGACACTTTTAAAAGAACCTTCCTGGCCTTCTGTCTTCATCTGTGAACTCTCCTGCTGCTGCCTGTTCATGCGTCTGGTGCCGTGGGCCTCCCTGGGGGTCCTTTTAGACAACTCTGGTCTTCAGAACTACTTTCTGTCCTCAGAATTTCACTTTTGAGACCTTCTTATGCCTCAGAGGGGAGCCTACACAGCCTTTTTCAGAACCCTTTAAAATCTGCTCTCCCATAGTCTAAGGGGCACCTCAGACTGTCCTAATTAGGCCTCCCTCTGCTCTACACGTCCCAAGATAGGGTGGTCACTTCTCCCCAAGATCTCTCCTTTCCTCCCCCAGGGACAGACTATTTTGTCTCTAAGGCCCTCCTCTGATTCCAACATTCCAGGATCCTAAGATTCCCTACTAAATGCCATTTTCTAGTTGTGTTCACTGCTCCCTTAATGCTTCTGTCTAGGTCTATGGGTTACAGGTCACCTTGAATCTAAAGGCCTCTGGGCAGCAGCCAAACCTGGAGAGAAGTCATAAAGGGGGCAAGAAGGCACATGCTCACAGGCATCCTGGGGAACACATTCTTTCCCAACAGAGTAGCCTGGACTCCTGACGACAGACCACAAGGCTTAAGGGAGATTACCAAGCTAGAGAGAGAGCCAAGAGAAATGGAAATGGGGCTGGCTAATGAAAATATTTATTAGGTTGATTGAAATGTGTCCACTATCTAGTATATCAGAAACCAGCTACTAGGGCCAAGGTCAATTAAAGGAAGGAAAGGACAATGGAGACAAGGGGAGGCCTCTGAGATGCAGTAGGGGTGAGATGAGCTCTCACCCCCTGGCTCTTTGGAATTCCTCAGGAAGAGCCAGAGGCTGAGAGTGGGAGAGTCTGAGTCAGGGGCACTCCATCCTCCTCAGGACTGCAACCCATCCCATTCCCTCTACCCTTCCACAGATGTTTGTACTACTGAGATGTGGCACTGCCCCAGGAGCTAGACAGGAGGGCTTGTCTGGCTTCCCTCCAAGCCCCAGCGGGACACTACTTCCCCTCGCAGCAAATGTATCAGGGCAGAGGGGTTTGGGAGCTTAATGCTTGGATGGGACCAAGATGAAAGTGGTTAAGATCGTGGTGGGGGGCTCCTACTGGTGGGAGGTCTTGGGGCCAGGAACTTCAGGGTGATGAGGCCCAAGGTGCTGGTCCTATCTCTTGATCAGGGGGTTGGGGACTGCAATACGAGGAGTAGAGAAACCACTTGGAAGGGGGAGAAGGAAAGCTTCAGGCGGGAGCTCTCTAGGGGCAAGCGCTGCCGATGGTCAGGGCGTTCCAGAAGATCACAACTAGAAGGAGAAGGGAAGGAAATGAGGCCACTTGGGGGATTTGGTCTTGGTGTGTCCCATCCTCCCAGATCAGCACACTTACATGACAGCTTCCTGTACAGGGAGTGATGTCTGGAGCCACAAGTCTACATGGCTGCCGTGTGCCTCATACAGCCTCAGTACTAGGGTATTAGGGTGGGCTCCAGCCTCTGCCTGGGGGAAGAGAGAGAAGGATGGCCAGGCTTATTCCACTCCTCAGGGACCTCAAGCTAAGAAGCAACCCCCTGAACCCCAGATACAGACTGGGAAATGGAGACTGAGTAGGATGGTGGCATAACCAAGGCTATAATCCTGACTCCAAACTCAGCTGCCTGGATGGGAGGCTGGTGAAAGGGGGAGCCAAAGTTTTCTCCTCTGGATTAAGTTCTTCCTGGCCAGACCCTTACCTCGGACCCCTGAAACAGGGGGAAACAGTGAGTGAGGGCAGCATCCACTTGCCTGTTTAACAGTCTCTAGCACCACAGCAGATGAGGAGACTGAGAAAGCGCTCCAAGGCCGGTAGAGGCCTGGTCCCGTGGGTACAACATGGAGAGGGAAGTTGAGGTTGTAGGCAGCTTGGATGACTCCAGAATCCTGGAATGGTCCTATGGAATAAGACGTGCACCCAAGAATGGCAACTATTGAAGCCTGAGGTGGGGAGGGCAGTCTGGGGAATCCCCCATCCCTCTTGGTCACTGCAGCTTTGGGCCCTGCTCAGAGGCACATTGACCCCACTGTCTGATCTTTTCCTCCTCAATCTATTTAAATTGTCTGTGTCTAGAACACTCCTTATTCCCCAAGAGCTTTCCTACTTATCCTCTCATTTTTTATTATGAGGTCAGGCAGGGCAGGTGTGGCTGCCCTTACTTTAGAGATGGAGAACCTGGGCCCTTAAGAAGACAAGAGACTTGAATGTTCACGATGATACAGCAGAGTCAAATCCAGACTTGTGCCCGTCCTAAGGACACGAACTGGGAAGGATTTGGGAAGAAAAGAGAGGGCATATGTAGTCCCTAGGCACTTACCCATGTGTGGCATTATTGCATAGGTGAAGTGATGATGACCCATGTCCGCAGTGGCATCAGGGGACTTGGGTGCCCGTAGACTATGGAGAAGGGAAGACAGAAGCTGCAGCATCACTCCCTGGAAGTGAAGAACCATCCTCCCCACTCCCTGCCTCCCACCAGAGAGGGGAGAAGGAGGCTGATCCCAACTTCTCAACTCATGGGGCCTTTCTTGCAAAGAAAGTCTAGAGAGAAAGTGAGGCTCAGAAATGGGGTAGGGGTCTGGACACCCCCCTCTTTTGGCTCCTTCCTCTCTGACTTACAGGGAGAGGCTGAGGACATTGTTCCAGACAGAGGCCCCATACTTGTTGTTGTTGAGAAGCGCCATGCCAAAGCCGTGTTCTGACAGGTCCATCCACCGATGGACCCACACCTTGGGGGTTGGGGAAGACAAACCTTCACCAGCCTTTTCCAGGCCCTAGTCACTCCTACATCCTCTTCCCCTCCCTGCCACCAGTATCCTCCTCTCCCCGGCCTCTATACCCTGCCTTCCAACCCCAGACCCTGAATTAATTCTTCCTCCAGTCTTCCACTTTCCCAACCCACCTCATATCGAGCCCAGTCCCAAGAAGTATTATAATGTGTAGGTCTCTGTATGTGCCCAAATTGGATCTCGTAGGTGGCACTGGTGGTCTGGGCCCAGACAGGGAATTCCACCTTTAAGAACTTGTGAGACTCATACCAGTCCACCTGTGGAATGACATGCAATGGTGGGAGGAGACAACTGGATCTCCTTAATTTTGTGACCCACTAGGAAAAGCCTGCTCTCCTTCCCACCACAAAGAGCTTGTGTACAGGACCCAAGCCTTGGTGCCCGATATGAGGGGCTCCCCATCCCCAGCCCAAGGATCCCCATCAGTACCTCAGTGTGGAACCGGAGGTATGGACAGGCGGCATCCAGCACAATTTCTTGTGTTAGGATGCTCCGGTTACTGAGCTGCAGGGAAAAATGGACACTGCCTCGAAGGCCACCAGGGAAGCCCACCTCAAGGGCTTGGTCCAGCTTTGTGACTGGCTTCCTGCAGGGCACAGGGGGCACAGGGGGTTAAGGAACAGTGCAAGCCCAAAATTCAGGATTCGGGGGTGGGGGGAGGGCAGCACGGCCATGACCACAGGCTAAGTGCAAGGACCAAGGTCTCAGCCGGGCCCCACCTGCAGTATGTCTTACCGGGTCTCCAGATGATAATCCATCACATCCCAGGCATCCCAGTACAAGGGAACGTCATCGAACATCACAAACTGGTTGCCAAAGACACCTCGGGGGATGGTTTCCCTGAACAGAACAGAAAGAAGGGATGTCACCACACCTCTCTAGGGTTATAAGGGGTGGGAGGGTTGTACAGAGAAGGAGAGGAAGAAAAAATTAATTTCTACAGACTCTACATTTTCCCAAGCACATCCCTTGCAATGACCTGTCCATGGTCACAGAGTATTATGTGGCCAAGCCAGGACTTACACATGGGTTTTCTAACTCCAAGGCCTGTGTTCTTTCCACAATACCCAAAACCCTAATGTCTTTTCACTATGTGACTCAAGAAGGAAGGGGCTGCCCCAAGGGCCACTGTACCCTGTTGGACAAAAACTGAAGAGACACAGAGCACACATGATGTAGATGCAAATGTAAAGTACACACGATAGTGGAGGGAGAGACCTCCATCTGGGACTGATTTCTCTGGGCAAACTCTAGCTCTCTGTCCTCCTCTCTTCTCCCCAATACTATTTTAATTTCCTATTACAATTAATAAAATTAAGAAAGCTCTGATTAGCTCCTCCTTCTCACTGGGATAAGGGGCCTAGGGAAGTGGGTGGGAAGCTGTCTTGTGACAACAAAGGTGCCGTCTCTGCCCATTTCCAGGCTGGAACCCCATGGCACAGTCAGTCACCCCAGAGGAAGGGAAATGGAGAGTCAAAGGTACCTGTCTGAGGAAACCAAAACCAAAGAGTTTAAATGGCCCATGGAGTCCAGGTGTGCCCGGATAATGCCATTCTCCAGTATCACGGAGCCGTCAGCCTGTGCAGATGGGAAGGGCAAGGGAGAAAAGAGAAGTGAGGATGTTGTAGGGGCATAAAAATCATGGGGACTGAAGGAGAAATGTGGGGAGAAATCTGAGGAAAGCCCACATCCAGGGGAAGCTGGCACAGAAGCATGATCCTGGAACCAGAAGGCTCTCTGTAGTAAAAGCAGTGGGTCAAGTCTGTGACCGCTATCAGGGAAGAAGCAACAAGGGAAAGTGCTCTTCTCCACCTTCGTTCTGACCAGACTCTAAACTCATAATCCTACGATCCCTTGACTTGACCGTCCCCTCATTGAGTCTGTGACAGAACAGGAGAGCCAAGAGTGTGACATGCACCAGAGTAGGACAAATGAGGTTAAGTTTCCAAGAATTCGGCAAAAGAATAGGCCTGATATTTTGTAGGGCAAGTTGACCCAAAAGGCACGTAAAGTTCTTCAGAGTCAAATCCTGAAAACACCAGCAAAAATTGTTCCATTAAAGAGGGAAAAAAGGTAGCTCCCTCAAAAAGACCAATGTGGCTACGTGGGGAACTCATCAACCAACACAGGCTTTCAAAAGCCCCCTAGGGAAGAAGGGCAAGACGCTGAGGAAGTGTGAGAGCAGCAGGAGGCACCGTGGGATTCTATCCCGAGGGAGAAAGGCCAGAAGCAGCTGATGCTGGTGACAAAGGCCAAGGATGATACGAAGGGTCTTTTAGAAGATCTGTGTGTGGAGGGAAAGGAGCATGAGAGAAGGAGCAGGCCTGAGCCTGCAGGGGACAGCATCTTGGTAATGGATGGTCATGACACGGAAGGACTAGTTGACTCTTAGGTTACTCTAGGGGTTTTTTTTTTCTTTCAAGGAAAATGATCTTTAGATTAGAAAGACTAGAACGAGGGGCGGGCAGGTGGCTCAGCGAGTAAGAGCACCGGCTCCAGTGTTGGGATCGAATCCCAGGCTCAGAGACTCAGCACCACACCCAGAAATAACTGGCTGTGTAACCTTGATCAAGTTACTTAACCCTGATTGCTAAAAGAAAAAAAAAAGAAAAGACTAGAACGAAAGTGGTTAACAGAGAAGGGAAGCCCACTACAAGCAAGAAAGGAGTCAGACAGCTTCTAGCTTCCCTCACTGAGTTCAGGTCACAACCTCAGATGAATGACATTCTGGGGTAAAGAAAAAACTGGCAAAGGCAATTACTGAGCCACCATCAGTGATCTCTGAAAGTCTGCAAAGAATGTGAAATGATGCTACAGGACTGGAGAAGGGCAAATGTCACCGAAAATTAAAAAAAAAACAAAAGTAAAAGGGAGAAGGTGAAAAAGGGCAGTGAGTCTGATTTCTAATCCTCACAAAATCTAAGGCTTCACTGAGTTCCATTCCTTTTACAAGATTTACAGGATCACAGATCCAGTGCTCTGGGGAAGCAGAAGCAAGTTAGTCCATCCCCTCACTTTACAGACGAGGAAACTGAGGCACAGCTAGATGGTGACCTGTCCAAGGTTACACAAGTAGTGAGCATCAGAGAGGATTGGAACCCAGGTCCTCAGTGTTCTCTCCACTGTACCATGTAGCATAGAGCCGGATAAAGTTTCTCAAGCTATGCCTGTGGATCAAATGGATAGATGTAGGCTAGAAGACAATATAGTTGGGTGGGTTTGGAACAGACTGAATGATCAGCTCCAAAGGGCAGCTGATCAGGATAGCTCAAGGTCAACTCAGTAGAATACAAGCTCCTTGGGGGCAAGTTCTGTTTGCCAGTATCCATGGTGCTCAGCATGGAGCCCTGCACACAGGAGGTAAGAAAACCTGTTTGGTCGAGCTCAATCTGTGACTCTCCTGATCAGCATTTCCTTTCAATTTCCCCATTGCACCCTTGGCTGTCATTCAAGGCTCTCCATAGTCTGCGCCCGTCTACTTTCCAGTCTAACAGCCTACTCCAGGCCTGGCCCCTACCCCGGGGGCTATGCCCAGCAGTCCCTCCCTCCTGGACTAGCCAGTGCTCTATCCCTCCTCAAACTAGCCTGTATTGTACTTAAATATGTATACATGTTACCTCCTCACTGGTGGACAGGAACTTTTTGTTTCTGCACATAATAAATGTTTGTTAAAGTCAACTTAGAGGAAAATCTCTAGTGAAGTCCCTAGGGACGTGCCCATGTTCCTGTACTGATTTGGATCAGGGATAGAGGATAGACCACGGTATCCAGATCCAGAAAGATCCAAAAGGTCTGGCTGCCCAAGAGGCCCCTTGATGACAGTCTATGCTCCTGACTCCCACTTCCCCCCATTCTCACCTGCAGTTCCAGGGGATCACTCACCTCCTGCACCACTCTGACAGCATGAGGCGGCAGGGAAGGAGCTGGGGCTTGGGTGTAACCCATACTAGGCACCGTCACCAGGACTGGACTCGGGGAGAGAATGGAAAATAGTTAGTACTTCTAGAGACCTTTCTCTGCTCATCACTGTCCTCACCTCTAATTTAGGGCCAGGACCCCCCAAGCTGGGGCTGAATTTGGGGGCCAGGTGGGACAGGATGACTACTGGTAAGGGAGAAGGATTTCTCTGCTCGCTCCATGTGCAGACTTGGGGGCTCTTTGGTGTCATTCACTCCCCTCAGGAATTCCTTGAAGTTGTGTCCCTTCCACAGAGGCTCCCCAGGGTAGAGCCCACAGGCCCAGCCCAGAGCCTACTGACAGGAGAGCTCCACTCTGGTTCCTGGCTGCCTTTTCTGCTGACACTCTGAAGGAGCCTCTTGTCCCCTTCTGTGCTCGCTGCTCCCCCCCCACCCCTTCCCCCTTACCTCCAGGCAGGAACTTGTTTACCATCTAAACCCAAGCGTTCTTAGTGGTCCCTTTCACCCCTAGCTTGAGGACACAAGGACTCTTCCCTCCCACAACAGGTACCCAGGTTTTCAGCGCCATTGGCCGCGGGCAGGGCCACCACCTCCGTGCGCTCCCAGGAAAGGGTATTGAAGATGAGGAAGTTGCGTGGTGGGCTCAGATCTCGAGGGCCTGGCTCTCCTCCACATAGAGACCAAATAGCAGCTTTCAGAAGGCGGGAGCCACTACTTTGAATCTCTACAGAGAAAGGAAGCAGAGAACGCCACCTGCGTCATGTCTGGCAAATGGCAGGCAATGGACCAGGAAGGCCTGCAAGGAGTCTGGGGGCTCAGTCCCACAGCACCTTTTTAGGAAGCCCAGCCCCCACTGGTCTTTCCTCTGTCTTGTCTGCTACCACCCCTACCATTTCATCATAGAAAAGCTGCTGTGCCCACAGGGTAAAGAAAAAACTAGCAAAGGTAATTACTGAGCCACTGACAGTGATCTCTGAAAGTCTGCAAAGAATGTGAAGTGATGCTACAGGACTGGAGAAGGGCAAATGTGACCAAAAATATTAAAAAAAAAACAAACAAAAGTAAAAGGGAGAAGGTGAAAAAGGGCAATGAGTCTGATTTCTAATCCTCACAAAATGTAAGTCTTCAGGGGCAGCTAGGTGGTGCAGTGAGTAAAGCACTGGCCCCAGAATCAGGAGGATCTGGGTTTGAATCTGGCCTCAGACACCACACGCGCACGCACATGCGCGCGCACACACACACACACACACACACACACACACACACACACACCTACCTGTGTAACCTTGGGCAAGTTACTTACCCCAATTGCCCTCCAAAAGGCAAAAAAAAAAAAATCTAAGGCTTCACTGAGTTCCGTTCCTTTTACAGGATCACAGATCCAGTGCTTTGGGGAAGCAGAAGCAAGTTAGCCCATCCCCTCACTTTACAGATGAGGAAACTGAGGCACAGCTAGATGGTGACCTGTCCAAGGTTACACAAGTAGTGAGCATCAGAGAGGATTGGAACCCAGGTCCTCAAACTAATTAGAGTCGGTGTTCTCTCCACTCTCCCAGAGCCCTCAGCCTACTTTTCACCAACTTCTCCAGACTTAAGCCCCAGCACCTCTTGGATGGAATGCTTGGCTTTGGCCAGAGACCCTCAGGCCCTTCTAAAAGCACCTTGATCCTCCATTCTCTTGGACTCTGCTCACATTTCCCCCTCTGAATCACGGGTTCTTCACCTTGGGTCCATGAACCTGTTTTTAAACATTTTGCTAAATCCTTTGTAATCCTATGTCTTTTTTTTAAAAATCAAAAACACGATTCTGAGAAGGGGTCCACAGTCTTCACCAGGTCCAAGACACAAAAAACTGCAACTGGACTGACCTTCCTTCCCTTCTCCTTATATGCAAATCCTGCCCTTTTTCAAGGGCCAGCCCAGGCCTTGCCTCCTCCTGACCACTTGAACCGAGACCGATGTCACGATATCATCCTCCTCTGATCTCCTACAGCCTGTCTTCTCTCCTAAATTAGCCAGGGATAGCTGAGGCCAGTACCTGCAGCTTCTCTTCCTACTTTACCTCCACCAAGGCTAGGCACTTGATATGTGCTGAATTAAGGACAGCTGGTCCAGCCCCCAATTCCAGGTGGGCTAGTACCTAAGTCATTCCACCCACATCAAGATTTTTCCTGTCCTTCACAAGCTCTAGAGAGCTCTTCCTCTCCTAATCTGTTTTCTTTTTCTACACTTAGTACTCTGACAATTTCACAGGTGAAAGCAGACAAATTATTATGACCTTTGAGTCTCTCCTTGCCCTGAAATAACAGGCCTGCCCAAGAAGAATGGAGTATCCCAAATCGCAGGATCTGGTCCAGCTGTCTCACTTTATAAGTGAGGAAATAAGGTCCCAGAGGGAGGGAGGCTCTGGCCTAAGGTCTCAAAGCAAATAAGAGGAAGAGTCATTTCTGATGTCAGAGGTGCTTCCCACTTGGAAGGCCTCACACCAGCCCTAAGAGGTGGCCAGGGCTGGACGCTGTTCTCTCTGCCTCCTGTGTCTCCCCTCTCCAATCCATTCTGCATCCCAATTCCATACTCATCTTCCTAATGTATTAGGAATTACCTCTAGATAACAGTTGGGGAAATCGGGGCTAGAAGTGGGAAAGCCAGGAGGCTCTCAGGCAGGGAGATGGATGTGCTCAGCTGTCAGGGCCTCTCCCCTCTCTCACCTCTGTAGTACTTCATGGCATCATCCACCACCTGCTGGATACAGCTTCCCGGAAGCACATCATGGAACTGGTTTAGGAGCAAAAGCCTGTGGACATTAAAAAAAGGAGGACAGTCCTTCTCGAGAGCAGGATAGCAGAAGCCATACCAGTCAGATGAGGTTGATAAAACATTGTACGGGAATATGGTGGTTCTCAAATGATATCTTATGGAGAGTTAAAAGAAAGGGGAATACACGATGTTAGGGGAGCAAGAGGGGCCCACAGGCAGAGTGCATTAGGATCCTGGCCTCACCTAGGGAAAGGCACAAAAGGGAGGCCATTTTACCTCCAGAGGTGCTGTAATTCAGCAGAAGGATACTGATAAGTTCCATTGCGTGCCAAGGCTAGGCTGCTCAAGAGTTCCACATCGTGCAGGATCTGTTCACAGTCTCGGTTCTTCTTCTTGATCTGAATGCAGGAGTAGAGTGAGGTAGGGCAAAGTGAGTCAGAAGGCCAAGGAAACGTCCGGGGGTTGTGACCTAGCCCTGGGCTGCAGTCTCTGGTCCCTGTCCCTCCTAGCATCCTGGACCCTCTTACACTTGTACCCTATGTTACCCCAGACCTGAATTCTCATCTCCCACCTGGTTGGGTTCTCTCTGCCTCTAGTCTGTCCTCACACCAATCAATTCTGCATACCAACTCCACATTCATCTTCCTAGGGCATATTACATTGCTGAAAAACCTTCAAGGCTTCAGCACTCACACAAGATCAAATCTGAACTCCTTAGCAGCTAAATGTAGTTACACAGACCTCTGCAGTCTTATCTCCCAGACTTCAACTCCATAATTCTATGATATACATCCATCCTTTCCCCTTAAGTCTTATTCTGATGTCTCCCTGTGACCTGGACATGATGTGACAGTTTTAAGCTTGGAAAGGCTCACCATCAGAAGGCTCAGACCTCAGAAAATGAATGGGTTTTGGTCACAACAAATCATGAAGACTATTTACTAAGAAAGAAGGAATATAGACATTAATTACATCACAAGCCTTCTGAAGTATCAGAGGAACAAGACTTATATACCTTGCCTTTGCCTTGTCCTTGACACGTGGCCTTCTCTCACATTCCCCTGCATACACCATGTTCATTTCACAAGCTGGCCCCTTCCTATCTTTCCAATCTTCTGACAATCTACTCTTCTTCATGAACTCTATGATCCAGTCTCACTGACCCACTAGCTGTTCCTTGAACACAATCCTCACTCTCAAAGGATCACAGAGTTGGAGCTGAAAAGGATGTGGGAGTCCACAGGAGGAAAGTGGGACCTAGAGAAGTTCAGCCAACAGGGGCAGACAGCAGGGAGGCATCAGAGGCAGGACCTGAGGTCAGCTGTCCATGTGCTAGGCCAGCTTGCCTCTCACCACCGCTGTACTGGCTCTTCCCCAAGACTAGAAAACATGTCCCTCTCAACCTGCACCTCTTAACTCCCCCTCAGTCCTGCCTTCCTTCCACAGGAGGCCTCTTCTGGTCCTCCCAGATCGCCTTCCATTCCATCTCC
This sequence comes from Petaurus breviceps papuanus, assembly GCF_028583685.1. NCBI lineage: Eukaryota > Metazoa > Chordata > Mammalia > Diprotodontia > Petauridae > Petaurus > Petaurus breviceps. The sequence goes on along the minus strand of NW_027187353.1, from coordinate 3,283,622 downwards.
TCTCTAAGTCATCTCGTAGGTTCTGATTTAGACATGCTGCCCCCTCATTACACTGCAAGCTCCTTGAGGGCAGGAGTTGGTTTTTGCCTTCTCTTTGAATCCTCACTGTTTAGTACAGTGCCTGGCACATACTCAGCTCTTAATAGATGCTTGCTGACCATCTGAGTGATTTCTGCCTCTGCACCTTTCCTAAAGTCCCTCACCCACCTGGAATGTCCTTTGTGCTCACCTTCTCCCTTTTCAGTGCCCAAATGAAGTCTCACTTCCTCCAGGAAGTCTCACAGGATCATCCCTTTGAGATCACAATGATTTCATCTCCTCTCAATTTCTACATATTTGAAGTCTAACAACAAAGTCTAAAGCTTGATTCTACACTGTCTGTCCCTCTTGTCTCCCCAACCAGACTGTGAGCTCCCTAAGGACAGAGAAACAGGTTGAATGAAGGAAGGATTCCTCTCTAAATTCCCCCACCTTTTGCTAGAAATTACTTACTTGGGCATGGGTAGTATAGGTGCCATTGTGAAGTTCCAGGAACAACTCCCCTACCCAAGTGCAAAGCTGCCCTGTGTCCCTCTCCAGTAATGAGAAAAATCGTTCTGGGGTAGAGAAATACACCCTATGGAAAGAGAACAAAATGGAGGGCTGTGAGAGAAGCAAGTGCCTGGGCCCCAGAAGCTTCAAGAAGCCTCTAACTGGAAGGGATCTGAAAGGGATCATCTTGTCTAGGGCCCTCCCACTAGGCAAGAACAAGTATGTGTCCCATTTCTGAGGGGCTCTCGCTCCATCCACCCCAGACAAGTAAAAGTCTAGAATCTCTTCTTCACCAAAGTGCAATTCTAGCAATAATGCTTTTGGAACAACAGTTTTTTCCCTTTGGTTGGGTTCTCAGCCTTTTTCCTTAAAGCCAAGATATGGTCTGCTCTATTTGATTCCTCTGTCAGGATTCTAAGAGGAAAAGCCTTTCATGAGAGTGCCAAGTGGAAAGGGGAGAGAAGGGTAGGGAACAGGCTCTCTGACCTGGGCAGTCCATCTGTATCCTTCATTCGTTCCAGCCGGTCTAGCATGGCCTGGGTGGGGCCACCACCACCATCTCCAAACCCAAAGAGGAAGGCACTGTGGTTCACCCTCCCCTTGTCTTTGTTGTTGTTCATGGTTTTCAGCACCTGGAGAAAGTTATCACATCCAAGCCTAGCCCAGGGACAGAGATACCCTGAAAAGCCAGTCCATTATCCCCTTTTCCCACCCAAACATAAAGCGAACCAGGAGGTCCTCCTTGTTCCCTATATCCATATTCCCAGGCTCACCTCTTCTACACGGCCTTCCATCCCATAAGAATCACCAGGAGGAAAGTGGGCCAATACCCGGGAACCATCAATTCCTTTCCAGAAGAAGGTATGATGCTGTCAGGATAGAATAAGGAAACAAACAGGGAGAGGTAAATAAGTGCAGGGAACATATAGGGTGGGTGAAAGAGAGGCCCTGTGGGTTCTGGCCCCAGTGTGAATGGGTAAGAACTCTTAAGGCACGGCAAGGAGAAAGGACAGGGCCTAGGAAGCACGCAAGCATATTCAACTAGATCACAGCCATCCTCGACTAAGCCCAGCAGGGGTAATCAGTCTTAGAGGGAGGAGAAGCCCAGAGGCAGCGCAGTACAAGGACTACAAGCTGGAGTCCTGGGTCTGCCACTTTGCCTCTAAATCTGCTTCCTCTTCTGCAAATTCTGATCCTGACACCTTACCTGCCTGAAGGGGGGGGGTGGGGGTGGGGACTAGATGATTTCTTGAAGTTTCCTTTCAGCTCTAAGTTATAGTTCTGTGATGATTGAGCTGACCCTTCTATGCATCAGTAACAACAGCTTGCCAAGTTTGATCCCTGGATTCTCTGGGAGCTACTGTGCATGACCTCCCCCCACCCAACACACACACACACGTGCACACACACACACACACACACACACACATGCACACACGTGTCCTTCTCACTAACAGGGAAGGAGTTCACCAAGTTCCAGCTCAGCTTCTGAGTCAGGAAGCGCTGGATGCCACAGCCACGCATGATCTGGGGGAGTTGGGCCGAATATCCAAACGTGTCTGGAAGCCAGAACTGTGAAGAACAAGAAGAGTGTGTTAGTTTCTGTCAAGACCAGAATCAAGTCCCTTCCTCTCTCTCTCTACCCAGTAGGGTCACTGCTCTCCCACTCTTAGCGTGTCTCTGGCTTGCCAATGTGACGCAGGCTTGTTCGGGCAGCCCTGTGTCACCAAGAAAGGGGATGGGGATGGAGTGCAGGGGCAGAGGGAGGATGAATGAAGGAACACTTACCTCAGAACACACTTTCCCAAATTCCTGAAGGAAGAAGTTCTGTCCTTGAAGGAACTGTCTCACCATGGACTCTCCACTGGGAAGGTTCCCATCCTGAGTGAGCAAAAGTCACCCCACAGTCTCTGACTCTGACAGGCCATCTGCTAATAACCTCATCTACTCCTATGACTTCAGCCTCCTGCTCTCCACAGATGACTCCCTGCCCTGTCTTCTAAGCTGCGGACCCACATCTCTGGCTGGGTGTCCCCTGATAGGGTGTTCTACTTTAAACTCCACAACATAACCAGTATATGTTTGTTACCTTCCCTCCAAACCCATTCATCCTTTGGACTTTATGCCTTCTGTCTGAGCTACCCCTCCACCCAGCTAGTACCAGATCCTATCAACTTCACCTCCATGTCTCTTTTATCAGCATCTTCCTGGCTATCCTCGTTGCCATGCCCTGGCACAGGCCTCCATTATCATTTATATGGCACTGGCCTTCTAACAGGTCTTTGCCCAACTCCAACTGGCCCTTCAGGTCACTGGAGAATAACCTTTCTTATATTATAAGGCCAGTCACAGTGCTCTTCTACTCAAAAATCTGTAGTAACTCCCTATTTTCTCCTGAATAAGTTCGGCCACCTTGTTTAGTGTTCAAAGCCCTTCATAATCTAGTAGTATGCTGCCTCTGCAATGTCAGGAGTACTGTCCTAGAGCCCAAATGAACTAGCAGGTGGACTCTCAACAGTCCATGTGTCTTTCTGTGTCTGGAATGCCCTCCCTTCCCACTTAATAAATCCCCACCATTCCTTTGGAGCTTAAATGTTACTTTTTCCAGGTAGCTTTCCCTGATCCCTTCGACTATACCTTTTACTCTCACACAGCATTTTATTTTGTAATTTTCTAATGCACTTATGGGGACAGCTAGGTAGTGTAGCAGACAGAGCACTGGATTTGGAGTCAAGAAGACCTGAGTTTGATTCTACCTTCAGATACTTCCTAGGCAAGTCACTTAACTCTGCCTCATTTTCCTCAACTGTAAAATATGCTGGAGAAGGAAAGGGCAAACCACTCCAGCATCTTTGCCAAGAAAACCCCAAATGGAGTCACAAAGAGTTGGATACAACTGAAACAACTTAACAATTTAACTTAATCATATAATGTTATGTATCATAAGTATCTGTACCTACCCACAGGGCTAGATGTTCCAAGAACATAGGTACCATATGTTATCTAAACTTTACACCTTTCCTAGTACCTAGCACAGTACTCTGTACACAGCAGCAACTTAACGTTTGCTGAATGGAATATTACTACTCAGTAAAGACAATTCTGAGTATCATTTACTCTTCCCCTAAGGGACTGATGGAATCTATGTCAACCTTGAGAGACTGACCAATGGATAGCATGGGCTCTGCCCAAACTGTTTTAATGTGTGCCTGTTCTTCTGGCCTGTCCATACCACTACAGTCTACACTCCCCGAGGGCAGGGATCAAGGCCAGATTTGTGTATAGTCAGAGTAGGTGAATGCCTATTGAATGATGTGTGAAGGACTAGGAAAGGCCTCTTTTCCCTGTTGTGAAAATAGGGCATTATTCTCTACAAGTTCCTACTAGAAAAAAGAATCCTTCAATAACTCACGCCCTGGGCCTAAACAGCCTGAGAGAATTGGGAGGCTGAACTGGAAAGGGAAGGGAAGAGGACAAAGAAAGGATTGAAAAGGCAGGGGAGAAAGAGGGAGGTAAGAGGCAACAGAAACACATTTCAGTGGCTTTTCAGTTTTTTAGGTCACTCTTTCCCAAGGTTCATGGTAGCCCTCCTGAGAGGAGGTAAGTTCCTTGAAAGCAAGGTCTGGGTCTCTGTCTTTGTATTCTCCACAGCCTTCAACAGGGACTGGCACTCAGGAGCTGTACAATAAATGTTTGTTGACTGACTGACTGTGTGACCCTTATCTCCTCAATCAGTCTGTGAGCTTCCCAAATAAAAAGACTTATCTACTTTTCTGTCCCTAGTAGTTTAACCTGTAATGGGGAAGAATGCTAGTAAGGGCTTAAACTTAAGGATTCAATTCCACTCAACAAAGTATCTACTTAAGGAGAAAGAAAGGCCAAAGACCCCAGTGGAGAATTTAATCAGGTTGAGGAAGACAGTGTGATTATGCTGGTTAAGCAATGACTGCCTGACTGATTGACAGAAACCTAAAGACAGCCCTCAGGGGGTCCTTGTCACAAGTAGTGTCCTCAGAAATGTGGGAAGTGGGAAGAAAGGATGAGATCAAGAAGAGAGGATGCGAAGAACCGTATGTTCCAGTCAGAGAGGTGCCTTGTTCTTACCATCTCGACCCAAGTGCCACCCACTGGAATAAACTGTCCTGCCCGGACATACTCCTTGACCTGGGCATATAAGCTTGGGTAGTACCTCTTCACCCATTCATACTGCTGTGCCTAGGAATGGAGAATAAAGAAACTATATTAGCAGCTCTCTTGTAAAGACTTTTTGTCCCTCAGCCTTGGACAGCATAAGTCAGAGGGCAAAAATGTCAGCTTCAGCAAGAGGATGAATGAATCCATCATTCCTCCAGCTCTCTGTCCTGACTCAACATGGCTCAAATTGGACTTAAAGCCCTAGTTTAGGACAGGCCTCTTTTTATCCTTCCCTTCCAGATTGGAGTGAAGTTCTGGTTAAACAAGGATATCAGATTCCCACAAAATAGGCTAGGTAAATTCCCATTAAGTTACTCTTGGCACAGGAGTAGAGGTAGAAAACCTTTAAGATTTAGGCCCCAGGATTCAACCACTCTATGATTAGAAGCTCCCACTTTTGGCTCATGGAGGTCCTTGGAAACAAAAGCCCACATACCTTTCTCTATGCTGAAGCTTAAACCCAAAGAAGGGCACTAAAGGGCCATGAAAGCGGGAACTACAAGTATCTCCCTACTCTTACCTGAGAGCAGGCAAATGTGAACTGTGGGTTCTTCTCCATGAGTCGGATGACTGATGACCAACTACGAGCACATTTCCGGATTGTCTCCTTGAAGGGCCAGAGCCAAGCTAAGAGGGAAGAGAATGGACATTGTCCTAGAAACTCATAACCCTTTCTTCTCCAAATCTCAAAACAGAATGTCCAGCAAAGACTCAGACTACTCTGAATGCATTTAAACCCTACCTTCTTCCCCAGATACAGTGGCTTTACCTCACCTATAACAGAGACACACCAGTCAGTCATTTCCCCCTAGCTTGGGCTTCTTTAGGGACCTCAGCAATCCTCCTTGTATACAGAGATTTCTTTTCCCTCATTTTACCGTTATCCCATTTATTTTATTTAAATCTCGAATCCATCCACTCCACAAACCCCCAGAAATAGTATTAATTTCACCAAAGACAAGGAAACCAAAGCCCAGAGAGGCTGAGTGACTTGCCTCCAATCCTACAGTGAGTCAGTGGGAAAGGTGACATGCAGGTCTCCTGCCTCTAAGCCCAGCATTTTCTCTATTACATATATGGCCTCCTGGAAAAGCCACTGCACGCAGTTTCTGTCTTAAGGGAGAGCCCAAAAAAGTTGCCCCAAGCAGTAAGAATCAAGTTCTTAAAGGACACTCAGGAAAGGGTACTGAGTCATCAGCTCTGATATAGAGGCTGGAAGACGACTTGTTAGGTATATTGTGCGAGGATTCCTTCTGGATAAAAATTGGACTAGAAGGCTGTTGGTGGCCTTTTCAACTCTCAAATTCTGCAGTCTACGTCTCCTAGATCTCTCACCAAAAGCCAGCACCCATAAGTAGGAATGTTTTCTCTCCACTTGTTTCTGACAAAAATGATCCATCAGGTTCAGAAAGAATTTGGAAGGAAATTATGAGCTGAATTTTCAAGATAATAAAGGAATCTTTAGGCAGGTGGGTGGCACAGTGGATAGAGCACTGACCCTGGAGTCAGGAGGACCTGAGTTCAAATCCAGCCTCAGATACTAACTGTGTGACCCTGGGCAAGTCACTTAACTCTGATTGCCTCCCCCCACCCAAAAGATAATAAAGGAGTTTTCCTTTTACAGGAAAACAGAATCAAAACTGGTAATATAATAGATGCTAACATATTTTAATTTCTAATAGCTAAGGAACTCTAAACTTAATGTATATTTTTCTAAAGACAATATTTTTATATTTCATGGTACCATACAGAACACTACATTAAGAGTCAATAGACTGGGTTCTGGTATCCCCACTCCACCACTAATTCACTGGACTGGGTCAGTACTTAAGTTATTTACCTCAGGTGCTTCAACTACAAAATACACAAGACTATCTTATTAAACCAGGCCTGTACAACCTGTAGCCCGCCAAAGGATTTCAGGCGGCCCATGGAAAATGTATAGGAGACATCCTCTACCGAAATCCTTTGGCAGGCCATAAGTAGTCTGCAGGCTGCAGGTTATACAAGCCTGCATTAACAGCAGGGTACTAGACTAGACGATCTCTTAAGGGCATGTTCAGCTCTAAATTTTACGATTATGGGTGTATAATCTATGGACAAATTGGGACATTCTGTTGCTTTAGGTATTCCATTCAAGAAATCTCTTTACAAAATTTTACTCTGGTGTTATAACATCCTTCATAAAGTCCTAGTCTTGATTCCTTATTTTGGTGTAAAAGTGAAACTGGTTTCTTGAAAATCTATCCCACATGGTCCTGGCAAAAGACTAAACCTTGCTGCCTGAGGTCAGGCCTTGTTATGTACCAAGAAGTTTATCACCAGTAGTTTGGTCACTTTGAAACAAATTCTTTGACAATGGTGTAATGGTATGGGAATTTGAAGATCTTCCCTGCCCCTTAATAAGCCTAAGGGAATTTGAGGACCTTCCCTTATTTGAAAATATACTCTGCCCCCAATAGGCTAAATGTGGTCACATGGAGACTGTGGTGGGAGGAATTTGCTGAAGGGTGGAACAGAGCCCACAGGAAGCTGGGAGTTAGAGCCTGCTAGATGGTTGGGAGAAGAGTTTGTTTCCACGGGAGACAGACAGGCTTGTGAGTAAATACCAGTCAAATGTTGGTTTGTGGAAAGGCTGAAGGATGGTGTGGCTCTCTGCTACGTTGTGGTGAATTAACTTCTATGTTGCTATGACAGATTTGGTTTCCTGGTGCTGGGATTTGGTTTTCTGGTATCTGAATAAATGTTTTGCTTCTGTCTTCTACATGGAGAATCTGTTACATTTTATTTTGTGATTGAGCACTATGCACATATATTTATAGTGACCGTGGGTGCTGTGAATATTGCATTGACTCTACAAATAGTTATCCACGAAACAAAGAGAAATACAAAATGGCCCTCTGCAGTGAACGTGGCAAAAAAGCCAAAAGGGGGGAAGAAAGTACTAAGAATCACAGAGCTATAAATAAATATTAACTTTGATGTTGGAATTAATCCATATTGACCTTGACATGAAATCTGAAGAAAAGGAAATCGCAGCTAAACGGAAGGATAGTTCACAGGCTCTCTTTGGAGAGGCAAACAAAGGAGCTGGGAGAGTTGGTTTTATGGTGCAACCAAAGGCAACAAGAAGCATTACTTCATGGAACACTGCCATCTTGTATCATAACAGCTCATGTTATGTATCTGTAAAAAAACCACCATGAAACTGACTGCAGTTTATACGACATCTATAGTAGAGAATTAGACAGAGAACGTTTATGAAGAACTCAACAAGACCCTCTAAATTAAATCAAGGTATACTGTGATATTCACTGACTTTAGTGCAAAGGCAGGCACAGGGAAGAATGGTGGGAAAGCATATTAGGAAACATGGTTTATGAATAACAAAAGAGAGACAAAAGACTGGTAGACTACAAAGAAGGCTTACAATATACAGCTCTATGTGGAGAGAGGTAAAAAAAAAAAAGACAATCTGATTATATGTGAACAGGAAATGACTGGATACAGATGTGGAAATCATTTCCAAATCAGCTATCTGTGTACAATCACACTTCTGACTTCTTAAAGCAAAAATAATAATAATAAATTATAAACAAACATGTTTATATATTTATATTTGATCATTCTTTATTTGATCTTCACAACAAATCTGGGAAGTAGATGGTATTATGAAGTCCGTTTTACAGCTAAAGAAACTAAGGCTGAGACAGGCTAGTGAGGTTGCCCAGGGTCACCCAACTCAAAAGTGTCCAAAGAGGCAACTTCTAGGTTGCCTGATTCTGCCAGAAGGCAGTGTCCAGTTCCCATATATCTACCCCCAACAAAAACCTGACATTTATACCAGATAAAACAATCATACGAAAAAAAACACCATGAGAAACTACCGTGTTTCCCCGATAATAAGACACTGTCTTATTAAAATTTTTGGACAGAAAAACACCAGAGGGCTTATTTTCAGGGGAGGGCTTATTTTAATGAACATTGATAGCAATTTTAATAAACAGGTAAATGTGAACAAAAAAATGTACCTTTATTCAATAAGCAAATCACTGGGGAAGAACAGGATGACGCGCTCACTGCTGCAGCTCTGATTGGATGCAGCTCGGAGCGCGGCGTGCGTTTCACGGTGGGGGGGCACGGTGCATACAGAGGGTACCGTAATGTAGCGTGTAGCGCAGGGGATCACCTTCACTACAGTAGCAATCTCAATAGGGCTTATTTTCGGGGGAGGGCTTATTTTAGAGGAATCTTACACAGTAAGGGGAGGGCTTATTTTCGGGATAGGTCTTATTATCGGGGAAACACGGTACTTTCTCAATGCATCATATTGCAGTGAAATGCAATGACTTTTCACCCTAGAACTAAACTAACTAAAAAGCAAGCCAGAATCCCCAGACCACTGGAAAGAGAGCCAGCAGCCCAGGGTGCTCTAGTCTAAGGGGACAAGCTGCAGAGAAGATGGGCTAGAGAGAGAGAAGCAGTATGATTCTGTGCCTAGATGCAGTCAGCATGGAGAACTCCGAAGGGAGACCTAGGAAGGTCTGGCAATGGCAGAGACCAGCACAGTGCTACGGGGTAGTGTTCTACACAACTGGGCTTCCAAAGGTCATGACCACTCAGTCTGGAGATATCATGTCAGACCCTGAAGATGCAGCTTTCTGAACCTCAGAGATCCAGCACAACCTAACCCAGGTGGAGGTCTACACAGAAACCTAGGGTGTGACCACCCCACGGAAAAGCAAAGCACAGGGGAGAGCCTGGCCCTGCCACAAAGACTCAGTACAGGAACTAAAGCTAAAAAATTGAGTAAACCAAAGCGGGCACATAAAAAGAAGTAATTACCTCAAACAAATAAGGTATAAAAGGAAAAAGTGATACAAAAGAAGCTATTGGGGAAAAAGGTGAATAGTGCTGGAATGTTATTCTCATCAAGAATGGGTTAAAGAGAGGGCGGCTAGGTGGTGCAGTGAATAGAGTACTGGCCCTGGAGTCAGGAGGACCTGACACTTAACACTTACTAGCCATGTGACCTTGGGCAAATCACTTAGCCCCAACTGCCCTGCCTTCCCCCCTCCAAAAAGCTAAAAAAAAAAAAAAGAATGGGTTAAAGAGGGAACAATGTATATACCTAGAAAGGTATAAAAGTCTAAATTCAGAAAGAAATAAGAGGGCAAGAGGATAGGGAGGTGGGAGGGAATAAGGGAGAGATTCTTAGAAGAATGAGTAGGTTAAAGAATAGGAGGGCAAGGTAGCAGGAAGAAGTAGAGGAGTGAGGAGGGAGAAGATAAATAAAGAAGATAAATAAATAAATGAGAAGGATAGTGAGGAAAAAAACAGGAAGGAGAAAAATACACAAGTTATCATAGTTTTGAGTGTGAATGGGATGAATTTATCCATGAAACAGAAATGGATAGCAGATTAAATATTTGAATTAAACAATATGTTGCTTTCAGGAAACACAATAAAAATAAGAGCTACATAAAAAGATAAAATAAAGGATTGGAATAGAATTTATTATGTAAAAAAGCAAGAATAGAAATCATGATCTCATACAAAGTTAAGGCTAAAACAGACTTAATCTAAAGAAAAAAAATAGGGAAACTACACTGTCAGCAATATTATTCAAAATTGTTTTAAACCATTTAAAATAACTAGACAGCATAAAATACCTGAAAGTATACCTGCCAAAACAGACACAGGAATATACGAATATAAACATACAACACTTTCTATACAAATAAAGTCAGATCTAAGAAATTGAAATAATGTTTATTGTTCATGGGTAAAGTCTAATATAATTTAAAAAAACCTACAATTTTACCTAATTAACCTATTTATTTGAAGCCATTCCAATTAAGTTACTAAAAAATTATATGAGTTAGAAAAAGATAAATAGCAAAGATCATTTGGAAGAACAAAAGGTCATGAACTTCAAAGAAACCAGAGGAAAAAAATGAAAAGGAAGCAGATTCTGTAGTATCAGAACTTAAAGTATATTATAAAGTAAAAGCATTGTTAAAATGTAAAATGGATAATTTTGATTATTTTTCTTATATAAATAAAACCTATGCAACCAAGAATAGACGGAATGCAGAAAACTGGGGGGAAAAGCTTTCTTAGACAACCTCTCAGCCAGGACGTGACTGGGTTGGAATATTGCTCTGGTGTAGAAAATGATGAGCTGGTTGATTTAGAAAAATACGGGAAGACCTGGACTTAGGAAGGAAGATACTAAATACCTTCAGAGAAACAGATGTCAAATGAAAATAATGGGATGAATTTATGGTCTTATATATATGTGTGTGAGTGTATTTGTGTATATATGTGTATGTTTAATAGATGTATGTGTATATATATTTGTGCTTATTTGTAGCCTTCTTTAAGGCAGAGTGGGGGAAGGAAGTGGGAAAATAAAGTAACAAGTGCACAGCAGAGAACAAAAGAAAACTACAAGGAAGCAAAGTTGGGCAGCTTTGAAAACAATGTGTAGTATATATTATATAGGCTTTCTTAAAATGGACATTGGTTTCCTTATCTTCTCTTGTGTTCTTCTGTGTACATGGAATTTTTTTTCATTTTCTCATTTTTATTAAAGTTTAAAGGAAACTAAAATTTACAAAAAAAAAAAAAACAACAAATCATTGGATTCCTTAAAAATCATGATTTTTTAGAAGTGTGGACACTCCATTGAGGAATCCCAAATGAGAACTGCCCAGATCATGGCATGTGTCGCCGCTTCCCTGCTCAGCACCGTCCTCAGTCTTCACGCTCCCTCAGCCTCTCCATTTAGGGCTCCAGGACATTTGAACATGGTCCCTTTCTCGCTTCCTGGACTGCTGCGACAGCCTCCTCACTGGCTCCTTCACCCGCCATAAGTCTCTTCCCACTCCCATCTGTCTACCACACAGTTTCCAACAGGATCTCCCTAAACTCAGATCTGACCACATCACTCAACTACTCAGTAAACTCCAGTAGCTTCCTATGGCCATTCAGACAAGATACAAGTTCTTCTGCTTCTCTTTTAAAACTCTTTAGGACCTGGTCTCCTCTTACCTTGCTCCCTGACCCTACATTCACTGTACAGCTAGACTAGACTCTGTTTTCACCCACTGCATTCCATCTCCTGTGTTTTTGCCCTGGCCATCCCCTATACCTACTGTCCACAGCCTCTTTGTCAGGGCAGGGTGGCTTATGTCTACATCAGTCCTCTGGAATCATCATCATCATCATCATCATCTTCATCATAGATAGCATTTATCAAGCACCTACTATGTGCCAGGAATTGTTCCAAGGGCTTTACAAATATTGTCTCATTTGATCCTCATAACAAGCCTGGGAGGTAGATGCTATTATTACCCCCATTTTACAACTGAGGAAACTGAGGCAAACAGAGGTTAAGTGACTTGCCCAAGGTCACATAGCTAGTGTCTGAGGCAGGATTTGAACTTAGAAGTCTTCCTGCCTTCAGGTCTAGCACTCTGTCCACTGCACCACACAGCTTGTCGTTACTGTATAAATTGTCACAGTGTTGCTGTTAATATATAAATTGTTCTGCTCAATTTATTCTGCATCAATTCATACATGTCCTCCCAGATCTCTCTAAAACCATCCCCTGGTCATTTTTTTATAGGGTAATAACATTCCTTTTACATTACATTCATATACTATAATTTGTTCGGCCATTCTCCAATGGATGGACCCTACTCTCAGCTTTCTGTTCTTAAAACTACAAAAAGAGATGCTTACAGAAGTAAATGAACATAGCAGCCCAGCATGTGATAAACCCAAAGATCCCAATCATTGGAGCAAGAAGTCACCGTTTAACAAAAACGGCAGGGAAAACTAGAAAGCAGTCTGGCAGAAATTATACACAGACCATCATCTCACATCACATACCAAGATAAGCTCAAAATGGGCACGACTTAGACATAAAGAGTGATATCAGCAGAAAATTAGAGGATCATGGAAAAAAATTACCTGTCAAATCTAGGTAGGGGAAAAGTTCATGACCAAATAAGAGATGGAGAGGTTCATAAAAGGCAAAATGGAAAATTTTGATTACAAAGAATGAAAAAGGTTTTGCACAAATAAAACGAATGTAGCCAAAGCAGAAGGGTGGAAAACCGGGGGAAAGAAGAGGGGGATTTTTTAGTGAGTTTCTCTGATAAAGACCCTATTTCTCAAATATATAGAGAAGTGAGCCAAATTTATAAAAATAGGGGCCATTTCCCAATAGACAAATGGTCAGAGGATACGAATAGGAAGTTTTCAGAAGATGAAATCAATGCACCGTTGGTAGAACTGTGAACTTGTCCTGCGCCATTCTGGAGAACAATTTGGAACTATGCCCAAAAGACTACAAAACTGTGCACACCCTTTAACCTAGCAATACCACTACTAGATCTATACCCTAAGGAGATCAAAGGAAAAGGACCCATATGAAAAAAAATATTTATAGCAGCTCTCTGTGTGATGACAGGGATGCCCATTAACTGGGAGATAGCTAAACAAAGTTGTGGTTATGGTTGTGATAAAATATTATTGTGCTATATGAAATGATGAAGGGGATGGTTTCAGAAAAACTTTTATGGAAAGACTAATATGAACTGACACAAAGTGAAGGGAGCAGAACCAGGAAAACAATCTACAGAGTAAGAGCAATATGGTAAAGATAATCAACTGTGAACAATTCAGTAACTCTGATCGATACAACAAACTACCACAATGCCAAAGGATTCATAATATGAAATACTCTCTACCTCCAGATAAAGAACTGATGGACTTAAGAGTGCAGATTTCTATTTCTTGGAGGTTTTTTAGGGGGGTGAGGGGGAATATCGCTAATGAAGAAATATGTTTTGCATGACTTCATATGTTTTTTTTTCTTGCGTTCTTAATGAGGGAGGGGTCAAGGGAGGGAAAGAACCTGGAACTGAAAATAAATACATTAAAAAAAAAAGAGATGCTATAAATATTTTTCTTGTTTGATCTCTTTGAGATAAAAGCTAGTGGCAGTATAACTGGGTCAAACGGTATGCCCAATTTAATGACTTTCTGAATACAGTTGCACACCGCTTTTCAGAATGGACAGAAAAATTCATGACTCTACTATCCATGAGGGTGCCTATATAGCCCCTCAAACAACTGTCATTTTCCTTTTTTTGTCACCTTTGACAATCAGATGGGTGTGAAGTAGAAACTCAGAGCTGTTTTAATCTGAATTTCTCTAATTATTAGTGACTTGGAGCATTTTTTATATGCTGTTGATAGCTTGGATTGTTTTCTTTGACACAAACATGACTTTCTACATGAAGCCTTTCCTAATCCCCCCAATATACTGGCGTCCATGCCTCCCTAAACTACCTTTTATTTATTTTGTATTGATTATGCATCTATCTATATATGCATACATCATTTTCTTGGATAGAATGTAAGCTCCTTTCAGGCAGAGTCTATTTTACTTCTGTCTGTGTATGCTCAGAAATCTAGCACACTGCCTGTCACATAGAACATGCCTAATAACTGTTTGCTGACTGACGGATTAACATCCTATTATTTAATTACATTTCATGGTAGATTTTTAAAAAAAGAAAGTGCATAATTATTCTTGCTCATAAATAAAAATCAAATTTCTCACTTTTAGAAAGCCCAGTGGAGAAACAGGTGGTAAGCATGGACAGGCTACAACATATCACCAAAAAAGAATTGCCACAGAGAAATGGCAAAACACCAGAGAGGGAGGCTCCGCCCCCACTGGTGCCCACACAATGACAACCTAAATGACAGCATGCTCGATGGAAGCTGGGCTCTAGACACAGACAAGTCCCACAGAAGGAGAAAGCAGTGCCCTTGTGAGGCAGGGCTGACTGACAGCAAGGAGGTCACAGGTCTGCAGCAGAAACAGTATTGTTCCTTCAAGGCACTGGGGTTTGTTGTTAAACTGGGCTGTTTCTAATGCCCTCCATGGTGTGACTGGGTCCCCTTCCCTTCTCTGGCTGGCAGCACACTCTCCCTGGCAGTCAGGCAGCTCTCACCCTCTCCTGCACACATCTTGCTCACTCATTCTAACCCCAAAGTCTTCAGACTCGCTCCTTCCCAAACCTAAGCTATCCTGTTCTCTGTGTGTCCCCTTTAGCTCCTCAGCTCAGGGCCTTCACAGCACGAGGACTTCACAAACTCAGCTTTCCAGCACCTGTTACCTGCTCTGACATCCTATGCTGCCCTTTTTCTGAGCTGTACAATTAGTATTCAATTATAGACTAAGCTCCATGTGGATAGAAGTCAAAGATGCCATTCCTGTATTTGGGGAACACAGTTTTTAGGACAGATGTGATAAGTTTTCATTCATCTTTGAATCACCAAGAAGCCTTACATATAACAGGCTCGGGGGACATTGAATGGATGGATGAATCAAACACTTTGCATTCTGTTTCCCAAGGTCGGGAACCATCACTTCTACTCCTTTTAACCCACCCTTACTGATCCATTGGAAGCACTCAATATAAATACTGGCTAATAAGGCTTTTCCAAAATATTAACTGACATTTAGTATCCTTAAAGAAATAATGCAGCAACCCAAAATGAACATGCCCCATAACCAATCTCACTAGACACTTCTTTTGATACAGGCAGGGATACTGGAAGGCTGCAAACTTTGAAGCACTATAAAAATGCAAGTTGTTATTACTATTTTTGTTGTTGTTAGTTTCTAGTTACCAGGCCCCTAGGTTGGTGATGACTGTTCCCTGAGCTTTCTCCTGCATTCCTGCTGAGTTCAAGTACATAAAGCTCAAGTTTATATAGCAATATAGAAGTAGACTGATAAATGATTAGAGTTTGGGGAGGCAGAGAAGAGAGGTGATAAACAGGTATGCATATATTATTAACTTTAATTTGCATTATTAACACTTCTTAAGGCTAGATAATCAACGAAACAATAAATCAAGCCCTGCTTTGTAGCATTTTCTGATTTCTGAGGCAAAAATGCTCACAGTAAAAATTTAACAATCTCTCTAAAGACCCTTAGAGATGGTTCCAGCACATACACACCTTAGGGCAGGACTAAATAGAGTTCAAAGAATCACAGATTATTAGATTTGGAAGGGACTTCTAGAACACAAAATATAAATGTAAATGTGGAAGAGATCTCAAAATCACAGAATTTTAGAGTTGGAAAGAACTTCAGAAAATAGAACAGAGGATGTTAGGGATGGAAGGGACCCTAGGAATCACCTGGTTTTACCCCCTCATTTGGAAGATGAGGAAATGACATTTCAGGGAGGTAAAGTAATGTGACCAGGTCACATCTGGACTAAGTGGTAGAGCTGGTTCTAGGGCCCTGGTTTCCAGACTCCCAGTCCAGCTTCTTTATTCTGGCCTTGTCTCTCCCTCCCCATTTCCACCCCGCTCCACTAGTGCTCACAAGAGTTCTTCCTCTGCACATAGACCTTCCTCACCCTGCCCAGTCCCCATCATACCTGAGTCAATGTGGCAGTGCCCTATGGCATGGATAGTGTGCTGGCTGTCCCCATTGCGCTGGCGGAAGATACCCGATGCCAGGGAACGGGCTGTCGAAAAGGTACCAGGTTCAGTTGGTTCACACACGTTCACCATCTGGTTGACTGTGTAAAGGGCCTGGAAGCTCCGCTGGCTGCCCTCCCCAAGGCACTAGTTGGGGCAGGAGGGCAGAAGAGGGACACATAAGGCTTATACAACATAGCAGAGAAAGCTTTCTGGAGGGTCTGGCCTCCTTAGAAGATCTGTCTACAGACAAAACATTTTCTTCCTTATCTTCCTTGTTCTCCAATAGAAACATCTTTTAAAAAATAGCTTTCATTGTTGTCATTCCCCTATTCAAAACTGAAATTGTCTGCTCCTCACTCTGGCATTCAAAGCCATTTCAATGTGACTCTAGCCTCAGGGCCCACTGCTCCCCCAAACATGCCTCCTGTTTCCAGCCTGTTTGGATTTCCATACACCGAGCACACACCATGCTCATCTGTCTCGCCACCTTTGCTCAGGATGTTCCCCTTGCCTGATTTAATCCCAACCCATTGTGCTCCTCCTCCTCACTCTTCTTCTCCCATTCCCTTCATTCTTCTCTGCCTATCCAAGCTCTTCTGGGAAGCCTTCAACAACTATTCTGGCCCACACTTAACTCTCCCTTCTCTGAACTCTACAAACATGTAACCTAAATTAGAGTTTGGCCCAGCGTTATTCTCTCAGCCTCATTTTCTCCTGTAACAAGGGTGGACACACAGCAGTGCTCAGGATCTCTTTGTTTAATGATGGAAAAAGAAGTGACATAGGGGCTTTTAGCTACCTTGGCCATGCCCAGGAGGATTTCCATATCCATCATCAGTTCGTGAACATTCTGGTGGTACACTGCCATCTCAGCCCGGGTCACACTGAATCTCTTCTCACTGTCAGGTGGTGCAATCATGCTGCCTTTTCCAGCCCCAAAGACCCCATTGCAGGCAGTTTCTATATACAGTGTCAGGCTGCAGGAGGAGAAATTGTCAGAACTGTAAAAAGTAATTCAGGGGGAAAAGCACAGGATGGGACCCAGGACCCTGAAGATAAAAGGGAAATCATCCAACTGCTTTCTCTCACCCCCAGGGATACCTAATAAGTCAGAGCAAAGGGAAATAAAACAGCTCCAACATCAAATCACTATTGTTATATACAAGTATTATCTTGCTGTTACAAATGTTTTCTTTAAAGCCATGAGGCAGAATGGAGATGATCGGCTTCCAAGTCAGAAAAATCTGTATGATCCAAGACAAGCTGCTCAACCTCTTGGGCAATTCTCTGATTACAAATCAAAAAATATAAGGAGTGGCTGATCTTTACTGGTAGAGAAGTTTTCCTCATCAGGAGTTCCTAAACCAATGAAATCACAGATATAGACCTAATTAAGAGATTTTAAGGCTAAAAACTGACCACTAGCTACTGAAACTCCAGTAGGGGAGAAAAATAAGCAAACTCCTGTACTGTGCCCTGCTGAAAGTATATCCATGTATCTCTTTTGGTCAGGCCCTATGAATGGGTAGAGCACTGGGGAAGTCCAAAGCCAAAGAAAGGGGGTTAAAATTGCACTTAAGAAACTGCACAGTATTGCCAATTACCCCAAACTAGTAATTTGCCATAAAACCCCCTCTTTTTAAACACCAACTTTTTTCTGGTGATGTTAGACAGCAGCAAATCATAGAACAGAACAATTTCTGAAGAGTTTACACTACTGGGGACCTAAAAGGAAATGGTGGGTGAAAGTAGCATATTACCAAAAATGATGGGCATAGAAATTGGCATAAAAGATATCATCCAAGATTACATGACCAGAAAAGGAAGGAAGTCAGTCACATAATGAGAGGGAGGGTTGATGAAGAGAAAGTCCAAGTTTGGCACAAGAAGCTAGAGAATGTTAAAGGAAAGGAAGCAAAATTCTAGAAGTTGGGTAGATTCTTTATGGAAGATTTATGGGAGGACATGGACAGGAGTCAAACACATGAGCTGGCCTGGATAAATTGTGAACCATCTACCTGTAGAAAGAGCACACAGGAATGAAGTCACAGTTCCACTGAAGTCTGAGGTATCCACTGAAGTGGTTACTTAAATCACTGCTCAACCTCCCTCCAAAAAACCCTAGACCTTTTCTGTATTTTAATTCAATGCAGCAGAGACCTACCATGTAAAATACACTATGCTAGATGCTAAGACAAATAGATCATTTAGATAAGACTTGCTCTTTACCCCCAAGGAGCTTATATTCTAGTAAGCTAGTCAGTATTTCACAAATATGTTTGGGTTTCATTAGTTTCGTGTTTTAGACGAGGAATCAAGGTTCAAATATTTTCATGTGACCAAAACTGATGGCACTGCTTAAACAAATAGGTGGCCTTGAGAACAGAAATGTGCAGAGGCATAATTAGTGAGTTTTCTCGTCATTCTTCCTTACTGTGGACATCAGCACAGGGAGTGATATGTTCTATACATCTGTCTAAAACTCTAGTCCATTTCTCAGTTATCCAAGTTAATGATCATCCAGATGTCTGGACCAAAACAGGTATTTAATAGGTGCTTGTTCATCGTCTAACTGACTAAAGGGATGGCTGTGTGTGGCTTCCACATGGTATTCCAAATGTAATTCAACAGCTATTTGTGAAGAGCCTTCGATGCTCCTGGCCTCTGCCCCAGTGAATCTGCAATCTAGCAGGGGACTAAAACCTATAGGAATACTGAAAGTGAGAACAAGAAGAAACATAGAGGAGGCCAGAGAGGCCTGAGATACTGTAGCAAGCACTTGCAGCTATGGAAATCAGGGAGGCCCTGTTGAAGAGGTGGTACTTGGAAGGAAACTGTTTGGAGAGTCAGACAGATGGGGAAAGTGTTCAACTCAGGCTCAAGGGGTGATGTGTACACATGTAAAGTGGTGGGAAATGGTGGCACAGATTTGGTGAATAGCTAGTTGTCTAGTCTAGCAGTGCAGAGTAGCTGAAGATGAGCAGTATGAAATAAGCATGGAAACACTGACTGGAGCAAAGCCACAGAGGGCCTTGCATGTCCAGCAAAGCAATCTGAATTTTATTTTGTAGGTAGGGGGCAAAGGTTAGATCACCTAAGATTTCCAAAGACATTTTAATTTGGTTGGTATTGTTGTGCATGCAGATGGCTGCGTGTATGTTCATTTGTGCCCACGTGGTTTTATAACTTCAACTAGCTGGTATTCCATTCCTACCTGCAATGCCAAAGCCCAATTCCATCAGCTCTGCTGCTTTTGTGGGCTGATCCCTCAGGCACTCCCTCCCTCCCTCCAAGGGATTCGCACTCGCCTCCAGGGATCTCCTTCCTTCATCTGGTCAGTCAGGATGTAGCTGGTCTTCTCACCCAATTTGGTCAAACCCTGAGTGGGGAGGAGAGATCTGGTCCTGAGTCCCCTCGGCTGCCAGCTCAGGCAGATGATGGGGCAGGGCCCAGATGGGTGGGAGTCCTTTCGTCACCTAGGCCCCACGGGGGCATTCCAGACACCTTTTCTCCAGCTGTAGACCAACAGTTCTCAGGGATCAGGGACTGTGGCTAACAAGGTACCCGTGCACAGTCTCCTTAGCTACTTAACCTTCCCCTTGAGCAGCAAAATTCCATTTCTTTAAAAGTCAAAGTTTATCAGGAGGAAGCCAGCTGGCCTTTCTAAAGGGCGGTGTGACAGGAGGAACCCTGTCCCATGGATTTTGAGAGTTGAACTCTAGTCCCAAATCTGTTACTGGTTTTCTGTGAGACCCGGCAAGTCTCTTAACTGTTGGGTGCTAGTTTTTCTACCCATAAAATGAGAAAATTACTCTCAGGCCTATGTATCTCATGGGAAGGTTATGAGAATCAAATGGGATAACTCTTTAGGAGCAGCTTTGAGACTTCTGAAAAAGCAAAGGCCAAGAACTATGTTAACTGATCGAGATAACACAAAATTGTCTGTAGTCATTATTCCCCTGAGGAGTCGAGGCCATGAGACTAGAGAAGGAAAGCTGGTCTATAACTTCTAGCCAGTCAGAGGCAGGCCTGGGAACAGAACCCACAGCTCTGAGCCGCCCCATGTCCCAGCACTGAGGTCACTGAGTTTCCTGACTTCCCAGTCTGGGGAGGGCCAGTTTGAGCAATGGCATCTAAAAAGTGACCGCATTCCAGACTCATAAGAACCACAGGGCAAAAGAAATTCAGATCACTCACTCCCCATCAGGGAGGGGACTGGCAAGCCTTTTGGGCCTCCCAGTCCCCGTGTTCTTTGGAGACAGGAGCTTTAAACTGTCCTTTGGAGTATTCAGTTGTGGAAACAAGCCTAGGAAGGATTAACATCTGCTGTCTCACCTGGACTGGTTCCCCATTCCTCCACAACAGGCCTTCTCCATCACTCTCCCAGAGAAAGTGAATTTCATGATTCAACCAAGTTTTGGGGATAGACAGCTCCACTCGGAACCAGCAGGTCCACCATCTATAAGAGACACAAAGGGGAGGCCAGGGTAAGAGAGCACAGGGCCAAGGAACTTTGGCTTGGGAAACAGAAAGTTAATTTCAATTATACTGTTACTAGAAGCCTGCCTCTCTTCCAGGCACAATGAAACCAAGGCTACAGAGCATAGAGGAAAAGCCAGTAGACTTCACTCTCAAGGAGTTTACCATATCAGGTCAGCATGATCACTAAGGATTTACTGAGTGCATTCTAGGGCTGTGCTGGGTACCGTGAAGGAAAAATAAAAAAAGGCAAAGACAGTTCTCTTTCTAGAGTTGATAAGTAGAGAAGATTTACACAAAAAACAACTAGAAAACAGTCAAATGCTAAAGTGTGGAGCACATGATGAGGAAGACAAGGACCAGATCCTGTTTGACGAGTTTAGCTGAAGTAGCCCTAGAAGGCTTCTTGAGGGAGCTAAGACTTGAGGTGGGCCTTGGAGGGCTAAAGATTGGGAGAGGGAGCAGTGGGAAATGAAGGCACAGTGAGAGTTCAGGGGAAGGAAAAAAGTGACATCTTTATTTTCACTAACTTTTGCTTTCCTTTGTAATACACACACACATGCGCGCACACACACACGCACACACATGCATTTGAAAACAAGACTCCAAGAAGAGGTCCATGAACCTCATCAGACTGACAAAGGAGCGTAGCCAAACAAAAGAGAAAGAAAGATGAATCTGAGAGAAGAGTGTGAACAAAGGCTGATGTGGGAATAAGTGTGGTATCTGGGATTGTGTTGGATGCTATGAAGTATAAAAAAGGAATTTAAGAGACAGTTCCTGATCCTTGAACAATTGGTAGGACTTGGACAGGCAAACTGTCTGGGGTCATTACTGGACTGATAGAGCATCAGCTATAAAATAAGTTCACTTTAGTAAGTCTGTGCTCATTTTCTGAGCTTCCAATGTTATTACTGTGCAGCTTCTCTGGAAGTGGATTTAAAAATGTGCTAGAGGAGCAGCTAGGTGGTGCAGTGAATAGAGCACCAACCCTGGAGTCAAGAGGACCTGAGGTCAAATCCAGGCTCAGACAGCTGACACACTTACTAGCTGTGTGACCTTGGCCAAGTCACTTAACCCCAACTGCCCTGCCTTCCCCCATCCAAAAAAAAAAAAAGTGATATAGATGCAGCTGTGGCAGTCCCAGAGGCAGGAGAAGTATAGGATCACTAAGTCTGTAACACAAATCTGTGCTGAAGGGACAGAGATAAGAGAAAAGGAATCCTCCAACTCTTCGGCAGCTCTAATTCCCTGACAATAATCACACTGATCATGCACATCTAAAATAGCCCAGACTGAGAAGGGTCGCCTGCCCCAGCTGCTCCAGCTCCCCTACCCAAATCTAAGAGTCACCCCCCCACCCCTAGGAAGAAAAAAAAAAAGAGATTGAAGTTAACTCTGCCTTCTGATGGGGTGATCTGGCAGCTGAGTACAGCAGAGTCAGAGGCTCTGCTCCTTACTGTCTCTAGGACTTTGGCTACGTCCCATCTATGGGCCTCAGTTTCTTCATCCAAAAAAGGAAGGGGTTGCATGATTTCTAAAGCCCTTTCCAGTTCTAAGCCCTAAAGAGAAAGAAGGGGAGACGGTATCATACTCAAAAAAGGAGAGGAATAATCAGTCAGCATTTATTAGACACCTTCTATGTCAAGGCACTGTACTAAATGTCATTAGGAATACGACTCTACTAGGAAAGAAGCTGCCTGCTTAAGAGCTAAGACTGGAAAGGAAGGCAGGAGGCCTAGACTGTGGGACGTCCTGAATACCAGATGCAGGAGTGCAATGGAAATGATGAGGAATCTATGTCTATGAAGACTGGGATGTCCTGAATACCAGATGCAGGAGTTCAATGGAAGTGATGAGGAATCTATGTCTATGAAGACTGGGATGTCCTGAATACCAGATGCAGGAGTGCAATGGAAGTGATGAGGAATCTATGTCTATGAGTAATGGACCAGGTATCCAAGGGGAAAGTCTGGTAACAGGGTACAGAAAGGAGTGGATCTGGACTAATGAGATGGCTGACAAAGTTAAACAGTGAAGTTCAGCAGCCAGCCTTGTTTCTCATTCCCATACCCCCATAAAGGCCTTCACCCTTTCCATGGGCCATCATGTATACACATAGATTATTTAATTTCAATCATTTTGTAGTCATTCTTTATAGTTACATTATGGTTACATATAGTTACATAGTTCTTTAGAGTTACATAGTTACATTACATAATGTATATATATATATATATATATGTGTGTGTGTGTGTGTGTGTGTGTGTATATACACATATACACACACACACATACATTAGATATGCTATTTGTATTTATTCTTGTTAAATTTCTTTTTTGTTGGTCCCACACTATTGTTCTAGTCTATCAAAGCTCATTTCAAATTTGGATTCGACCTTCCAGTATATTACTGTGTCACTTGGGGGAGTCACTCTCCACTGGAGGGCCAGAGTTTTTCCCATCTATGAAATGGAAGCCATGGCCCTGGAAGGCCCACCCTAATCCAAAAGGTACCAGTCAGAGCTGAGTACAGTAGAGGACAGAATCCCCTGTCCTTCAAATGTTCTCAGGTAACCAGCACACTGAGGAGATGGAGCAATGCAGCAGAAACATCTTCCTAGACTACCACCAGGTCCTGCAATCTAGCAATCTGCATTAGTTTTGAATCTTAAATGATTTCCATTCAGTAGTCTGCATGTCTTGGACTTTTGAATGTGCATTTCAGCAGCACTGTCTTAGAGAATAAGTCCCTGAACCAAGGATGTAATGATTCTGGATCTCTACTGCAATCTTAAGGGATGTCTCAAAAATTCTCCAATCAATTTGAACTGTATTTTAATTTTTTTTAAAAAAGCACACACTCTTTACCTAAATTAATTTACCTATGTAATGCCATACCAACCAAACTACCAGAAAATATTTTATAGATCTACAAAAAATAATAAGAAAATTCATCTGGAAGAACAGAATATCAAGGGAATTAAAGAAAAAAATGCTAATCATGCCAGATTTTAAACTGTATTATAAAGCAGCAGTCATCAAAACCACTTGGTACTGGCTGAGAAATAGAGTGGCGGATCAGTGGAAGAGATTAGGTACACAAGATATAGTAGTCAATGACTATAGTAACCTACTGTTTGACAAACCCAAAGACTCTAGCTTCTGGGATAAGAACTCACTATCTGACAAAAACTGCTGGTAAAAATAGAAAATAATATGGCATGGGGCGGCCAGGTGGCTCAGCGAGTAAGAGCACCGGCTCCAGTGTCGGGATGACCTGGATCAAATCCGGGCTCAGATACTCAGCACCACACCCAGAAATAATAACTGGCCGTGTAACCTTGAGCAAGTTACTTAACCCTAATTGCTTTAAAAAAAAAAGAAAAGAATATGGCAGAAACTGGGCATAGACAAATATCTTATGCTATATTCCAAAATAAAGGCAAAATGGGTTCACAATTTAGCTATAAAAGCTGATACTATAAGCAATCTGGGAGAGCAAGAAATAGTTTACCTGTAAGATTTATGGAGAAGGGAAGAATTTATGACCAAACAAGAGGTAAAGAGCATTACGAAATGCAAAATGGATAATTTTGATTACATTAAATTGAAGTTTTTGCACAAACAAAGCCAATGTAACCAAGATTAGGAGAGAAGTGGAAAACTAGGAAAGAATTTTTACAACCAGTGTCTCTGATAAAGGCCTCATTTCTAAAATATACAGAGAACTGAGTCAAATTTATAAGAATACAAGTCATTCCCCAATTGATAAATGGTCAAAGGATATGAATAGGCAGATTTCAGAGAAAGAAATGAAAGATATCTATAGTCACATGAAAAAATATTCTAAATTGCTATTGATTAGAGAAATGCAAATCAAAACAACTCTGAGGTACCATATCTCACCAGTCAGATTGGCTAACATGACAAAACAGGAAAATGATAAATGTTGGAGAAGATGTGGGAAAACTGGAACACTAATGCATTGTTAGTGGAGTTGTCATCTGACTCAACCATTCTGGAGAGCAATTTGTAACTATGCTCAAAGGGCTATAAAAATGTGCATACCCTTTGACCCAGCAATACCACTTCTAGGACTATATCCCAAAGAAATCATACAAATGGGAAAAGGACCTGTATGCACAAAAATATTTATAGCATCTCTTTTTGTGGTGGTAAAGAATTGGAAATCAAAGGGATGCCCTTCAACTGGGGAATGGCTAAACAAATTGTGGTATATGAATGTAATGGAATACTATTGTGCTATAAGAAATGATGATCAGACACACTTCATAATAACCTGGAGAGTCTTATATAAACTGATGCTGAGTGAGGGAAGAAGAACCAGGAGAATATTGTACACAATTACAGACACATTGTATCTGTGATGACTGACTTTGATAAGCTGGGCTCTTCTCAGCAAGGCAAGGTTATAAGACAACTCCAAAGGACTCATGATGGAAAAGGCTATCTACATCCAGAGAAAGAATTACGGAGTCTGAATGCAGACTGAAGCATTTTTCATTTTGTTTTGTTTTGTTTCTTCTTCCTCGTTGCTCATTCCATTGGTTATAATTCTTTTTTTTTTTTTAAAGCAATTGGGGTTAAGTAACTTGCTCAAGGTTACACGGCCAGTTATTATTTCTGGGTGTGGTGCTGAGTATCTGAGCCCGGATTTGATCCAGGTCATCCCGACACTGGAGCCGATGCTCTTACTCGCTGAGCCACCTGGCCGCCCCATTGGTTATAATTCTTTTCAACTTGACTAATGTTTAATGTGAAGGTATATGTAGAACCTACATCAGAATGCATGCCACCACGGGGGGAAGGGTGGAGGAGAGGGAAGGGGAGAAAATTTGGAACTCAAAAACTTGTGGAACTGAATGTTGTAGACTAAAAGTAAATAAAATTTTTTAAAAAAAAGCACATGCTGCCTCACATGAGTCCTCTGCGGACTATTTCAAACAACAGTTTGAGAAAAAAGGTCTAGGACTCAAAGCACAAGAAATCTTGTACTACTGTCTTCAACTCAACAAATATCTGGTAAAGGACAGTAAAAGAAACAAAGCCCTTGCCCTCAAGGAGCTTACTGTCTCCTAATGGAGGAGATGAGCATACACAGAAAAGAGAACATGGTATGTTCTCTAAGAGAAAGGTGAACAACATGCTCTCCTCCAGTTGCAGACACGGTTTCACAGGGAAGGTGGGTTTGAGCAAGGTCTTGAAGGACAAATATGATTTCAGCAGAGAAGTAGGGAAGTAGGGAGGTCACTCTGGATACAGAGAATAATGCCAAAAGCAATGGTAGGGATGCCTGCAGCATGTTCATCAAACTGTGAACAGTCCAGTTCGGCTGAATCACAGAGAATGGGAAAGCAAAACATGGGATAAAGCCAGAAGAGTTAGGAGTAACATGGAGCTAGGCTGCAGAGGTCTCAGATGTTTGGAGGAGTTTACCCAAAAGTCAATGGGGAGCCCTTATAAGTTACTAAGTGATGAAATGATGTGATTAGAGCTGTGCACCAGGAGATTAAACTGACAGGGACAGTCTCTGCTCTGTTTCACATCTGTCAGCCTTATCTCCTCAACAAGACACAAAGTCCTAAGACAGAGACACAAGTCTTTGGTATTAACATTCTATTCTGTCCCTTACCCTGTGACCTTGAACAAAGTACTAAATTCTCTTTACACGTAAAACAGAATCCTTGGCCTATCCATTTCACAGGTAGGTATGATATCTCAAGCACTCAGAAAATGGGAGCTCTTACTGGCATGCCATCTGACAGTTCAGGCATCTGTCAAAGTATTTGGGAAGACTTCCTGACAAATGACTGAGGCTGCTTTGAGAACAGAGACCAGGCCCTGGTGATAGACAGGAAAGTGTTTCTACTGCACAGTAACATACTAGAAGGGAGAATCCAAATTCAAAGTGATTTCTGACAGATTAGAACAATAATGTGAGAACAACAAAATGAAATTTAACAAGAATAAATATAAGCAGCATGTACAATGACTATGTAACTACAAAAAACAACTATAAAACAACTGAAAATAAGCGCTGTGAAATTATAAAGAACAAGTTTCACCCCAATGAAAAGCTATAAGTCTTCCCAGACCCAACTCCTAAAGGTTGGAGTCCATAGGTATGGAACATTGCATTAGATTTTTTCAATGTACAGAATGGCTTTTTTTTCTTTGCTTTTTTTTTTTTTTGGAGGGCAATTGGGGTTAAGCAACTTGCCCAAGGTCACACAGCTAGTTTTGTGCTAAGTATCTGAGGTCAGATTTGAACTCAGGCCCTCCTGACTTTAGGGCCGGTGCTCTATTCACTGTGCCACCTAGCCACCCCTACAGAATGGTTTTGCTGAAATTTTTTTTCTCTTCTTCCTCATTTAAAAAAAAATCTGTTATAAGAAATGGCTTATGGGAAGGGTAAAGGAGAAATGTAAGCAAAATACAGCAAACCTATTTTTTAAAAAGAACAAATATAAAGTTCTATATATTGAGGCTCAAAAAATAAACTGCAATTATGTCGAATGTGGGCAACCCACTGAACATATGAGTGGGATGCAAAGAGCAAGGAGAACAAGAAAAGTGGTCATTTCCCAATATTCGGCTGCTAAGCATATCTGCCCGGTTCTGGGTGTCCCAAATTTAGGAAGGAATTGACAAGCTGCCATGAGTCAAGGCAGGGAGAAGATTCAAAACCATGTCAGACATGTTTGAAGGACTCAATGATGTTTAACCTGGAGAAGATTGCTGTCTCCAAATATTGGAAAGGTTCTCATAGGGTAGTGGGGTTAGACATGTTCTGGGTGCCTCTAGATGGCTGAACTAGGAACAATCAGGAGAAGTGACAGGGAGACACATTTCAGTTAGATATAAGGGAAAACTTCCTAACAATTAGAACTGCTTAATACTGAAATGAGCTCATTTGTAAGGGAGTGCGCAAAAGAAACTTTAGATGGGATTCATGCATCAGGTAAGATGCTTAACTTGATGGACTAAATGGATCCTTTACAGTCATAGGTTCTAATTTTAATTCTCTAACGAGAATCTGGACACCAGCTCAACCATCCATGTGACCTAGTGCAAATCACTTCTCCTTCTCTGGCCTTGTTTCCTCACCAGTAAAATTCACTTCAATTAAACAAACACCTGCTATGTGCAAGGCGCTGTTGTAGACGAGGAGTATAAAAAACAAAAGTGAATTAGATGGTCTCTAACTCCATCTTGGATCTAAATCTACCATTCTATGATCTATGTTCTAACCAATGAATAATCAGATGTAAAATGAACCTTTTAAAATTCTCCCATTTTTTCTCAATCCTTCTTCATCCTCACCAGAGAAAGGAGGGCTTACTGTCTGCTCCACTGTTTGGTTTTGACTTTTTAAAATGTTTTCTCCACCTTGCCTGGTCCCCAAATCCCATGTTACCTACGTGGGTCCAAAGGTATCACCAACTTTGACCGTGTGGAATTCTTGTTGAATAGCCTGTTCATATGGCATGTGATCTGGTGTCATGAAGCAAGACAGTGACGTCACAGGGCAACTCTCTCCATAGAGCCTGGGAAAAGAAACACAAACATGTGCATGCATATATGTGGGCCTGTATAAAATTCAGGGCTCTTTACTGCTCTGATAAGAGTGCAGGGGAATGGGGGCATGTGGATGGAAAGTCCCTCTCCAAACAATCATACAAACATTCATGCACAGGAGGGGCTGTGGCAGAAATGAGCACTGTGTTTCACCTCTCTAAGACTGTTTCCTCACATATAAAGTTAGGATGAAAGACCTGCTCTGATACCTCATTCTAATATAACAGTTACCCTGGGTACTCACCTCTGGCAAGTTCTGCCATACTAACAAGATTAAGAATATAGACCAGATGGGGCGGCTAGGTGGCGAAGTGAGTAAAGCGCCAGCCCTGGAGTTGGGAGGACCCGAGTTCGGTTTCGGCTTGAGACACTTAACACCCACACAAAATTACTAGCCGTGTAACCTTGGGCAAGTTACTTAACCCCAATTGCCCTCCAAAAGGAAAAAAAAAAGATATAGACCAGACAATACAACATGCTGTCCCAGGTAAGTATGGACAGTACCATCAAATTTAATTCAGCTGAAGGAGTACTAGATTTGGAGTCAGGAAGAGCTGAGTTCAAATTCTACCTCAGACACCGACTAGTTGTATGACCCTGGGCAAGTCTCTTAACCTCTTCAGTTTCCTCCATTTTCCTTTGTGTTAATGATCTCCTTGCCAAGAAGAGAACATGAAAGCCAAGGACAACACTAGTTTAGAATACAAATTCATTTGTAAAACTATATAAAGAAAAATGGTAGAAAGTTATTAACAGAATCATCTCTTAAAAGTGAGAAGTTATGGAGGTAAGGGGAAGGGAATAAGCATGGACTCAGTGCCTACTCTGTGCCAGGCACTCATTTTGATTCTTGGGGAAAAAAAAGTTTGACAAAAGGTTGGCATAAGACCAAATTAAGATAGATCACTGCAAGACCATGGAAAGAGGAATCTACAAAGCCAACAAATGAGAATGGAACCATTTTGGTGACAAATTCTTTTCTTTATTAACAACAGTACTAATATCACATTTGGACTGAGGAAGGAAAAATGGTAGCAAAGAAAGCAGTCTGGTGGAGTGTAAAGGACACCGGGGTTCAAGTCTGATGAGCTGTCATCAATGACTGCCTTTCATGACCTGTGTGACCTGGACAAGCCATCAAACCTCTGGGATCATTTGTCAAGTGAGGGGATGGATAAGATGACCCAGAAGTAGGGAAGTGCTGGCAAGTACTGAGTGACCAGCTGTTGGGGGTTGGGGAAGAGGGGAAGATGAATACCCAGCACAGTGTTAATTTTAATCCTCATTATTAATGTTTCCATCACTTTCTTAAGTCTAGACAATCAACAAAACAGTAACTCAAGCCCTGATTTGTTGCGTTTGCTGATTTCTAAGGTGTAAATGCCCACACTGAAAATGTACCTTTTTCAGGTAATTTTCCATTATCCATCAAGTGCCTCTGCTTAGTTTTCCCTGAAATCTCATCCCTACACAGACTGACTCAGTTTTTGATACTCAGAACCTTCTCTGCTCCCTCAGTTGCCTCTCCTCTCTGCCTCAAGGGCTGAAGGGTAGAACAGCAAACTCCCTCCAAAGCCTTCCTTTACAGAATGCTCTAAACTTTCACAACTTCCCAGGGAACTCCCCATTTTCCATCAGCAGTACAGCTTGATTTAAATTCCTCAGAACATTATGTTCCCAGCATCAGGTACCTCATGGTGCTTTTTTTTCCTACCTCCCTTTCTGCCTCCTTTTGTGTACTGTCTTCCCCATCAGATGGTAAGCTCCTTGAGGGCAGGGACTGTCTTTTTATTAGTATTCCCAGCACTTAGCATAGTGACTAGCACAAAGTAGGTATTTAGTAAATGTTTATTGAATTAAAATTTAACAACCAGCTCTTGTGAGCCGATATGACCTTGTTCCTACTCACCCTAGCCTATAAATTACCTTTGGTTCTAAGTTTAGGATCTTATAATCCTATGACAAAAAATATGAAGAATAGATGGACCGGACCAGGTAACTAGAGAGGAAATCAATTCTGGAAGCAATAAAATTTTGGGAGTGCAGAAGGATCAATTTTTGAAGGATCTGAACAAGGGGAAGATACTGAATGACTAGAAAAAAGATCAAGTTTGGTATTGTCATCAATAACTACTTACTTATATGTCTACTTTCTCATCTAGATAAAATCTTTGTAAGTATTATCTATACATATATCAAGGGTGTCCTTGATTAAATATGAGAATAAGCAGGCTTTTTATAAATAATATTTTTTTTTTTGAGGGGGGAAGGCAAGGAAATTGGGGTTAAGTGACTTGCCCAAGGTCACACAGCTAGTAAATGTGTCAAGTGTCTGAGGCTGAATTTGAACTCAGGTCCTCCTGACCTGAGGTATACCCAAGGTTTTAGATGAATAATGCTTTGAAGAAGGATCTAAACTTTTTCTTTTGATATATTATGCTTATTTGTAACACATAAAGTATAAGGTGAATATTACTGCATTTTTTAAAAAGGAACTACAGCTGTGCTGTGAAGAGAATTCTGAAAAAAACATCTGTAGATCCCTGCAGCTTAGATTTAAATTAATAGAAAACCACTGAGGGGTTGGAAATCCTTCTTAATATATTTGGGTTGAAATATCTGTAGAGAACAAAGAAGAATGTACTGCTTCACAAATACTTTGGCCAGTGCTCCATTCACTGAGCCACCTAGCTGCCCCTATAAACAACATTCTATAGCAGATATCATCAGTCACACAAAAAATAAAAAGATGCTAGGAGGTATGATCCCATTTTATTTGTCAATTAAAAAGTAAGCTTCAATAGAGCTAAATATAGTCTTAAATGTTCTTCTTTCCCAAGGAGTCACTTATTCCTATGTTAAGATTATACAAGATTCCTTGAATAAGCAACAAAGATAACTTTACTTAAGGAGCCTCTGATTATCAACACCAACAAGGTACAAAACTGGTAGGAAGTATCCTGGACCAAATCATGACCCCTTCCCAGTCATGGAGAATGTTTGATACAAAGTCCAAACAGAAGAGGACATTTGTATGGATGGTGAGCTCCTCCAGATGGTCTTGTTTGTGAGTGATATCAAGCCACTGGAATCCACAAAGCCTATTCAATGAGATCCCTAACTCCTCAAAGGCTTCATATTAACAGTGTATACAGGAAAAGAAAAAAAACTTGATGAAATTTTGATGAAGCTTGATGAAGACCACTCATTGCCTGACTCACAACATGCAGCTAAACAGACAGGATCTGGGCAATGTAATGGGAATGCAAATTTGGAAGATCTTCCCTGCCCCTAGGCTAAAGTGCACCAGAAGCCTGGGGAGGGAGGCTTGTTTTTCAGTAGATACTTTTTGATTGGCCAGTGGGTCAATAAGGTTGTTACATTCTCTGAGCCAGGAGAAGGCTATATAAGCCCTGATGTGTAGCTTTGTTTTGGGACTCACTTTGAGAAGTGTTCTGTGATTTGATCTGAATTCTGGGAAGCCATTGTTGAGAGTCCCCCAGCTTTGAAAAACCCAGATGTTGATTGGGTATGGATGTAATGGCTGGACAGTTTGGAAATCTGTCTACTTGATCTGTTTCTGTCTTGATAATTCTGCCTGTATACTTTGAAGTTCGGGGTGCTGACCATTTCCCCTGAACAAGGTAAACGATATATGTCTGACTGATTAAAGTAAGCTTGTTAACCCATTTTGAGTTGCTTTCCTTTAACAAAGCAGATCCAAGAACCTGTGGTGGCGGCAAACCTTTAGGACGCTTGGGGTGCTTGCTGCTACAGGCAATGAAATGAACCTAGAACCTAACTTTAAGAGAGAAACAGACAGATACTGGACTGCTTTTGGGAAATTGTGCAGTGCTCTCATAAAAATCATAAATTTGGAAGTGGTAGGGACCTTCAAAGTAATTTAATTCCTCACACCCACTCCACTCCCTATTTATTTTGTGGACGAAGAAAACAAGTCCAGGAGAAATTACTGACATGCCCCAATTCATAAAGCAGATAGTAGCTGTTCTCTCATTCCAAATTCAGCAGTCTTTCCACCATACCACAAGACCTCCCCAATAATCCGAAACCTATCACTTTAACCCCAAGACTCTTCCACTGAAGTTTTAGAGCTCTCGCAAATCAGTAAATAAGAACTGATATTGTGCTTTAGAATTTGTGAAGCACTTTCACAAACTTGTCTGGTTTGAATCCTCAAAACAGCCTGTTAATATGGGCACAAAAGATTTTACTATCTTCATCAGACCTTGCCTTGCCCCTGAGTCAGTCACTTTCTCTACTACACCTGCTGCCTCCTCATGGAATATAACAATTTCTGAACAACCACCACTATGCACGGCCCCAAATGCCACGGAGACATGAGTGATGGGCATAAGCGGGCTGCAGGGTAGGAACAAGCCTGTGTCAGAAGCTAGGTAAAGCCATCATCCGGAAGATGTATGACCAGTAACGCAAGCAGGCTGCTTGTTCATCACAGATCCAGAGGAAGAGATAACAAAGGGACAGCTGGAGGGCTGCACTAATGCTCACAGGTGAAAATACCTAGAGGAAGGCCTGCGGAGAATCTGTGGAAAAATATAGAAGTCAGAGCCTGAGAAAGCATGGGCCATGTGTTCTTTGTCTTTGGTGGGCATGTCTGTGTCAGTGACACAAAGGATCTGGCTAAGTCTTGAAAGATAAAGAGGGGAAGCCACTTGTGCCCCAATGAAAGGAGACATTCCTGAAGCACTGTCCACGCATGACCGTTTCACTTAATGCCTAGCCTCTGGGAGGGGGCCAAGGCAGCGGGACCCACCCATGCAGCTCTGCAAAGTTGGTAAGAGGCCATCCAAGCTAAAAACCCCTTACTGCCACTTTGTGTAGTGAATAATCACTTTATCATTTTGTATTTAATTTTCATAATTACAAGGGGAATAAGATTTTATATTTTATAATTACCTAATGTAAATTTTAATTTGGAGCTTTTCTGGGCAAAACTTGCGATTGTGGTTATTTTAAAGACTCGTTGAATAAATATGAAGGAACTTTAGGGGCAGTGTATTTAAATTAACAACAACAGCTTCTTTTGGTTGAAAACGGCTAGAACAAAACTTGTTGGAAACCCCTGGGCTAGACGACTTCCCAGCCCCCTAGAGGCTCATGGGGGCCCCAGACTCGGAAAGGGCTGGGGACCCCGTTTGGACGAGTCACTTAACGTCGGCGGTTCAATGGAAAAGCAGTGGGACTCCATGCCCCCGGAAGCGCCCTGCTGATCACCGAGGCAAGCAGAGTCGGGGCGGGGACACCGCGACGGGGTGGGAAGCCTGGACAGCCTCGCGCTACACAGACCGAGAAACTGAGGCCGGCAGCAGAGGCACCGCCCTCCGCCCCGCCCCGCGTCCCGGCCCAGCGGCAGACCCGGTCACAGCCCCGGATCTGCACCTCCTCTCTAGGGGCCTTGCCCCGCCCCTCCCGTGCCGAAGGGAGGCGGGGCGCGAAGGCCCTGACGTCACCGGCAGCCGGGGTCGTTAGGCAGAAATTGCTCCGGGACAACACGCATTTCTTGGGCGCCCGGGGGGTTGGGGTGGGGAGACAGGAGCTTCCCTCGTCCCGGAAGGGGAGGCCGGAGCCCGCCTGGGCCTCCCCAGTCTCGGGACGCCCGCCCTCAGGCCCGCCAGGACCCTCACCTGCCCCAAAGGTTGCAGTCGGTGAAGTAAAGGGGCGACAGGAACTTCTCCACCCGCTCCAAGGTGGTACGCCGGTGCTTCAGCACCAAGGCCGGGGCTGCCGCCATCACCGCAGCCACAATGGCCGCCGTCAGCCGGTTCCTTCCGCTCGGCGGCGGGGGACACGTGCGCATGCGCGGGCGGGAAGGGGCGGTGCCGCCCGAAAGGTTCGGAGCACCGCCCCGCCCCGCCCCGCCCCCACCTGGGCTCCACCCTCGAGGAGCCGGAGAACCTTGCGCGTTGCTCATAGGTGGTGGAACCCAGGGACAAGAGGAGTCTGCAAGTCCCGGGGCCTTCGGTGCGCAGTGGAAGCATCGCCCGTGGGTTCGCAACCAAGGTGGGCTTTCCTCAAAGCATGAAGCTGCTTTCCCGCCGAGGTCGTGCGTGGTCTGCGGTTTACCTCGCATGCGCCAGGGGAGGGTGGCCCTGCTTGCCCCCAGGTAGCTGGGCCGGGGGGACCGCGGCCCGGACGACTCCCCAAAGCCGAAGCTTCCTCGGGCGGCTGTAGAAAAGGCCGATCCTCGAATCACTGTTGGTTATTTCGGTCCCTCTGCTAGTCATTTCCCGCTTAGCCCGCGCACGGCTTCTTGGTGGGCGCCTTGAGGGCAGGGGCGTCGGCTTCCGCTGCATCCCCTGTGCCTAGCCGAGTCCAGCTGATTTTCCAGGAGGCCATGCTTGGTCCGGATCCCTCGTTCTTAAGGAGCACTTGGGTTCTGCTTGCAGCAGTAGTTCTCTTAAATGCCAGGAAGGTTGCGTCATTTAACCCGCCCGCTGGAACTCCACCTCGGACACAGGCATCTCCTGTTAAAGGCTTCTTCCAAGAAGGGCCAGGCGTCCCTGGCTCCTTCTGGCTTGAGATGGAAGGCATCAGACCCAACTTAGCATGTATGAGCAGGAGCCCATGCACAGGTTGTGACATTACGGAACCTGTCAGCCGCCCAGCTCTACCATTGGCTCCTTGGATTAAAAACGGGAGTATTCTCTCTTCAGGTGGTTTCAAAGTTAAGACTACAAGTATGGGACGTCAGGGATTCTAAAGGTTGGGGATGGGGAAGAAGGAATCTTTAATTGTAAACACGGCATCCTCAGGGGATGTCAATAACCCAAAAGTGGGGAATGGGGCTGGGGGGGAAGGAAGCCCTCATCAGACACATCTTCTACTCCGTGCTGCAAGGCCGGCTTTCACAGGAGCGATGGGCAGAAGTTTGCAGCAGTGAGACCCTATGTCCTCACTGCTCTATGACACGGAAAGGGGAGGGAGGATCTTCCCCATTTCTTAGAATCCTAAGCTTAGTTAGAAGGAACCAGAGAAATGAACTACTCACACAAAGCTGGAGATTTAGATCAAGATTTTTCCAACTCCAAATCTTGTATTCTTTCCACCACACAACACTGGATGAAGATGTTGGTTCGAGGTTAACTGCGGGAGGGGAAGAGGGGGGAGGAGGACCAGGACCAGGTTTACACAGAATAGTTGTGTTCAAATGTGTGTTTAGAGCCGTGGGGCCCCAGAGGGTGAGAACAGGGATTTAAAAGGCAGAATATCTTGTTTTCTGCATAACCAATGTCAATTGAATAATCAGAACTCTGCTACACAAGAACGGTGTGAGATACTTAATGTTCTGTCCAGAAAGAACCCTCTATCAGGATTCTTGTTCTGTTGGGTGAAGAATGGAGAACAAGCATAGATGTCCAGCAAGATTGCTTAAAATCCTAAGAATGTGTGAAGTCAGAAGTGGAAAGTCTCATTAGTTATACTAATTCAATAAAAGATGTATTTGTCCAACCTTCCCCTGCTTCCTCTCCCACTCCCCCCACCCCCACAGCATTTTAAGACTTCATTGAACATGGCATTTAAACCTCTCTAAGGGGATAAGCTTCTGTAAAAATATGTATTTGCAGGACACCTTCCAACCCATGATCTCACCTGTCCCTCACAACATCCACAAAGAGACAGGCAGGGATTAAAATCATTCTTATTCTACAGATTAAGGATTTGAGAGTAGCAATAAAATGGTCTAAATTCAGGAAGTATTTAAATGCATTAGGTGAGTTTATTGACCCACATCTCATACTCTTTCCACTAAAGTATGCCAGTCTCTAGGAAGAGGTCCTAAATTGTCCTGGCTTCTCTCTGGATGCCAATGTTAGTTTTAACAAAAGTCAAAGGTTGGAGATTTGACAAGGGGCCCAAAAGGAAAATCTGTTCTTGGGCAGCCTTTTCTTCATATTGGTACCTGGGGGGGGAAGGCAGTGCCAGGAGATGGTTTAATGTCACCTAGGAAATTAAGCTCTTTAAGCAATATTGGCTGTTATTAGAGGTTGACTGATGATTGATAAGAAAATGCTTATCTATTACTGATTCTTTTCACCTCTATGCTTCAAGACAATGATGTAACTTTAAAGGCCAGATACAATCTATTTGCACATATTTGGTGTTAAGTGGCTAACACATTTCTTTTTCCACATCCTACCATATGCCAAGCCTGGATTAGCCCGTATTCTGTCACTCTATAGATGTCTATGACCTATTAATTAGTTACTTAATCTCATCCTGTTTCATCATTTGTAAAAGGTGATCCTTTCCAGCTCCCCACACTTTAATTCTAAATATAAATCTAAATTCCTATGCACTGAAGGCAATGACAATGATGTCCCCAGACAAACCACCTTTTCTCCCATGTTTACTGAACACAAGTGCTTTCAAAACTAGTTTGGCTCCTCAGTGCTCAGTCCTTCCACCTTGGCTTTGACAGGTTCAGTCAGTCCCAGGTCAAAGTAGCTTATGGATACACTTAAGGATGAGAATACCTCTCCACCAATCCCTCTCCAGTACCTGTAACAAGTGTCTGGTTTCTGATAGGAGTCTCTAGCTGAGAAAGACATCTTGTCTAAGTTATGGTGGTATTATGAAATAAACACAGGCCAAAAGAGATGAAACAGTGCTAAACATGATCTGCAGATGGGCCTGAGTAATATGCCACCTAAGTTGGAGCACCTATTTCCCATGCTATTTCAAGCAAACATACTGTACCTGGCATATCTGATTTTCATTCTTTGTCCAACAAGTTTTTTCTTCATTTTAGAAAAGTGCTTTGTTAACACCCTCAATCACGGCAGGAAGAACTGACCCTGGTTTTTTGTTGCAACCTTTGGCAAATCCTTCCAAAATGGACTGTGAATATGGGCCAGGCTGCTGAAAGGCCAACTGGCATCAATTCATATTGATGATCATATACACATACACATATATATATATATTTTTTTTAATTAAGTAATTGGGGTTAAGTAACTTGCTCAAGGTTACACGGCCAGTTATTTCTGGGTGTGGTGCTAAGTATCTGAGCCCAGATTCAATCTCAGGTCATCCCAACTCTGGGGCTGGTACTCTTACTCACTGTGCTACCTGGCAGCCCCGGTGATCATTTTTTTAAACCATCAAAACTCTCAAGATCCTTCTTTGTTTCAATAGAAGTAACCATACTCGTGAAAATCATACATTTTAAAATAATGCAGGTTTTTCAGCAGAAAAACGTAAACCCTTCTCACTTGATTGGCTGAAACAAAGCTGGTCTCTTGGTCCTCACACAGTCCGTGTATGAATGGGGAGCAGGAAGTTACTTTTTTCTTCAACAAACTAGACACATTTTCCCAGTTATTTTGAAGTGTATTTTTTTTTTGGTCATGTGTGTGTCTGTGTGTGTCCAACTCCTATCCAAGACCAGAAAACAAGAGTTTGAAAATTCTATACGGAATAATCCAAATATAATATTAGATACACACTTCAGGAACCATTTTGTTTCCCTAACCAGAAGAAATAAGGATGTGTAGGAATGGAAATGACCATTCAAGGGCAAATTTTCCATACAAACTTCCAACTTCAACTTCACTTGAACTGAAATGAAGGTAACCTCAGAAGTTTTTTCTCCCTTCTGGGAAACCAGAAGAAAAAAATATATATATACACCACACTTAGCCCTGATATTTTAATGGAAATACTGCACTACAGTCAAGTTTACAACATTTTTTTTTTTTATAGAAATCACATGGAAAGGTGGCCAAAGTCACAATACAGAATACAAAAAGCGATTTAAAATAAAAGGAAAATTTTGCTATCTTACAGGCTGGGAACAGAGCTTGGAGCTCCAATATCAGACATCAGGAGGAATGAAAAGGTATTACCCACCCCTGCTTGTACAAGGCCTCCTCATGTTATCTACATATTTAAAAATAAAATGTTCTTATAAAAAAAAAATTGGAGGTGTGGGGGATGCCACATCCCCAAAGCCCCTTCCTGAGTAGATGTAGGGCCTTATTCCTGATGATCTTCTCCCCCTTCCCCAGACAACCCTTCTCTTCTCCCTGCAGGAGGCTCTCTAGTCCACCCCCAACCACAGAATCCAGGTCCCTTTCTCAAACCTTTCCACCAGACGAGGCGTTTAGGGAAGGGCTGTTTCTTCCACACTGGTGGATCCACTTCATCTTCTTTCCACCTGCACACCTCACCCACATTTTTAAGACAAAAGATATTTTAAATAAAATAAAAACAGAAAAGTCTCATGTGCACAGAGGCCTGTCTCCTATCCTGAACCCTCCACCACAGCCCCATGTCTTAGAGGATTGTTAAACTAAAGGGCCAGGATGCTAAAAGTCACACAGATACTAAAGCACCCTGGCCAGGTGCTCCAGTGTTTGTGTGAATCTTGGCTCAGAAGTTCAGGCTGACCACTTCAAAAATCCCAATCACTCACCTGCCAGTATTACAGGTTTAAACTTCTATAATTAAAAAAATATATATACCATTTGTGATTTTTGCTAGCGAATTATATCACAAAATTTAACTCTCTGGCCCCCTTTATATACAAGCACCAAGCATTCCTCACATGTGTACACACACACACGCACACACACACACCATACAGCAATATATTTGTGGGCACAAACACGCATACTCAAGAAAGTTCTTTCAAATACTGGTTTGGTACTTAAGATGTTCACCCTCTCCCCACTCCCCAATACTGAGAAGGAAAAAATAAATGAACACAATCAAATGGCATAGCTTGACAACTTTCCCCAGTGAAGGTTTTTTGAAATGGAAGACAAAGCAGATACAACAGTAAACCAAAAGAATAAAGTTTCATTCTTTTTAACAGTTAAGACAGAAACTCTGCATTGGAGACAGGCTGCTTGAACTGCTTTGTTTTGACCATTTAAAGCAAAAATCACATTTCCCTCTTTGGGATTTGAAGTCAATGAACTGGTAGCATTTGACAAAACTGTGTGTTAAACCGTATCTTTCTAGCAGGATCAGGGGTTGAAAATGTTTTCCTCGAGTAAGAAGCAAGCTTTATTTATTACCAAAAAAAAAAAAAGGGGGTGGGGTGGGAGGAGAAGGGGAGAAAAGTTTCACACAAAAGCACTACAATGGTAACTCCCTTTGGTAAAAAGTGTAATAAATGTCTTGTACATCTGTTTGTAAAGACTTAAATCTGAAGCCACCCGGTACTGTGGTACACAAGAAGCTAGGACAGTTATGCTAGCACATCAAAGCATATTTCCTTTAATAAAAAAAAATTGACAGTATGTACATTATTTACAAAAAAAGAAGGGAGGGAAATCACGTTAAAACTTTCTCTGTGTGCAAGAGTGTGTGTGAGAAAAGCTGGTGGATGGCACTAGGCTAGACTAGTAAACAAGCAGGTACAAAACAGTTCCACTGGAGCTAAAAAGGACCAACTGATTTGACCTTGGTGAGTCAGGAGCTCGGGGACCAGAAGACAAGAGAGGAAGGCATGAGAGGCAGGGTGATCATCAAGAAACAAATCCACAGATGCTCCCAAAGCCAAACTACAGGGCCCAATTACCCTGCAGGTGTTCTGGATGGAGGTCAATGACCCAAAGAAAATGACATCTGTTTGTTTTTTTTGTTGGGGGGGAGGGGGGGTTCATGGTTTAGAATGTCTCTGAACTTAAAAGTCCTTTCCTGTCAATCTTCCCAAATGCACCCCATCCAGTCGAGCACATATAGTGTCCGGGTTTGCTCATTCAATGCCCAGGCCATGGGGAATGAGGGCTCAGCACCACTGGGGTGGGAGAGCAAAACCATTTGTCCATGCCTGCATGATCCTCAGCAGGGACCCTCCCTCCCTTTCTAGGGCACACCCTGGAGTCCCAGACCCCTGGGAAATAAGAAGTCCCAGCTTAGGTTTAAAAAGGATCCATGTTCCCAAACTTTAGCCCGCTGGGAAAGAGACTGTACCAGCTGCACACTAGTCAGGTGGCCATGTTGCAGAGACACAGTGAGGTCTGAAAGGCATCGTGCTTGAATCCTTGATGCGCGGGGACACACACGCCACACATCCATTTTGGGGAAGTTATGGCGTCTTGAATATTGTGCCATATTTAACGCGGTACTTGTTAATGCTCACAAAGTGCAGGGTCTCTGTGTCACAGGTGGTAGTGCAGGGCACCAAGCCCTCTAGCCCCTCACCCATCAGCCACTTGTTGGTCTCAGCTGCCATTTCACGGGTTACATGTTCCTTGGTCCATTTGTCTACCCAGGCCTGGAACCGCTGGTGCAGCCGTTTGCTTACTCGTTCATGGGACTGCCAAAAAGGTAAAAGATAAGTTTAGTACATAAATCTTTGTAAATATTAAGTCAATCCTTGCCTTCTAAAAAACCTCACATCCAAGATCAGAAGTGCTGACCACAGTTCTTGACAACAATATTTGCTTCATGACAGCTCAGAGGTCAGTTGGGGTGAAGACCCTCACTCACTATTCAATCAAGCATTCAACTCACATGTTTTGCTTGCCCTTAATACCATTTCTGAGTGAGAATCCCCAAAGTGCACTGTGAATGGGGTCTCTGGGTAAACAATTGCTCCCTGCCTTAGAAATGTCAGCCAAAGCCCTCCGCTCAACAGGAAACTTTTCAAGGTACCTCACGATGTCTTCCTATTGGTATTATCACTCAATGGGGTTTTGGCTACAAGAATGACAAAATAAATGCTCAAATGATAAACAGCAGCCCAATTCACAGACTCAGATTCAAACTATTAGGGATGAAAAAAATTCAAACTCATCTGATTCAATCCCTTAACCACATAAATAAGGGAACTAAAGACTAAAAAGCGTAAGTGATTTCTAAGAGGATCACAGAAGGCACACCAATCAATTCCTCCTGCATTAGACACACTCCTTTGTCTCTGAATCTTTTCCCCATTGAATATCCCGCCACTCCCCTGACATCGAGAAGGAAGAGGGTTAGGAATGCTGAGGTTGGGGGAAGAATGTGGGTGCCTCTCCTCAGACCACCTTCAGGATTCTGCTGACCAGCAGCCCTGAACAGGAAAGCAGAAGAGGGCAGGAAGCCACCTCAACAGCTGGGCCTTTTGCTCTCACCTGCTGGGCACGCAGCAGAGCTGTCCTCCGGTACATGTAGTCCTCTGATTTGATCACATACACCATCTTGTAAGAGTTCAGTTTGAACCGGCACTCCAATTTATCCAAGCTCTCCACGTTTTCCATGCTCTTCTTGCTGTTTCCGTCTTTGCCCTCCTTCTCCTGCTGCTCCCGTCCACGCTGACATTTACGGATCCGCCTTAGATTCCTGTAAACCAGAGAATCCCTGCTAGGATTAGCTCTTGTCCTGGAAAAGGGTTTGGAGAGGCTAGCCTAGGCACTGGACCACACTGTTCACTTCAGCCTGAGGACAGCCTGTCCAATGCCAAACACCAAAGGTCACTAATGATGGAAAAGCCAGGAAGCCTAAACTCGGGTGAAATTCCTCCTTTAAGGCTCTGTGTTCAACACTAAGGATGCAGATGTGTGAGGGCTACAATTTCACATCTGAGCAAGATATCAATGATTTTCTTGCTCCCCTACCACCCATTTCCTTGTTTTGAAACAGCTATTTGGATCCTCAGATGAAGCGTCAGAAATATATGCCTCTGATTAGCTATAAAAAGCAGGCCTTCCTGAAAACTACTGAAACATCTCAATTGCTCACCTCCCTGCTGGGAGACGGTGAGTTCTTTGGGTAAAAGCAATACAAACTTTAATAACAAGAAACTGTAAAAAAAAAAAAAGTAGATTAATTAAAAGAATGAATGAAAAGACAAGGGAGGCAGTTAATATGTATCTGGTCTTACATTCCTTAATGACATCTCTCCTCTCCTCACCCCACATGAGTATCATGCCCTTACCTAAGGGTGCTCTGCCCAAAGGATTTTGAAGGCTGAAATCTTGATACCTTGGGGTTTACTGGCTAGATTTCTTTCTTAAAGACCATGCCTTAAATCCAATTCATTCTGGCTCTCTTTGGCCAATAACAGGTCCCTGCCCAAGCACCACTTAATGAATATTTTTTTGCAGCAGGCCCTCCAGCCCCAAGGCTCAATATGAATGTGAACTGTAATTTTTCCTTATGCCAGAAACAACCCAGAGAGTCTTCCCTTCCTACTTTTTTTTTTTTAATTAAAGGAGTCATCCTTTGGCTCACTTCTTAAACATAACTAATCACTGAATGGGTATTGCCTCAGTCAACCTGAGACCTAGGAAAAACCTTAGTTTTAAAAAAGGCCAAGGTTGGGGCGGTCAGGTAGCACAGCGAGTAAGAGCACCGGCTCCAGTGTTGAGAAGACCTGGAGATCGAATCCCGGGCTCAGACACTTAGCACCCACCCAGAAACACCTGGCCATGTAACCTTGAGCAAGTTACTTAACCCCGATTGCTTAAAAAAAAAAAAATCAGTGATAAAAAAAAGGCCAAGGTCCCCACTTGGTATCCCTGGCCATCTCCAGTCCTTCTGATATATATCTTGCCACTAGACCTAGATGACTCTGGAGGAGAAAGTGAGGCCAGTAATTTTGCACAGCCCTCCCTCCCTTAAACCCAATTCATTTGCAAGTCATGGCATCATGTTTCTGATATTTTGGTCCTCTTCAAGAATGAAGGACAAACCACACACCAACAACAACCTGAATGTCATCTACTCTATTCTAATCAGTATAAATTTCACGTTCTTTACCAGACACAACAAGCTTCACTCACCTTGGCAGAAATACTGGCTTCTGGGCCAGATGCTCTCTGAGTTCTGGGGAGGTAGTATCTGAGTTTACATAGCGCTCAACATAGTCTGACCATCGCTATGAGTGGGATAAAAAAGAAAGAAAAATTTATTAGGTTATCACCACTCAAACTTAACTGCCATAATAAGCATTCTAGCAAAGTCTAAAATCTGTACATCTCAAAGTCTTAATTGAATGCCCACATGCAACAAAAAATGTTCATAGTTAGTAGTGACAGAAAATGTCTTTAGCATCTTTCTTCTTTCTCACATTATGAAAATTAAATGGGGAAACTTCTCCCCCAGAAACTCAGAACATGACATGAGAATAACTACTAGAAGAATCGATTCCTTTTCACACATACATCCCTTGGGGGGTAGTAAAGATGTGCATGTGTTCATGCCTTCAAGGAGCTTGACCTTTAGTCAATAAGGTCATGCTGAATAGGATTTTGTAAGTAATCTGGCCCACCTCCTTTATTTTACAGAAAAATAAAATAAAAAAAGCTAAACCCAGGCTCACAGAGACAGTAAATAAAAGGCCACTTGGATTAAAGCCCAGGATCTCTGACTCCAAATCCAGTACCGACATTCATGAAAAAGAATGACACAAATAACACAATGAAGTATAGAGATCCACATGGCAAATCCAGAGTGTGCCTCATTCAGGCCAAAGTTATGGAAAAGGCTTCAGAGAGGAGAGGCAGAATTCCCACTGAGGAAGCTGGTCTTGGTCTTCCTGATGAATAGTTGCTCTCTCTCAAGTCACCAAGCACACACCAGTCTGTTTCCTTGTAGAATTAAGTTCTTAGAGGGGAAGGAATACCCCTACCCCCACCCTAGTTCTGGTCTGCATCTCTTTTCCTTTGGACTGTATCTCAATAGCCTAG
Organism: Petaurus breviceps papuanus; assembly: GCF_028583685.1. Classification (NCBI taxonomy): domain Eukaryota; kingdom Metazoa; phylum Chordata; class Mammalia; order Diprotodontia; family Petauridae; genus Petaurus; species Petaurus breviceps. The sequence goes on along the minus strand of NW_027187353.1, from coordinate 3,239,622 downwards.
GTCTTAATTAGTCTCTCTTCCTCCAGGCTTTCCCCGCTCTAATCTATCCTTCTCCCAGCTACCAAAGTGATTTTTCTAAAGTGTATCGCCAACCACAGCACTTCCCTACTCAACAAACTCTAGGGGCTCTCTGTTGTCTCTAGGACAGTGCAGTGGATACAGTATTAGACTTGGAAGCAGGAGAGCCTGAGTTAAAATCCTGCCTCAGACACCTATTAGCTGTGTGATCTGGAATGTCACTTAACCTCCCTAGGCCTTAGTTTCCCCAGCTGTAAAATGGTGATAACCACAGTACCTACCTCACAGAGTTGTGGGGAATCAAGTGAAATTACATGTATAATATAAGGGCTATAAATGTTAGCTGTTGTGGTGCTGAGTTCTGTTTAGCTTTCCCAACTCTTCACAGCCTGGCTCCAACCTACATTCCTCCCCTTCTGAGCTGTAGCAGCGAGCCAAACTGGCCTTCCATCCCAACACTGGCTGTTTCCCCTACTAGAATGTCCTCCTACCTCACTTCTTAGCCCCTCAGAATCCCTTGTTTCCTTCAAGAATGCTTAAGCAACACTTTCTTCTTGAAGCCTTTCCTGGACCCCTTATTATTTTGGGGGATCTGTAACTCAGTGCACAGTATCTGCCCAACAGAATACAGGCTATTTGAGAGTAAGACAATTTCCTTTGGTTTAAATCCCCAGGCCCAGCAAGGTCTGGCACAGAGTAGGTGCTTCTAAATGTTCTCTGGCTAGTCATTGGGTCTGGGAAGGCAAAGTCAAAAACACTAAGTGCTATGAGTTCTCCAAGAAGCTGAGTTGACCAACCAGCACTGAATACTCCTTTACAGCACCTTTTCCTCAGTTTACCCTCTGTTGGAGTAGGGCAGGATCCTGGGCTGACATTAACTAAGTAAAAAAAAAAGCTCAGGAGAGGCCCCAGGATCTCTTGAGGAGTCCTGCCCTTTAGTCTTATAGGAGTGACCTATACCTTAGGACTGCCCAAAGGTACAACCTCACCATGCTGGACCCTCAGCTCTGGTAGCTGAGGGAAGGACACAGGTCATGCCACAGGACCACAACAGACCCCCAGGGGACAACCTAGGAGGATCCGTGGCATAGCAGCCCCAGGAGATAAATACAACAAACACTGACTTCTTTAGGAAGGCATGAGGCCTTGCCTGGGACCTCTAGGTGAGGGGTCCTACCTCTGCCTCTACAGGGTCATCCGAGTTCTCTTCCTCCGTGTCAAGCAGCTCGATTGTCAGCTGAACTTGGCCTCGGCTCTGAATGAACATGAGCTACAAGAGGAACAAAAAATTAAGCAATGGACTATCCCAAAAGGTGAAGCTACCTGTGACCGAGAAAGGAAGGGTGCTCTAGTTCAAAGGTTACTTACAAGCCAGTCGCTGATACACTGACACACACACACACACACACACACACACACACACACACACACACACACACACACACACACACACACACACACACACAGTCACAGAAAAAAGGTAAGAAAGAAGTACTGAAAAACTTTGGCAGCTAATGGCAAAATACAAGGAAGAATGTTTAAAATACAAAGTAGCATCTCACTGGTCAAGCTCAACAGTCCAGCTCCAAATTTACTACCTGCTATTTTTCTTATCTCTAAGAATGTCTAAGGATGTAACAGTGAAGACTTTACTAAAGGAACAAGACGAACCTAGCGGGCAGGACAATCATCTCATGGACTTGCATGAAGACACTGACAGAAGCTAATTCCCTAGTCAGTCCAAAGGTCAACATATAGGTAAGAACAAGTCAGAGAGCTTCCAATGCTAAAAATCAAATACAGTGATTGATATGCAGATATGTCCTTTCTCTCAAAAGGGCTGTTTTGGATTTTGATCTCATGCCTGAGGATAGATCTAGATAGAAACAAAATCTGTCCTATTACTTTAGTAGAGACATTCATACAAACACTGGCTGAGAAAGATTCCCATACGTATAAAATCATCAGGGACAAACTTTTTAGCCTGAGGTTTCTCTGATGTAGTCCCATATTAAGGCTGGACCTTTACAGATCTTTCCCAAGGCTAGTATATGAAATCAGGCAAATGGTAACAGGTACTGGGTGATCAAGATCGGAAAAAAGCAAGAATCAAATCAGATCTGTGCAAAACATTCTAAAGCTGTTATATGTTATACAAATGAAAAGGCTAGTATTATTATATTGACAATTTGGGGGAAAATCATTTCAGTGAATCAAACAGGCCTAAGAGGGTCAAGTGAATCCTCCAATTGGGTTTCTCCTGCCACCCATCACCAGAATGTGAAGCCTCTCAAGATTTCTCACCTTAAAGCAGTTCTCATCGGACATGAGCTGCTCTGCTTTACGCTGATACGTGGATTCCATGAGGGTTCGAGAAGTCTGTGTATTGAGGGTGCCACCTGTGGCACTGTTGCTGTTTTCTGCTAAGTAGAGGTCAGTCACTTGTACACAAATCTCATCACTCACAATGTGCTGGAGCTAGAAAGGTACAAAGGGAAAAGATTATAAGTAAAGAGAATCTCAGAACATGGAACATATACATACTAAGTCAACAGCTCTACTTCTCTCACATTATTTATTTATTTATTTGATGTCTTCTTGCTCATTCTACCTGAGGAACTCAGAAGTTTGTTTCGGTAAGGAAAAAAAAAAGTAATTCTTATGAACGACACTGTTATTGTGAAAGGAAAAAAGATGAAGCCAGGACAAACCTTGAAGTGTTTTGGCATTACTGTTCATGGTTAGAAAAGAAAGCCTCAATGGAATAGAACACTTACATAGTCATTTAGTATCAATTAACTCTGTATTCACTGAAGGACAACCATGGCAGACATTTAGACAATGATTAACAGTTGGAATTTCACAATGGCCTCATTAAATAAATCCTGCCTTTGTGGATTCTGACAATTAGAATCTTAAGGAATATTATTAGCTATATTCTACCTCCCTATCTCTTTAAGTATTTTTATTTTGAAACTAAAACTACCTCTGAATGAAAAATGCAGACAAAGGAGGAAATTGAAAGCAGAGAATAAGTTGAAAGCACAAAGCAACATTCATATGTAATCATTTTATTACAACAGTCTGATACTCGGGAAGCTTTTCTATTGGTAGAAAACACTTTTTCTTGTAATGGCAATAATTATGACAACTCACTTCCATAAAAATAGGAAAACAGGAATTCAAAGATTATTTTAAAGAATACTTATAATTCACAACAAAATATATGAATTCTAAGAGACAATCAGAAACTATTAGTCATTTCCAAATAACATGGGTGGTAGAAGAAGGTATATTCTTCAAGTTTGGGCCTACCCAGTAAGTACTAAAAGTCAATTAAAGATTTCCAAGAGATAATTTCCCTCAAATAATCAAGGACTTTTGATATCATCATTGGTGTTCTCAGTAAAAAAAAAAAAAATCACTGGGAATAACGAAAAGTGGAGTTTGAAGAGAAATTTGGAGAACCCATGAAAGACAATGGCCCTCAAACACCCTACAGAAAATCCTGCTCCAACTCAGTGCCTTCTTTAGTCTGATGCCAACATACACAACATACACAAATCAGTCTAGTGGACGCTGGTATACCATGTGTATTTCCCTAGAACACACAAGCAGCAGCACGCACTAGTAGGAGCACTGGATTAAAAAACTATGAATTGGATTCTGGAGGGAGCCTGATTCAAATAAACTCAAATTTGGCCTCTGCTGCTTGTTCCTCTTTAATCTCGGGCCTGTTTCCTCATCTGTAAAATGTCTGGGCTGGCCTAGATGGCCTCTGAGGACCCCTCTAGCACTAGTTCTAAGGCTCAAAGATGCTTTCATCCTGAGTGTGACTTATTATCTGTCACCTCGTGGGCCTGTTTCCCCATTTCCCCATCTTCAAATCAACACTGTTGGACTAAATAATTTAAAAAATATGTGATCCCAAGTCAAACACTCAAGGTGTAGACTGTCCAAAACTTAAGACCACCCTGTACAGAAGTAGCCACCTTAACTTCTTTCCTTCCAAACATTTCTTGCTACAAGATACATTTCTATTGTATGAATCCAGTCTCCTTTTGTTTTTTAAATGTCATCACTTTTTATAAGGGCCATAATAAGGGGCTCCTACACTCTACTGATATTTACTAAACTAGCCTTGGTAAAATTCCTTGAAAATTAAATGCAAAACAGCACGAAAGCTGCTTGAGGGAACAGTACGGTCTCCTTAGTCGTCTTTGTGTAGTTATGAAACCTGAAATCTGTTAAGCAGCTGGGACAGGAACCAGCATGCAAAAGGCATTAACGAATGGGTGGTGAAACAGAAATATAAGGAGCAATAGGGCGGCTAGGTGGCGCAGTGAAGAGAGCACCGGCCCTGGAGTCAGGAGGACCTGAGTTCAAATCCGACCTCAGACACTTAACACACATACACACACAAAAAACTAGCCGTGTGACCTTGGGCAAGTCACTTAGCCCCAACTGCCCTATCCTCCCCCCTCCAAAAAGCAAAAAACAAACAAACAACAACAATAAAAAGCAAAAACCAGAAATATAAGGAGCAAAAGACAGTAAGAAAAAAGAAAGCAAGGTTCAGTGAATGTTCAGGGTCAGGGATTCTCAAAAATGAAAGTAGAAAGATCCAGTAGAGAAAAAGAGACGAAAGATAGAAAGGAAAAGATATAAGTGATAAAAGTCCAAGAAAAGATGAAAGTTCGATCAAGCATAGAGGTGGAACCTTGGGAAAGGAAAAGGATATAAAAGGGAATGAGAAAAGAAATAAAAACGGAAATTTTTTGAAAAGAATGGTGTGACAAACACTTTGAGACAGAATGAAAGGAAGCATGCACTAGAAGGCCTGCAAACTGATTCATGTAAAGTAGGAGATGAGACTGCCTGCTATGAATGAAGGGCTAGAATTTATAACTTGAAGAGTATATTCAATGCAACCACCACTGCGGGGAAAAAGTAACATTGAAATAAATAAATAAGTCCACAACAGCACTGACAGAGTGAATGAATGTACCACAGATTCAAAGTTGTATTACTTTCTGCAGATTTTACCATCCCAGAAGCAGGCATTTAGAATAACCCACAATTAGAAAGGGGTATGACAAGGCACCAGAGGGTCAGAACAGCTGTCTTTAGGAGTCACAAAGCAGTACTGAAAACATCTGATTCTGGTATCTATGCTAGGAAAGGGAGGCAAGCGATGCCAGAAGGAACTAATGTAGCAGATCATGATGATGGCAACAAGTAAGTAGACGGGGAGGCTTAAGGTAGTTAGAAAGGTGAAAGGTAAGGAAACTGTGATCCAAGGCAAGAGGTCCATGTGTAAGACTTTGGATCTTGTCATGATTCAACACTGCAACTCTCACATTCTTGTTCGGTGACCATCCTGGATGAAAGAGAAGATGTGGCATCAAAACAGGTGGCAAGGACAGACTGGAAGCAGCACTACAAAATGAAAAGGAAGAGGAATCCTCCTTCAGTGGCTGAGGGGAGCAGGAGCAGGAAAAAAAAATTCTGAATCACTTTAAAATTCAGGGTTATGGTAGACTTCAGAAACGCCTGGAAAGACTGAACTGATACTAAATGAAGTAAGCAGAACCAGGCGAACATTGTACACAGCAATAGCAACACTACGTGTCAGTTATCTGTGACAGACTTGGCTCTTCTCAGCAATACAAGGATTCAAGACAAGTCCCAAAGACTCGTGAAAGAAACTGCTCACCACACCCAGAGGAAGAACTACAGGGTCTGAATGCAGAGCAAAGCAGACTATTTTCACCTTTTTTGTCTTGTTTTTTTTCTTTCTCATTTTTCCCTTTTGTTCTGATTCTTATTCTACAACATGACTAATGTAGAAATACGTTTAACATGACTGTACACATATAACCTATATCAGATTGCTTGCTGTCTTGGGGAGGGGAAGAGAAGGGAGGGAGAAAAAATTTAGAACTTAGAATTTTATAAAAATGAAAGCTGAAAACTCTTTACATGTAAATTAGGAAAAAAATACTATCACATTTTTTTAAAAAGTAAAAATAAAATAAAATTCAGTGCTATAAGTTTGCTGGGTGAAACCTGCTCTAATTTTCATAGAAAAGATATCAAGAAAACAAGTACAAGGTTGTAAAATGTACCAAGAGGTAAAGGGCCAAATTGGGAACCAGGGCAAGCCTACATTCAAATTTTTCTAAGCATCAGCTGTGTAATCAAATCACCCCAAGGCATAGGTTCCCCATATGTAATATGAAACAATAAACAATACCTCTGTTGTAACTACCTCATAGGGATGCTGAAAGATCAAATACATACAATGCAAACTTTCCTAATGAATTAAGATTTTAGCTTGTGAATTTCACTTAATGGATGGATTGTCTACTTATTTAAAAATCAACCACAAGCAGTTTAAACAATTTAAACAACTGCTTATATTACATATCTTCTGTTTTTACTTTGCCTACATTTCCTTTGGTTTCCTTTCCCCCTCCCAGAGAATTAAAGTGCTTTCTAACAATTTTTATAAGAGGAAGAGAAAACAAATCAGCAAAACCAATCAACATGTCAAAAAAAATTGAACTACTTTTAAGTTATTCTGTAAAATACCTGCAAGTAGTATTAGTTCCAATAAATCACAGAATAGAATTTTAGAATAGAGGAGACCTTATTTCTTTTTTTTTTGCAGGGGGGAAGGTAGGACAACTGGGGTTAAGTTACTTGCCCAAGATCATAGGGCTAGTTTTGTGTTAAGTGTCTGAGGTTGGATTTGAACTCAGGTCCTCCTGACTCCAGGGCCGGTGTTCTATTCACTGCGCCACCTAGCCACCCCAGGAGACCTTATTCTAAGTCATATCCAACCAATTCCCTCATTTTATTGATGAGGAAACCCAACAAGGTCACCTGGGGACAGAGACAGAATTCCTCTGACGCCCGTTCAGCATTCTTTCCAGATCACATGGACTTCCCAATGATAACCAAACGTGTTAGAAGGAATTCTAGAATGCTAATTCAGATCTCCTTATTTTAGAGATAAACAAATTGAGGTCCCAAGAGGGGAAGCAGCTTGCCTAAGATCACAGAGACAACAAGTGGAAGAGGGTCAGGCTTCAAATCCCTGCTCTTTCCACTGGGCTCTGGTAACACAAGCAGCAATCGATTATCATCAGTGTTACCTGAAAGCACTGCTGCATCACAGTCATGGCCAAAAGCCCAATCATTTTTTTAAGCACACACAAAAAAGATGTGCTGACAATTGTTTCCTAAACATCACAATCATTAGTGATTTCTAAAAACCTCACATTCTCTTATCTATATTGGACACAACAAGAGAAGCAGATCTGCACTAACTGCTCCAAGATGAATACAAGAGCCTTTAGCATAATGGAAATAACTCGGATTAGCCAATGAAAACAACAGGCACAACAGCAACATTTTCACCTCATCTAGTTGCAAACAAATGAATTACAGTTTTCTGCAATATTAAAGGCAATGATTCAAGAAATCGAGTCACAATGGATCGCATCCCTCTAGATAATTCAGAGCTCCAGGCAAAGCACTTGAGTTGGAGTTTTCTGGATAAGTTGTTCAGTGTACCTTTATTATTATTATTGTTGCTGTTGTAAAAAACCAATTTATAAAGCACCTAGTCAAAACCCACAGGACTCTGGGTAAATAACAACTGAACGAGTGGAAGTCAAACATAATCATCCACCATGACATACCTAAACAAAAGGAACCACTGTGAGAAGAGACATGGAGGAAAAGCATGAAAGCAAACATTTGTTATGATGCCCTTCCCCTTTTAAATAAATTTCAAGTTCTAAAATGCAAAAAGATGGAACTAAATGGAACTTGAGAGAAAAGGAAGCATTACACCCAGGTGGTCAGTCCCACCAGACCAGCTCACCTTCTGGGCCTGCTAGCAAAGCAGGTCATGGGCTGGGGAGGGGCTAGAACTCTTACAGGACATTTGAATGACCAAGGCCAATCTTATTTCTCTCAATGTGGACTACAAAACAATGAAGCAGAAAATCCTAGAACCTTGGCCAAAAGAAAGGCACAAAGTGCAAACACATGGTTCTAAAACAACAAGACACAAGTATTACAAATAATGTAAGAAAACAGACAAAAAATGAATAGTCCCAACCCCAGACCACCAAAAAATCTGTAAGGGCTTTTTTAAAAAAGGAAACTTCTTTCCTTGATTACTAAGTACAACCTTTTCTGTTTTATCTGTTCAAGAGCTCTTTTTGGGAAAAACTCTCCCTCATCTCCAGCCTTCATCAAGCAATGACCATTCTTTTCTCACCTGTCTGACAATACTCTGGATTAATTTGTCCATGGTAAAGGCAATATAGGCATGGATAGTGAACATCTCTCTCAGAGAATCCTCGTACTGTGATGAGTCTATGTTGCCATCCAAAAGGCTCCGTACCATATCCAGGAAGGCTGGGTAATAGTCTTCTACATCGACATCCACTGTGGGAAAGAAGCAACAAATGCTGAAGCTTTGTCTGATGCCCCAAACGCCAAGACAGAGCACTTCCCACAGGAATTCAACAAAGCTACCCAATCCCTGAGTTTGGAGACAGCTAATGTCCTTAAACAGGTGGATAAACGACCAGCCTGGCAGAGAAGAAGACAGTGATTTACAACGAATGCCAGTTTCTAAAATTAAATGACCACTCTGTAAAGCTGGCTACTGACAGGGCTACTTGGCACTCAAGTGATTTTGAAAGCACAAAAATATCTCAACATTGAGTGCCTGCAACAAGTTTCTGGACCTACCCAAGAGGGGAACAATTTTTTCTGGGCTTGTGTTAAAATACAGCATTTAGCACACGTATCACTTGCTCAGAAGCTATTTTAATGCACAGAGAAGTGTTTCGTTTCAAATAGGATATGGAAAGAAGAAAGACAACTCAAGGGTTTGGACATCTCAAGACAGAAAGAAAATCCTTTAGGGACAGTAAGAAGTGATCTGCATTTAATGACAATCTCCATATATGTCTGTCAGGATTCTTTTGTTTAAGGATGGATCTTCAACTATGGCACTTTACAAAGTGCAAACTGATTAGTACAAGCTGCGTATGAATCCTTTCACCCACTGGCTGAAATAGAATCCAGTAACTGTCCAATAGCTGAGAAATAGAGAGAAAAGGTGAAGGTAAAAAAACCTGTAGTGATCAATATAATTTACCTAGCTCTTCTGCTACATTTCAATCTAAATTTCAGCACCTTGTTTTTTTTTTTAAGGTAAAATCAAGTAGAGTTAGAAACCATTAGTGTCCACAGAAGGTTTAAAAGATTATTTGGTCAACAACAATGACTGTGTACAAAAGAGAAAAACATAGACTGATAAATAAAAAAACTATCTGAAATTGGGTGGTACTTTTTTCAATATATTGCACAACAGTAAAATTTATTCTCTGTAGAATAAATATTAGCTCAAGATTGAAATATTCTAAGTGATTTACCACTAACCATATACACTGGTAGCCACAGAAGGATTATTAGCTTTCTCGGTAGAAAATGAGATAAAAATTAGAATCACTAACTCTGTGTCTTAGAATTCTATTTAATTCCAGATGTTCCTCAATCTTACAACTAATTCACAACCTACCTAAAAGTACCTTAGATATAATCCCCTATGGTCAACCCTTACTGTGCAGACTGTGCTTATGGAATAATGCTCAGGCCTTTATGAGAACCTAATATATATGCTCCCCAGGCAAAAGTGAGTGATTCTGTCAAAGGATTTCTGACTTACTCAAGAGCACAGACAGAGTCTATGAAAGGATCCTGGTCTGTAGACTAAATGTGTAACTTGTGATTTGGGATGTAGCTAGATAATACTGAACATTCTTTTCAGTTCAAATACTGTAGCGCCAGTCCATAATTTCCCTGACTTTTTTGCTTCTGATTCCCCCGTTTCCTTTCATACTGTCTGCTTTTATGTTCTTCTTCAACTTGCAAAATAAGCATATTCCTACTCAAATCTTGTTTCTGTTTCCAACTCCTCACTGAGAAGCTCTGGCATGATCAGTAATTGCAATGGTCAAAGGGAAAAAAACTCTCACTGATGGGCCTAAGTCCCAAGAAAGTTCAAGCTCTGCGCAGGGCTTTATTGCTCCTGTGGCAACGGCAACACGTGCAGTTTTTAGATTGCCTTCCCATCCCTGAATAATCAGTGACAGATGGTCACGAAGACTCAAGGTCTGCAATACAAACGAGCAGGGAATTCAATAATGACTAGCCATCCTCCTTTGCACAGATCAGTATTTGTTTTGAGACACAGACTAAGATACACATTTTTGGACATAAACACAATGGGAATTTGTTTTGCTTTACTATGCATATTTGTTAACAGGGTTTTTCCCCCCCCTTTTAAATAGGAATGGGAAGGAGAGAAAACATGTTTGTTAGCTAGAAAATAAAATGGGGAAAAAAGGACAAGTAACTAGTTCACCTGTCCAAGTCCCACAAATAAAAGCAGTTTCACTGCAGCCACCTGAAGACTCCCCACCCCGGTCACTCACTGGGTTCTTTGAGTCTGAGTTGGATGGCTGGGCTCTCACTCTTATCCCGCTTTATACCCAGCACTTCCCGTTCCCATTCCCTCTCTCGGTTTTCTTCTTCAATCTGTCGTTCAGCTTGGGAACAAATCCTCAGCAGCCTCAAGCACAGAATCTGGTGCAGTCGCAGGAAGATATACCAGTTGTTGTTGACATAAAAGAGGTTGTAGACATCATCCATACCACGAAACTTCTGAGCTGCTGTGTTGCTGAACAGTAACTTTGATTTTGGGGGGCTGCCACCCACCCCATTGTGCTTTTTGGCAGCCCCTGTGGCTTCATCCACATCCATCTCTTCCTCTTCTTCCTCTTCCACATCTGAAAGGTCACCTCTCTGGGCAAAGAGCAGGTCTGGAATGAAATGATGCATAATCTGCTTGATTTTATACTTGTCTTCCTTCTGGATTCCTGTTTGCCTTTTTACGTGGTGGATAATCAAAGCAGCAGCATCTTCCAGTATCTGCTTATCTTCATAGGCAAGAGAAAGGTGTGGGCCAACAGGGACTCCAGAATTATCTTCTGTAGCCTGCTCTTGCCTCTGAGGTAGGAAAGACACAAACAGAACACATATCAGACATAAATTAGATGCTTGCCACTGGGCCACTCCCTAATGGCTATAGCAAGACAACATAAAGAGATGAGACAGGTACCCTAACACTATACAACGTCACACAAAAAGGACATAAAATCAACATTATCAATGCTAATGGAATTCCACCAGTATTAAGAATATTGGTCAAGAACCTCAAAAGTACTATGGGAAACTCTGACTTTATCAGGTGATTGGGGAGGGTGCAAAAGTAGAAAGGTTTCTGAGCAAGGCTGTGACAGGTACAAAAAAGCAGGGCTTCAAGATGAGTCAGGTACTAGCATGCAGGATGGATTGAAAAGGGAAAGCCTGGAAGAAGAAATTCTAAAACTTAGATGGAGACAGACACAAAAAGGAATGGCCAGACTGTGAATGAAGCACCCATACAACTTGATGTTGTAGAAATACATCACAATCAAGGAAAGACATTCTCATTTTCTTCTGTACAACATAAGGGCATTTTACACAAATCAAGAAAGTAGTACCCTTCTGTTGGCGGAATTCTAGTTCAGGTATGGAGCAGTAAATTAACAAAGTCACTTCCAACTCAGACACTCTTAATTCACACACTGTAATCACAGATTAACGAGTATTGCTGCACACAGGATAACATCACAGATGTGAAGGGTGCACAGTGTTAATGGCACCCACAAAGGAACATGATTCCCAGCTTACTTCATCATAGATGCTCTCTATTTCATTGAGCAAGCTCTTTGACCTCAGGACCTTGGTGTCATTCTGCTTGAAGTTGATTCCCTGGTGGTCTAGGGACTTCAAGTAATACTTCTCATTTTGCTCCCTCCACACCTTGTTGAACCCTCTCTGAGCTTCTCTCCATTCCTCCTCTTTCATCTTCAACCTTCAATGGACAAAAACAAAATAAAAGGAACCAAGGGAGTGTAAGCACACAGAACCAGGCTCAATCAAGGCCCCAGTAGGGATAGTTCTGTCCCATGCTGTCATATATTCAGGCCCTAACAAGCACTTTAGTAGAACTGAAAATATATTAATCTCTTAACTCTTTTCAGTACACATCAATGCCTATAATTTATTTTAAAAATTACCTAACAAGGAAGAGACTTTACTAAAGGCTTGCTGTGAAGCAATCTCAGATTTCAGAAACGTGAACTAAAAATACCAACTCTAAAGAGAAGAAAGTAGGGAGTTGTGTGAAAATTACTCAAGGACCAAATAAAAAGTTAAAACCAATAATGAGAATATAAGTAAATAAGAGGCTTGAATGAAGGAAAGGTGGCTGAAAACCCAGTTCTTTGTGTATTAGCTCAACAAAACATATATAGAAGTAGCAGAGGAAAATAATAGTTATCTCAAATAAATAAAAGGGAAAAAATGGATTAAATGGTGAAAAGACATTCAAGTTACAATAGGTCTAAACCTGGATACTGAATAAAGGGAGATAAAAGAGGCAAAAGTCTGCACAAAACAAATCTTGGAAGACTCTGGTTTACTGGGGGAAAGTTATTCACTAAGGACTTAAGTTATATTTGGGAGCATTTTTGAGTGACCAAAATAACAATTTGAACAAATTACTTAAGACAACCTACTGGGACAAGACAGAAATGAAAATGGGAATTAAAAATGGATATACTAGAACTCTGTTGCAAAGAAATTCATCCTGTGATTTAAAAGTCAAGAATTAAACTCCACTGGAATCCTTTTTCACAAAAAGAGAAACAAAGCCCATTTTAGAGTAGTACTCACTATCTGCCACTAGAAAAAACAGATATCTAACAGCTTACAGGGAAAAGAAATGAATGTTCCTGAAACCATTCATAAACAAGTGTATTTTCACTAAGTATAAAATTCTCAGCAGTTTCAAACGCTCAGACTGTCACATGACACAAGATGTACAGTGTAAAAAGCTAAAGAATACAAAGAAAGTACGTTATAGAGCAGTCCCTGAAGGATCTTCCTCTACTCTGTATTCTGGCACAAACACAATACTCAACACTCAACACCATGGCCGGGAGGTTTCCTTAGGAGCCTTTAAGTAGGAAAAGGCTCCAACAAGAAAGGCCCAGGGGCAGCTAGGTGGTGCAATGAACAGAGCACTGGCCCTGGAGTCAGGAGATCTGAGTTCAAATCTGGCCTCAGACACTTAACATTTACTAGCCACGTGACCTTGGGCAAGTCACTTAACCCCAATTGCCCTACCTTCCCCATCCAAAAAGAAAAAAAAAAAGAAGAAATGCCCAGGCTGGAGCTGAACAAGCTCTCCAGTCTTTCCTTCACAAACACAAGCACAATGCAATATGCAACATTCTCTGCTGTCAAGACCATACCTCTTCAGAACTATAGGAACAGCAATGGATGGGTTCTTTCTCAGACCATCAATGATGTCAGCTGCTTTATCAGCATAGATCCTCTGGAGCGCTTTCCGGTGAATCACCTCAGAGGAGCCGCCCAGAGTGTTGTCTAAGCGGAATTTGGCCTGCTCCTCAGCAGACAAACGTGAAAGTTTCTTCTGAATTGTCTCTAGGACCCGGATGGTTGCTAGATTGGTTTCTAAGACCACATCAAGCTAAGAAAGAACAGAAAAAGAAATTAATGAACATACACTTACTACTAACAAATTTCTATATGCCTCTAGTGGTGCACACCCCACGCCTAGAGCTGTCACCTTTTCCTGAATATTAAATGTGTCATTATTAAAACCCATCAACAAAATGCTAAAATCAAATCTATTACAGATAATTGTTTTTTAGTCCATTGGCTCATTCACATATAGCCTTGTCCTATATATAGTGGACTCATGCAATACAGAGTGACAGCAACAATTAACATTCTCAAGTATAATTTCTACCCTATTTCAGCACATATTAACATTTATTTTAGAACCATAATTTTCTTGCATTCGCTGTGCAATGAAGTTGTGAATCCATGGCAGGCCAAGCACCAGACCATTGCCCTTCTACCTTCATTTGGCTCTAGAACATAAAACTCTGGATTCAGGTGGGTCTTCACCAACTTGCAACTTCACCAAAGTTGTCCCTACATCTGTCCTAAATATGTAACAAACCTGTCTCTTACTCCAACCTAGGCATCTAACCATCTATACATTCTTTCGACTCCCAATATCTATGCCTACACACACACACGCGCACGCACACACACACACACACACACACACACACACACACACCCATTCTCTCCTTACCAACATAATTCTTCTTCTCACTAGTCAAAAACTGGCAAAAGGGATATAGACAACCATTGAGGAGAATGTGCTCATTAGCAAAAATAAATCTGGTTCCCTTCCTAGCAACTGAATCCAACAAATATTAACTGCCTCCTAGTTAGAGGGAAGACAGTGCCCCAGACACTGGGGGTAAAAGACGAAAACAATTTTAAAGAGTTGGACTTTTTTAGAGTTTTAAAGAATTACAAAGCCCCTTTCTAATTTTGTATATTCTGACTGATTGGGACACTTTGAACAGTTTTTAAAAAGCAAGGCCATCTTCTAACAGTTAACTTCCTAGTGTTGTATACAGTAGGTGTCCCAGAAGTCAAAGGGCAGTCCAGAGCTTTACTAAAGCTAGGACATCCTGTGTGTGGCAGTGAAAAAAGTAGAGAATGCTTGCGTTTAAATGACAGTGTCCCTATACAGAGCACCTCCCCACAGGTCCATGCAGACAAGCAAACTCCTACTGTCTGCTCTACATCCCAAAGCACAAGAGCATTTGTACAGGTCCTTGTAAACTGGGCAGGTGACTCTACTACCCCCAACTCCACAGCAGGCAGGGCCTACAGGCTTTGAGGATAACCCCTGAAGCAAGCAGGGAGAGGGAAAATATACCTCCTTAAGAAAATGTAGCATTTCACACAGAATAGGAATTACATCTGTATTTAATAATGGCTATTTTAAAAACCAGACCTGTTGTTGAGGACCTCTACCTATCAAAGCCAACACACATATTCCCTGCTATTTAAAATCTTTGAGAGTTGTCTGGAGTTCAGAGGTCATTGAGGAGGCTTAATCAAGGGCCATATCCCCAGGATGGATCACAGGCACAATCTGAACCCAGGACTTTCCACAGCACTGGCATGCTCTAACATTTTATACTTCTAACACAAATACCACAGGGACAAGGTTGTACAGTGGGCAGAGCCTGGACCTCAGAGTCAAAAAACTCAAATACACCTTCTGCCTCAAACATATGCTAGCTGTGTGATCCTGGCCCTATCATTTGACCTCTTTTACGCTCAGTTTCTTCATCTATCAAGTGGGACATCCCCCTTCTATGGCTGGTGCAAAGATCAAGTGAGACAATAATGAAAATTGCAATATAAATGTTAGTCATTATTATTGAATACAAAGCCAGATTTCTTTATACTTTACCACCATATTGCCTCTAATATACAAAACAGAAATATAAAATAACTCTAATATAAATTTAAACAGAAATATTTACCAGTTTTGATAATTATAATATATGCATCCTAATATTTAGAGGCAAAAACTGTTACAGCTTTGTTGACCTTGGCAAATTCTGGGGAAGCTGTTGCTGACATTGGTAAACTCTGGTAAACTATTCCTACACTAGGTACTTTTAAAAAAAACCTCAAGAAGACAGAAGACTATCTATACCACTCAGAATGACGACAATTTCTACCTCCCTTCCTTTAGTTTCACCAATTCCTCATCAACTTTAATATAAACCCCTGCATTCTTCTTTGAATAAGAGTTTCAAATTTAAACTTCAGAAATATGAAAAAAGAACTTGTGGACTCTGAGCTCACCAACCTCACCACGATGCCCATTCTGAGCAGCTCAAAGAAGGGGGCAAAAGATGGAGGGGAGAGGAAGAGGGAGGGAAGGCAGAATCTCAACTGCTAGACCAAATTTTTCCATTTACAGTCCAAACACGCTGCTTCCAGATTGAGCACTCTGTGCCCTACCTCCCCACAACTTCAGAATGCCAACCAGAGTGAAGCCATACCTCAAAGCGTTCATCCTCACATCTATAGATGTGCTCTTCATACTGTGTCTTCTTCGAGCTGACAAAAGTGGAGTCCTCGGACCATGAAGGGAAAGACACCCAGGTATCGTTTAAAACCTTTTGGTGAAAAGTACGGACAATTTTTTAAAAAGAGCTTTCATTATAGCCAGTTCTTTGAACTCCCAAGGATGTTGCATTAATTAAATAAAGCACAATTTTAAACTTCCTCCTAGTGTTATAATTTTCCTTTTTTAAAGTACGATCTTACTACTTACTACCCAAGATAAAATAGCCCAATAGCTTTTAAGTGACTGATAGAGTACAAATATCATGTGGGAGAGTCATCATTTTCTTGGTTTTTTTCCAAGACTTTCATCTTTTATAGTTATTTGTTATGATCCCCAACTAGAATTGTGTTTATAAAAGAATATTAGCTAAGAGATACACTAAATAACAAGAGAAACAATTTTCCATCAAGGCAGTTTCTCTCACTGGGGAGTTTCTGGCTTCCTTGGCCAAACATGCAATGTCTAGACACTTGGCACTCTAGGAACACGAGGATGTAGGGTGGATCAGATTGTCACCTCTTACCTCCTTACACAGCGGTGTCCGTCCTGTGCATTTGGGCTGCTGGTAGCTCTTGGGCAAGGCTCGGTAGCTCGACCCCAATCTTTTACAAGAGGCATAATCTATCTCCATAGCAATGCCCTCTGTGGCACGTTCTTTTGGAAAGGTCTCCAGGTGAACAGACTCCTTATAACCCAGAAAATTCTTAAACCATGTGAACAACTCTGGGAATTTCCTAAAGAAACAAAGCACACACCCCACCCCCCCGCAAAAGGTCAATAACTGCTATACTTGAAAGTATCAAGGCTTTGTTTCCAAAAGGAAGAACTACAACATTTCAGAATTCTTCTTCAGTCCTGCTTCTGGTCACTTCTCAATGCCCAAGTCTCCCCTGAAATCTCCAAGCCTCCAAGAAGCCACCCTTGTTCATCTCTGTCATTCTGGGCTAACAGAAAAAAGGTGACTTGAGAAAAAGGCTGGTGTGAAAATGGGCCATGATTCTGGATCACAAGCAAAAAGCAGGGAAAAGCCTCATTGAAAAGTGTCCTGTTTTCCTTTATGGACATGAAATTTAATTAAAAAAAAACTTCCATCCTCTCTTGTTCAGGCAATATCAGCTCAGGTGCTTCCAATGTTCATGTAATTCTTGAGACCCAAAAATGAAATGACTGACCAGGTCTCCACCAACACCAAGCACTGTGTTAGGAGTCAAGGGGCTAAAGTCTGATCCAAAAACCTGATCCTGAGTACAATGCTAAACCTGTCAGGGACACTTTTCTTTACCTAAAGAATGAAAAGGTTGAACAAGATGACCTTTACAATTCTCTTTAGCTTTAGCACTCTTTGGTGCCCCTACACCTTGCAGTGAGAGTTAATTCCTGGGCCCCAGTCTCCTTCACTCACCCCAGGAAAGGAGAAACAAGCTGCACAAGCTCTGGCCTAGAGATGACCTCTTGGTTAAAGATGACTAGGCAGCGCAGGAAATTCTCATAGGCTTCTGTACTCCGCAGGGCCTTCCGGACCTTGGAGAAATAGGAGAGGGTAACAGTGAAAACAGGGAGGGACACGCACTGAAGGGGCCCCCACAATGCTGTGGGTACCATTCTCAGTGTGCAACACAAAACCTCACACTGCTTATCCAGAGGCCCACAGCAGGAATCTCAGGAATAACAGTACTTTCAACCACATTGCTTCAGCCCCGACCTGAAATTGGCCTCGAACAGCCGACAGCTGTAGGCTGCTGAGATGGTGCAGGCTGGATTTAGGAAGAGTGAGTGACTGCCTCACAGAAGTGAAAGCCAACAAGCACTCTACTTGCCTTGTGGAGTCATGAAGAGCAACCCACCATGGAGTGACAGATGCTCTCTGGGAGGGGCTATCAAAGTTATTACAGGGCTGATCCCAAATCATCTCAGGCTAAAGGTGCATTATACACTATTGTCAGCAGGGCCTATAACACTTGCTGACAATTCTAATGACAGCTATACTGCTGATGACACGAGGAGGCTATGAAGGGAGTTCAACAAAGGAAGAAATTCTCTATACCACTGCATAGCTTTTCTTAAGACCCCTCAAGTTTAGAGCTAACAAATCCCAGTTTTAGGCATATCACCTAAACCTTCCAGAAGTACACCAGAAGCCATGAAAAGGTCAACTTTCTCAAGGTCAAATATCCCAGCAATTAGAGGATTACAATGTGGCACCAATCTCCAACAGATGGGGATTTTTACAGACATCACAACTTGTCTGGGATTTTCATAATGGAGAATTCTTTTTGTTTTTTTGCCTTTTGGGGGGCAACTGGAGTTAAGTAACTTGCCCAAGGTTACACGACTAGTTTTTTTGTGTGGGTGTTAAGTGTCTGAGGCCAGAACCAAACTCGGGTCCTCCTGACTCCAGGGCCAGTGCTGTACTTGCTGTGCCACCTAGCCGCCCCTCTACAATGTAGAATTCTTAATGTTACTACAAGATTACATCTAGGTATTCTGAACAGCTTCTCCTCTCAGTGAATAAGAGAAAGCTGGATCTAGGTGGAACTGAATTCACACATCCACCCCCCAAAACAACTGACTGGTTATGGTAGCACATTTGGCTAGCTGTAACAAATTTGCAGGTAACACGATAAAAAAAAATATGACCATATAAAAAGACCAGGTAAATGGAGAGAGAGAGAGAGAGAGAGAGAGAGAGAATCTTCTTCAGGTACTGCTACCAACAATCAAAGCTGGTCCCAGAGAACAAGAGGGGAGGGGAGTGGAGGGGCTTCTTTTATAGTTGGTTTTTTGGAGTTGGGGGAATAGGGGGATTGATATTCAGAAACCTTTTATTATATCATAAATATCAATGAAACAAAAAAAGTGCTACCATTAAACAAACTGGACATGACACAAACTTCAACCCATCTATACATTCATTCCTCACCTTCTCAAAGAACAAGGATTCAGTTCCTACACCATGTTTGCTGGCTTCTGCCAAGGGCTGGTCCTTTAAGCTTAATAGTTTGGGTTTCTTCTACAAAAAAGAAAGATAAATTACAATCATATGATTAAGAAACTAAGGAGGTAAGAGCTTATTCTATTTGTACATTCAGGGGTCCATCTCTAACTATCTTCAACTAGCATGGAGAAAATAACGCCATGGAATCCTTTCTTTGCCTCAGTATGCCAAAGCTTTTCTTGATTTCATTTAAAGTTCACCAGTTTTCTTCTTCAATAAAATGTTCCCAGATATTTCAATTCCCTAATTTTCATTTCTGCAAACTGTTTAGATCCTATTGTAATGTTTTAAATATTACTTTTCTTCTTTTAAAGATTTCTTTAGTTTTTTCACAAACAGGTAGATTATTTATAAAAGGAGACAGAAAATAAAAACTGCTTAAGCAATTTTTTTTAGAGGATACAAATGGAATTTTGGGTTCAATTTAGATAGAAGTATTATATGATTACACGAGAAGTTAAATGATAATACATGAAAGTATCACTAAATAAGAAAAGAGTTGACAAAGATTACCAACTCTTTTGGAAGGGGGAGTAATATCCATACAGACTAACTTGAGATCACTTAATCTAAGGATTCTCTTTGAAGAGGATGCTAATCCAACCCAAAGCCATGCTAATGTGCTGATATTACCCTACATACAACAAACAAATTCAAGTTTAATAAAACCGATACCCAACTATACGTTATGAAATACCCAATTGATGGAAATAGAGTCACACATGGAACCACAGTACAACACACAAGAGGAACCACAGCCTATGAACAGCTTTTAAAAAGACAATCCTACCTCAAGCAAAAATGAATTTAATTACAAAGGAAAGTCAATAGAATAATTTCCAGCATCTAGTTCTTAGTGAGGAATAAACTACCTTACTCCTAAAAATGGAAAAACTGAAGCAGGAAAAGACAAATGGAGTTACAAACTCCCAAGACAGGACAAAGCTCCCACATGGGGAGGTGACAGAGAACAGGAGGAGACTTTGATTTGATGACCTAATTACTGCTACACTGGAAATTAATAGAGAAGGACAGATAGCCCAAACAAAGAATACATACAAATGATGAAAATTCAACTTGATTGATGCCATGGAAATTATACTAAAGTACATTTTAAAAAAAGACAAGACACAGGAAAAGTAGCTGTGTAGCCAATAACTATAACTAGCCACGGGGTTAGGAGACCCAGGTTTAAGCACTCTCCCGGCCACATGTTGGCTATATGGTCACAGGCATGGCATCTGCCCTCTTGGAATGCAGGCAGCTCATTCAGACTATAAACGACAGAGCTGTTCATCCATGCTGCTAGAGGGAGTCTCCCATGCTAATGAGATCAATGACAGGTCTGTCCCCAACATAAATTATACTTCTTCAAGGGGTCTGAGTTCAGCGAAGATGTGATCACCCACCTCTCTGAATGCTTGCCACCTAGGAGACCCTGATACAGAGTCAGAGAAAGGGCCTCCGACCTCACCTTCACAGGGGGAGTAGTGCCAGTCCCAGAGTGGCGGCGGATCTGACAGCCGTTCTGGCTGGGTCTTTGCTGCTTGTTGTTCAGCTGGGGTTTCTTCACAGTGCCTCCATGATCATTCCTCACAGACTCAACCTTCTCTGCAGTCGTCTTACTTAAAAGCTGAGTAAGACACAGATTATCAGAGAACTCCATTTTGGGGTTTTTTTTGGGGGGGGAGTTAGTTGTTGCTAATTCCAAGTGATCTCTAAATGCTACTCTACCATTTTGCTATAAACCAATCTACAAGAATTTCTACACCAAGAGAGTTTAGTTTTAAAGCCCATCACTGAAGCTAAACAGTCTCCAAACCCCTTTTACTGGACCAAGAAACTGCCCAGGACACAAGTTTGTCTGTTGTTCCCTTAGACACCTATACTCATTGTGTCAATCCTAATGCAAAGCACTCACCACGGAGCTATTGGCATCAGGGAGGAACTGCCCAAACTCTGACAGGAGGTCTTCCTGATTTTTAAACAGACGGGCCACCTGTGCATACACCTCCTGCTCTGTCAGGGCTGGCGTGTAATTCCCGCCAGCTTCCTTGGCGTTCCGTTGCTCCTTCTGTCACAAGAGAGGAAGGAAAGCCTGAGCTCCCTGTCTGACATGCTCATATCACTCACATTCCCAGGCCTCTGACCTTATCACTTCAACTGCCTTCACAGAGGAGGGAAGAAGCTGACCTTCTTGGATCTGGTTCTCCCTGAGGGTTCCACAGTCATCAAGATAAGAACAATTGTGAATGGCAGCCTCTTAAAAATTAGGGCAGGCATTCCCAATGCCCATGAGTTCACAATCAACTGACATAAAACTACATGTGGAATTTTTTTTCCTTATTCCACTATTAACTGTACTATACAAGTGATACTCTAGACTTCCTACGTATATAAATATTCATTTCAAACAGAATCAATCTTTAAAATCTTTTGTTCAATTGCTTCAGGATAATTACATCACGGAAAAAATCTGGCTTAAATATGTTAAGCAGAGTTACTGATTGATGATTTTCAGAAAGAGTCAAGGGATATATTAACATGGTTTACGTGAGCAGGACACTCTTACAGGACATTCTGGTTAAAGCACATTAACAAGACAGCTCTTACCTGATATGTGTGCAAAATCTCCAGAAATGCTTTATAGATATCTGGCTGACCCTGGAATCTATTCTTAATCTTGTTAACATAGTTGATGGCATGATTAAACTCCACAGGCTGATTGTTCTGTAAGGACGGGGCAGTTCCCAGGGAGATTGTCACAGGTGTGTGAGGTTGCACTGGTGGAGAACGTGGTGAAGCATATGGTGGGAGGGGAGGTGTCTGCTGACTGGCTGGAGCATGTGCTTGGAGCTGGGATGGCTGAAAAAAAATATTTCCCGCTTTAGGAACAGGAATGATGTGATTCAAATAGGCTACCATACCAGTAGAGAAAGAATATGCTTCCAGATAAACATATCATTTATTCAATCTTGGTATGCTGTATACATAGGCTAACAAAAGAGGATTTGTTGTTTTTTGTTTATTTATTTTTTGCAAAGAGGGGGAGGAGGAGAGAAATTATGATTTCATTAGTGTAAGAAAATTCCAGAAGAAATTTCATATACTGACACAGATAAGCTACTATTCCTATTCCACAATGTAGTTTAGAAGGTTGTCTAAAGGCATTAAGTTGATTAAATAACTTGACCAGGGTCATATAGCTAGTCTATATCAGAGGAAGAACTTAAACTCAGGTCTTTCTGAAGGTCACCTCTCTGTCTACTCTGCCACCAAGCTACCTCTTATAGCTTACAGGACCTAGTCGATCAAAATTTGTGAGAATCCCTTGTGGGTTAACAAGGGCAAACAAAAAACCTCTCAAAGTGGATTATTCTTCATTTACCTAAATCAAAGGATCTATGATTTCTCCAGGGCAGGATAACGACTTATGATTTCTCAATAAAGCCCCAGGAAGATGCCCAAGGCTCAGAAGGGTTAAATGCTATGGCCACAGTGGCACACGGAGTTATCTCAGTCTGGATTCGAATCCAGAGCCCAGCATTATCACTATCTGCCACATTACCTCTGAGTTCTCTATAGACTTTATGTTTTATTTTTGAAATGGAAAAAAAAAGTCTTTTCTATTGGTTTTGGTGTACAAAGTTGAACCATTCCACAAGTAAAGAAGCCGGCATATTGAACTACAAACAAATTACTCACATCCACAATTTCAGACATTTTTCAATGACCTCTTTGTCAAAGTGTTATGAGAACCGAGACAATGTGTTTCAAAAGTATTTCTCTGACATGAATGGAATGTTCCCAAGTCCTCACCTTGCTGATTTTGGCAGGTGGCGGCTGAGGGGCTGGCTGAGCAGGGGTCGGGGTGGACTGGGCTGATGGCTGGGAAGGATGCTGAGGCTGAGCTTGAGGCTGAGGCTGGATGCCATGGGTGGGAATCTGGTGAACTTGGCCAGGAGTTGTTACATTCACCATATCGTTGGTCTGCACCTCAATTTTATAGCCAGGAGGTAAAAAGGTGTTAAAGCCCATAATCAAATCAGGGTGGCCTTTAAATAACTGTGACACCCGGCTAATCACTCCTGGAGTATCAATACTGAAAAGAAGAAAGAAACGTTACAAATTACCTAAGAACTACCCAGAGACCACACATATGAAATATACCAAAATGACCATAATTTCTCTGAAATTCACTATAAAAGTAATAGATTTTTTCAATAAAGAACCTGGTAAAGAGATCAACCGCAAATGCTTCATTCTACAAAGCAAGAGCAAAGTCTAGATCAGTAACTCATTTTTAAGAAGCTCAAGTTACTCCTTGGGCTACACTATACATGTGTATGTTATGTGTATAGTAGAACATCTATATACTATACACTATACTACATACACTGCACAATTTAGTTAACTTCTATTTCACATATATTAATAATTTGTGTTATAAGAACACCAAAGAGTCTCAAATTCTTTTTTGGAATTATTTAGATCAATCTCAATAAAGATTTCTCAGGAGAGAGGAAAAATTTGATGAAAACTTGGCTCCCCAAAGTTGGAAATCTGGCTATTAAGGAGAAAGAAAAAGTGCTCAGCACTCTACCTGTCCCACTATTCCACGGAAGAAGCTTGCACTAATGGAGATCCAAACCTAAAAAATCCTTCCATATCCCCCAAAATGGCATTAGACTTCCTCCTCAAACACTCCCATCTAAACACAGGACATCAGGATAGCTGTAAAATGTCTTTTTACCTTTGAGATTTAAATTCCTTCATGATGTCCAGGAAATCATTGTAGACCTGAGGTTGACTACCAAACTGCAGCTTTACCTGGTCAAGATAGGACAGAGCATCCTCCACCTACAAAGACAAACCCCACAATTATCCATCCAAAAAATTAAGCCACAAGCTACACAGTGATTTTTTTAGCTAAACATAAAACTCAGAATCTAAAAATCCTAGAAAATGGATAAAAAGAAAATATTAAGGATATTAATCACCTATTCAAGGTCTTAAATAATTAAGGAATCATGGGGGTAAGCCCCATTTCTGAAAACGTGAGTCAAAAGACAAACATTTCCTCATATCAGTAAAACATTCAACAGAACTTTTTAAGGAAGCATGGCATAATGCAAAGAATGTTGAATGTGAAGTCCAAGAACCTAGATCCTCAGCCCCTAGTCCAGTGATTTCCACACTTCAGTACCTGTAGAGCTGAGATCTCCAAGCTATGTGTAGTCCTTTCGATGATGCAGACTGTAACCCATTCCATAATCCGATCTGTATCTTCCAGAATACCTCTTATAATGTACTGGAAATCATCCTCAAGATATTTTTGCAATGTATAGATACTAGTGGAGCATATAAGCTACTCATTTATTATTCCTCACTTTCATTACATGTCTAGTCCACTGATTATCTGACCATACATTTCTGTTATTCTGATTATCCTAATGATTTCTTCATGGGTAAAATGTTACAACCTACTCATATCTACCACGTGCCTCTGCTGCTAGTTACTGTCTTTTAATTCAACTCAGCAAACACTTGAGTATTTCTATGAGAAAGACTTTAAAAAAAAAATCAACAGATAAATCATGTAATGAAATAAAGGAGACCAACAGAGTCTTTAAATGACTTTACCCCAGCAAAAACCTGATTTCCTTGTCAAGCAGAAAGAGAGCAGCCAAGGAAAAAAGAAATTAGAATAAAAACGCATTTGTAAAACTCCTACAGAACAAAATGGCAGACTATGAGCAGTATTGACTCCTAAAGGAATAAGACCACTGAGAAAGTTTATGCTGATGGTAACAGTTTTGAGAAGAGGGATTAACTCTCAGAGTATTTGAAAAATAGGAGAATATCAAATTCTTGGTAAAAGTCTCAAGACAGTATCACTACCCCAGAAGAGAAGGGCAATAATAGATAACTGAATCCATCATCTCTCCATGGATTGAGGGCTTCCTTCATGAAGATTTGAGGAGAAATAAGCAGGCTTCTACAAATAATGCTCTTTAGAAGATCACAACTTTATAGGCTAACAACTGACTGGAAAGTAGATCGCACTGTTTATTTGCTGATATTTTAAAAAATGTCTTTAAAACAAATGAAGGAGCTGCTCTCTCCTTCTCCTACTGAGAGTCTTAACTCACTCTCACTTGGCCAATACTCCTCCTTCCTCCCTCCCTTAGCTGACTCCACCTCAAACCCCAGAGCTAAGACCTGGTGGATCCAGTTGGGATGGGGCCACCCAGTCTGTCCTTCCAACCTTTCCCAGGGAGTAAGTTAGATATCTCCTGGCCAAAAGTATTCCTAAGGGCCTTCAGCAACACTGTTCAGAAGACAGAAAGCCCACAGCTTTGAACTGGCCCTAGCCCTAGTGGACAGGAAGTTGTATAGGAAGGGTGGGTAGCTAAGTACATTAAGCCTCCCTCTAGTAAAGTGGTGATGGTTCTCACTCTGGCTGAAATAAGATTAGTTTGAAGGTGACATTAAAAGATCAAGGGGGAGGACTCCCTACATTTTGGCCTCAGGGTGAAGAGGACAATAGGTAGGACATCTCCTTTCCTGTTTCTGCAACCCATTAACACCTACCTGGTTATACTTTCTAAAAAGGCAAACATCCTTTCCTTCACCCCTCCCTACAAGGACATAAACTGATCATGTGCAAAAAGTAAATGAAAATTAAAAATTTGTTACAAAGTAAACACTCAACAAATATTTGGTGAACTGAATTAAAAAAAATAATAATTCAAAGATATATTCTTATCCCAATAAGGAATATAGGCAAATACAAAAAATAAGATAATGTGGATTACTTGAAATTGAAAAGTTTCTGTACAAATAAAGTTAATGCATCTAGGGTAACAGGAAAAGCAGGTGAGTGGGAAAAAAAAATCTTTGTATCAAGTTTCTCAGATAAGTGTTTGTCATCTAAGATACATAGGACAACCAGCAGATATAGAGGTCATAAAACTATTCCCTCATAGAAGAGTGTTCAAAGAATATGAACACACAGTTCTAAAAAGAATTGTCAAATATTAATCAAATCACTAATAACAGGAGATATACAAATCCAAACAACCCTAAGACTGGCAAAGGTGACAAAAGATGGAAATAGTCAATGTTGAAGGGACTATGGGAAGATGGGCAAACTGGTATATTATCGGGGAATTGCAAATCAGTAAATCATCTTGGAAAGCAATTTGAAATTATGAAAATAAAGTAACTAAACTATCCCTTGACCTAAAGGTTTTACTACTCACCATATATACCCCAAGGAGATCACTAATGAAACTATGAATATGATGAATACAAAAGCATGAAAAGACTTACATAATTTGACACAGAGTGAATTAAGCCAAACCAAGAAATACACATTGTAACTTCAAAAAGTAAATGGCTAGGTAAACAACCATAAAATAATTTTTAAAAAGTCAATGTCTGCAAAATTATAAAGAATAAGTATGTGATAGATATGTAAAGATACCTCCATATCCACTCTTTTGTATAAGTGGAAGGCCCACAGATGTGAAACACTACATATATTCTCAGATTTTTTTCAACATTCTAATTGGTTCTGCCAATTATTTTTCTCTTCTTCCTTTTCTTTCTTTAAAAAAATTCTCCTTTGTTACACGGGAAGGTTCTCCAGGAGGAGAAAGGAAGAGGGACAAGGGGAAATTTAGGCAACATAAAAGAAGCAAACAAAAAATACTAATAAAAATTTATTTTAAAAATCAGCAATGTAGCACGCAGCAGTCCCTTTTAAAATCTACAAGTCTTATGCAAAGGCATCACCTAAACATAGGTTTAAAAAGAAAGGGGGTTACCTAGCAACTCATCCTCATTTCCCAATTCCCTTAAGTTTTTCTTAATGGTGTCCATACATATGATTAATTGTTATAAAGCAGCTATGGTGTGAACGAAGCAATAAATTTGGAATCTCAAGACCCAGGTTCAAAATGTGACTCTAATGCTAAAATTTATGTGCTCGAAACCAAGAGGGCAATAAAAGAGGTTCTCAACAGAATGGTACTACATATCCTGTAAGGCTCCTTCCAGGTTGAAATTTATTATCCACTGCATATAAACACCCAAAATGCTAGTATTAAAGTGTTGGTAAAGAATGTATATATGCCCACACATTTTTCATTCATTTCCTTATTCAATAGCTTATAGATAATTCAGTCATTTCTTATAAAAGTTCAAATCAACTGCTAATTCTGATTCAACATCATTGCTATTGAAAAATTGTCATTAGTAACCTGAATGATGGAACAGGGGGAAGCTCATTCAGTTTGTGAAAGGCAACTAAGTGGAAGTATTAATTCCTTGAGAAAAAGGAATAAAATCCAAAGCGATATTATAAGAAAGGAGTAATCTATAAACTACACACCATACAAAGATGGTGCCAATGAGTACACTATATGATGCTAACTGTAAAAAATACAACTAAAGTGGAAATCTCCATGCAGAAAACACATGATAGAAAATGCTATCTGTAGGTTTGGCAGGAAAGGAAACACAGTACTTCTCTTTAAAAAGCAAAAATGAAATGGATTTCATTAAAACTTAACATGGAGGGGTGGCTAAGTGGTGCAGCGAGTAAAGCGCCAGCCCGGAGTCAAGAGGACCCGAGTTCAGTTCCAAGCTCAGACACTTACCACCCGTACAAAAAAACTAGCCATGTAACCAATTTCCTTCCAAAAGCCCCCCCCCCCCAAATTAACATGGATAAACAAGAAAATCCTTCCCCAACATATAAAAGCACTGATAAAAATTCCTTGAGTACTGCATACATGTCTGGAATCCACAACTGGAAAGAGGAATATAAACCTAGTAATCTAGAAGTGATAATGATTTTGATATTTTTCGAGGACTTCAGCAGACTAAGAATTTGAAAATTCTAGAGTTTAATTATTAAGAGTAAAAGGAATGTCAACTAATAGCATTCAAACAGTAATGAATATTTTGCCGACATGAAAAAAAATTTTTTTTAAATAACCCAACATGCCCTCCCCCCAAATTAAACCTTTATACATTTTGTTTTTCAAAGAGAGGGGAAAAAAGATAGCATAGACACAATTGACTCCTGGAATATTTGAATATTCTCATGGACCTCTATTTCTTTTTTTTTTTTTAAACATTTATTGAGCCTCTACCATTTTTTTTTTTTAAGCAGTCAGGGTTAAGTAACTTGCTCAAGGTTACACGGCCAGGTGTTTCTGGGTGGGTGCTAAGTGTCAGAGCCCGGATTCGATCCCCAGGTCATCCTGACACTGGAGCCGGTCCTCTTACTCACTGTGCTACCTGCCCACCCCTGGACCTCTATTTCTAACATCCTTTAAGGTGTCTCTGTGGCATGGCAAGTGGCCATGGATTCTCAAAGGTCATGCTGGTAAGGTAGGTTCTTGCAGGGTCCACCAAGATGGTAAGGCCTCAATCACGACTTAATCATGGGCTATGCTTCACTTGAAAACAATCCTAATAAACACAAAGAGCTTCATCTCCAGAATGTTAGTCACAGAAAATCATAAAGACCAGATGCTAATGAATAGAATGTGGAAGAACTATATCAATGGAAGAAGAACCCAGAGATGAAATCAAGAATCTTAGAATATTTTAGTATTCTCACGGAATATCCCTTTGTTATAAATTATATGAACATATTACACAAAACATATATAAACAAATCACAGAACCCGAAAGCCTTGGACAGTCATCAGTAATATTGAATTACATTACACAATATTAATATAGAAACAGCTGCCATCAGTCACATGGGCATAAACAATCTAATATAGGTATCATAATGTTGGCCTTACCCACATTGTTTCTTCATAGCATTGGAGATTTGACAAACCTCACCAAAATATAAAATGAGCAAGACCACATGAGATATGACTGAGATGGAAGGGAATGATCTAAAACTTCAGTTCATTTGTCTCAATTCATATTGAATTGACCATGCTTAATGTGAAGCACATTATTTGAAGAGTATTTGCTATTTGCTTTGTTCATTTCAAAATTGTAACAATGACTGACATAGTCTCCAAAATTCTGTCCAGAAAATGATTAGGTGAAGCATGGTCAATTCAATATGAATTGAGACAAATGAACTGATTCAGAACTCTTGGCCTTCAGAACCATCTCTGTTCCCTCCCTCCCTAAGAAACTCACTTTGACCAATACAAAAATAAATTTGCATTCCGTGAGCCAGCACACACCCCTTCAAGGAAGGGATTAGAAACATGCCAATACCAAAGGCTTAAACATTTGTCAGAGTTCATTCCATGGAAAGAGAGCAATCCACATCAAGAACATCATGATTAAGTCAGATTTTTTATCATTTATTATCAGTATATTTATTGTATAACAAGCTACTATATAATCAATTGATAATCAATTTTCTCCTCAAATAGGATTAAATATGTGAAAAAAAAATACTCAGGCCTCAGGTGTTGTTTATATTAGTAAGATGGAATTTTCAAATGACAAACCGACATTTTATACTTCCATTAAAGTCGCATTCCCTATATGCAGAGAGAAAAGGCAGAGATCCCAAAATCTGAAATGGAGATGTGATAATATATTCAGAGATGTGACATTGAGTCAGGTAACTCCAGAGCTTAAGTGTCACTCTATGAACGTAATACACTTCTGCTGCACGAAAATCTACTGTACCCTTGGAAGTACAAATGCAGATATTAATACTTTATTCACAATTATAGCTTTCCTCTAAAACTTGACAAGGATTCCTCAAAAAAGAAACGTAATTTACTTATCCAGAATGAACTCTGTGAAGCCAACCAGCTGGCTCTCAAGATTCCAAGATAGCAGTAGGATTTACAATATTACCCTGTATTATCACAGGACTGTTATTGTAAGAACTCATCAAATATATTTATTCTGTTCAGAGCTAAAGCTTCAGTTTAAGATTCCAACAAGTGAATAAAAATGTTTTTAAAAGCTACTGTAAATGATGTATAATGTTGCTACTGCAAATGCTGTAATTATACTTTTCCTAAGTGAAAACAATTCAAGAAACAGGACTTTGTATACAGAGAGACTGTTAACTAAAGCTGACTTGACTAGAATTACAATGTGATAAACTTGATTTGCAAGAAAATAATTCAAACATTAATTTGGAGTCCCTTATTTTTTGAGTACCAGGATTTGCACTAACAGTTTGTCTCTCAGCTTATTTACACACTGCAATCTAGTACAGAATGGCAATTCCATAAACTGTAGAAGACATGAGGTTATGCTGTCATAATCAGAGATAATGAAATGGTGATTAATTTTATCAGCAATTTGTAGAACAGAGCAAACATCAAACAAGATTTCATAAAATTTAATCAGAAATCAAGATACACACTAGATCAGTTTACCTGCTATTCTATCACGTTCCAAAATTGCTGGCAAAACAACGTATCTAAGGAAATTTTTTCCCCCTAGATTTTAAGACATCCTAGAGTATTACATTCAAATCTCAAAGAAAGCTGAATCCTACCTTCAGCCTCTGAAACTGCTGTTGTCCCTGCACTGGTGCAGCTGGTGGGGTTGGATGAGCGTGGCTCTGAACCACCTGTCCTCCATGAGGCTGAACAGATGTTGTATGATGGTGGCCACTGTGAACAGTTGCTAGCGTGGGGCCATGGCTGCCCGAGCTCTGTGGCACAGCTGAAACCTGAAAACAAATAACTCTAGCGATGAGTCTTTGATGAACAAATTCCCCCCCAGCTTAAACACAACAAAGAAATCATTAGTTGGGACCTTCCTTCCCAACATAAATGATATACACTTTTCAAAATTGTATTGATATAATTTCAACACACCACACAAACTTCTACGGTGTTTCCAAATGAATCCGCCACTCCACCTCACTCCCCTCAACCACCACCACCAATGCACAATATGCACAATCCCTGAAAACTATCAACAAAACAGTGAATGTGACTAATAGAGAACAGACAAGCTGATACCGTGTCAAAAGAAAGACCTGGGAATGTTTGATAAGGAAGTAGAGAGAGGGGGTTAGTGTTTTAAGTAGGAGTCTGGTCATTTAAAATAATCTTTTTCTTCTGACTCTACCAAAAAACTCTATAATTATAACAGCTGAACACAAGTTTGGAAAGAAAATCCAAACAAATATCTTTTCTTCAGTATCCTTGGAAGCAAGTACAAGGTGTTTTGTTTTTTTAATCTACTTTTAATTTCCTTTTTACCTTCACTGATTTCCTTTAAAAGGTAGATGAATTAATAAGAGGAAATTCTGATTCTAGCCAAAAGGAAGAACTGATTGTTGGGGTGGAAATTATGAAAATTTTGAAAATAATCATTCTCTTAAAGAATCTGTGACACAAAAGGAAAAGTAAACTGAGAATAACCTGAAATGCCTCCTGGATTTTCAATAGAAGATTTTAAAGGGTTTTAAAGGGTTTGGAGAAACTTCTATATCAGACTAAAGAGTTAAACACCAGGTAGGGCATCCCCCCCTCCTTTCTGAAGCATTTTAGCTGTCTGGCTCACCATCTTTCTCCAACTCCTGCCGCCTGCATACTGAGGAATATGAACATTCATGGCAATGCTCCCTCAAACACCTTACTTAACTTCCCAGTTCCACAATCTCCAATTCCATGACTTATTCCCCCACAGGGACGGTCATACCCTATTTCATCATCACCCACAAGTGTTCCACTTCTATTACCAAAACCTGACGCTCCTCTATCTCATCCTAACTTCCTTTCGTTCCATGCCTCACCTCTCCAAACCCTCCTATTTGCTGTTTGTCCTGATCATGACCTCTCATCTCTCTATCCCCTCAGTACTTACTCAGCCTATCTCTGGCTTCACTTTCCTCTTTTAAGATCAACACTAAACAGTTCTCTACTGTACATCTTCTCACCACCCGAGCCTTGACAAATCCAAGTCCTAGATTACTTTTATCTTCCTTCTTCTGTGCTCCTACTCATAATGCTGAACCAAGACTCCTCACCTGGGTCCTCACCCATAGCAAGCAATCCTTTCCTTCCTCTCTAAATGATTCCCTATCCCACTCCACCCAAAGGTTGCATAAAATTTATTCTCCTTTCCTGAAAAGTTTCCCTCTCCTGACTGTCCTCAACCACATTCTGTAAGAATGAGGTTAGGGGTGGCCAGGTGGCTCAGTAAGTAAGAGCACCGACCCCAGAGTCAGGATGACCTGGGATCGAATCCGGGCTCTGATACTTAGCACCACACCCAG
Organism: Petaurus breviceps papuanus; assembly: GCF_028583685.1. Taxonomy (NCBI): domain Eukaryota; kingdom Metazoa; phylum Chordata; class Mammalia; order Diprotodontia; family Petauridae; genus Petaurus; species Petaurus breviceps. The sequence goes on along the minus strand of NW_027187353.1, from coordinate 3,207,180 downwards.
AAATAACTGGCCATGTATGTGTAACCTTGAGCAAGTTACTTAACCCCAATTGCTTTAAAAAAAAAAAAAGAATGAGGTTAGCCAAGGCTAACCCTCTCTAGATACCCTTGATCCCATTCTCTAACAGACTGCTCCCTCAATCATTTCCCACCATTCTAATCTCCAATCCCTCCCAATATATTTGTTTCCTTTTTCCTGCTACCTTCAAAGAGAGACTGCTCAAGTCTCTTGAATTCTTTAAAAAAAAAAAAAAACTTCACTAGAGTCCATCAACCCTTCAAGGTATAGGCCTCTCTTCCCTTTCTCAGTCAAACTCCTTAAAAGGAGCTGCCTACACTCTACTGTCCTACTTCCTCAAACCTTTTGCAATCCAGCTTCCCAGCCCAACACTCCGCAACAACTCTCTCCAAATTTATCAATGAATGCTGCCAAATCAGGTCAGCTCATACTCTTCCTCACCTCTGAAGAGTAACTGACTTTGCTGTCATGTTCTCACTCCTGGATACTCACCCTTCCCTGGGTTCTTGTGATAAGGACTAACAGTGGCTGTGTCCCAAGGTGTCCAAGGCCCTGGGGCTCTTACAAGCTATTCTTTCTACACTGGAATACTAGGTGATCTCATCAGCCCTCTAAAGCTTTAACTATCTCATCTAGGAAGAGATGACACAGATCTAGATAGCCACCCCAGTGTCTCTTCCTATTGGATATTTAAAACTGAATATCCAATGATGTCAGAGAAATTTGGGAAGAACTGTATGAACTGATACAGATAAAGTGAGAAGAGCCAGAACAGTTTATACAATAAAAACATTGTAAAGATAAACAATTTTGAAAGACTAAGAGATCTACCCAATGCAACCATAATTCCAGAGAACCAAAGATGAAGTGCCCACTTCCTGACAAGCAGGAAGGGCTCAAGATGCAGAGACTGAGATAATTATTGGGGAATTTGACTTGTCTTTGCACCTGTTATGAGAGTTGGATTTTTTTTTTCCCTTTTTCTTTTGGGAGAGAAAATAGATTGGAAAAAAAATTCAATTTTAAAAAATCTAAGAGGTCCCATAGACCTCTTAAACCTATGTACCCAAAACATAATTCCTACCTTTCCTCCCAGCCCCTCCCCTGTACCTCCCAGGACAAGGTGAAATTTAATAAGGATGAAGGTCGGCTCCTGCCTGACCCACAGGAACTGTGCCTCTGCTGGCAAGGCTAAAACCCTCCGTGCTCCAACCAAAGCTCTGGAACTGTAACGAGGGGAAGGAGCGACATGTCTGAACCAGTAGAGGGAGTCTTCACACTGAAAGTTCTCCACATGGATAAAATAAGATCAGGACAAAATAAATACCAAATCTTACAATCTGGGTTTATGGGACCGAATTCACAAGTATAAGACAGGGGGAGGCATATAGGGAGTTAGTAGTTCAAATGAAAAAGAATGAAAGATTTCTAATGGCAAAGTTCTCATCAGGAATGTTAGAGTCTTAGGCTGTGTTAAGAAAAGAATAGCCTCCACAGCTAGGGACATTGGAAGTTCCACTACCCTCTGTCCTGGTCAGACTGTCTGGGAACCATTGTGCTCATCAGTTCTAAAACATTTTGGGAAGGACACTGCACGCTGGCAGCCAGGAGAGTGATCCATTGCCAGGGATACTGGCAATGATCAGGAACATCATGATGACAAGGTTTGCAAAGTGCTTTACAATATCATCTCAATGTATCCCCACAGCAACCCTGGAAGGTAGGTGTCCTTGTCGCCATTTTACAGATGACAAATGGGAGGGTGAGAGAGGGTAAGTGCAGCCCAGAAACACACAATTAGGAAGTGTCTGAGGTCACATTCAAACTCAGGTCTCCCTAACTGCAGGCCCAGCCCTACCTGATAGCTGGGAGTAACAGAGTACTGAATGCCTGTAGCTGACTGCATGGTCTCTGAGACTGTCTCATACACAGGAGGTGCAGGGGCAAGCACACGGTGCTGGTGTGGAAATGCTTCTGTGCTGCTGGCGATACGTCGCTGCTGGGACGCATACACAGGTGACTCCTGGTCATCCAAACGCCGCTTCATTCTGCAGTCATACTCGGGGATGCTCTACAAAACCTAGGGGGAAGCAAAAATGATTTTAATCACATTCTCCAGCCCAAGAAGATACACCATCAGCTGTGCTCATAGGCATCGACAGTAATGTGGCACATGCCCAAGAGTTTTAAATTCTAAGTAAATCTGGTTGGGAGACCTCTCTATGCTAGAGAGAAAGACCCTGCCTTGGTACAATTTCAGCACCTGCAAAAATGATCACAGGATCCAGAGCTTGAGAGTTTTAAGGGACCTCAGTGCTACTGAGACATACCACACCCTCATTTTACAGATAAGAATTAAGGCCAAGAGAAGTTAAGTTACTTACTCCAGGGGCCACAGCTAATAAGTGTTTGAGGTTAAGATCTCTTCCCTACCATCAAAATAATCAAATGTTCAAAACTGAAATATCTCTTGTAAATTGATTTGCACATGAATAAAGCTTAAGAAAGCATCCTCTAGTTTCTAAAAGACATATCAAACACCAGTTTTTTAAAAGTTCAATTCCATCTAAATGTAAACCATTACAGATATGGTCAACATAACATTTCTAATACATGTAATCATAAATTCTTAAAGTTCTAGTTAGTTCTCTGGTCAATTTAGTTCCTATTAAACAGGTGACCTCCCTGCTTTAACTCCCTCTTCATTTTAACTCTAATTCTTTCAAAGGAAAACACTCAACTCTTAATTCCTAGGTGATATTATCTACAAAGATTACTAGAGTAGTACTGTAGGAAACAGTCTAAAGACAGGTTTTTCTAGACCCCTGCACTACCACCATCTATATGACCTTTAACTAGATTATTCTAAGGTCCATCCTAGCCCTATAATTCTAGGATTCTAACAGTAAATATAGTTCAATATTGTTCCAATATTTAACCAACTGAGAAAACCTTTCTAACTCTCAAATCTAGTCTTAAGTCAACTCAAAAATATAGAACACCAAAGGTAGGAAGACTAACTACTGGGGCCTAAGAATTTTCCAGTGCTCTTTTCAAAATCAATTATCACTAACACAAATATAATTCACTGCCAAATGAAGAGCAGGCAAAAGCATGTTCCATCCTCCAACTGACACAATGGAACTATGTTTTCCTTCCTGTCATTCCACAAAAATTTCTTAAAATGCCATCACTCTGCCTGGTTAATGCAGTAGTAACAGCAGTCAATAGCAGGCAACAACAGCACTTGGCAGAAAATGTAAACACAGGAGGCTTTGATACAACCTCGAGGGAGCTTCTCCCATCCCCCCATTCCTTAGGTACAAACTGGCCAGGATTCAGAACAACTCCCTCAAGCTTCCTTCATCCATCTTTTTGGTTCCTTATCCCCATGTTTCCCAGAACTATAGACCCTATTACTCTTGCCCTCTCTTAGCCAACCTTCAGGCTTCAGAAACTTAAGTCAAAGGAACATCAAGACAACTGTTAAGCAAAATATGTAACCTTAACAGTATTTTATGCTTATTTGTCACAAATGATTATCTGTATAATATCAGCACAGAGACTTTTGGACCATAACGACCATGTCTCTATCTGAACTCTGAAATCATATGTAGCCCAGTTTCAAAGTTCAATTAACAACCACTTATGATTTACATACATTTGACATTTTACAAAAAGCTTTCCTTACAAACTACCTCATGAGAGAACTGACAGTCCCATTTTACAGAGGAGTAAATAGGCTCAGTGACTAAAGTGATTTAACTGAAGGTGACAAAACTAGGCAGTTGCAGAACCAGGGTCTGCACCTAGTGCTCTTTCTCCTTCTCAATAATCATGTATCTGCTGGCTCCCTATTACTACCTCAAGTATCAAATGTAACATCCTTTGGCTTTTAAAATAGCCCTTCATTGGGGCAGCCAGGTGGCTCAGCGAGTAAGAGTACCGGCTCCAGTGTTGGGACGACCTGGAGATCAAATCCTGGGCTCAGACACTCAGCACCACACCGAGAAATAACTGGCCGTGTAACCTTGAGCAAGTTACTTAACCCCGATTGCTTAAAAATATAAAAAAAAAAAAATAAAAAAGATAAAATAAAATAAAATAGCCCTTCATAAGCTGGCTTCCTCCTACTACACCTTACTCCCAACTCACCCCTTACACACTCTATTGTCCAATAACACAAGGGCTCATGCTTTTCTCCAAACAAAATACTTCATCTCCTGACTCTAGGCATTTTCACTCTCAGTACCCCACATCTGGAACTCCTCCTCTATATTTCCTGGCTTTCTTCAAGTCAGCTAAAATCCTATTTTCTGAAAGAAGACTTTCCAGGTCCCCTTAATACTTTCACTGAGATTATCTCCAAATTATCCTGGATTTATGTAGTTGTTGTATATTATCCCCCCCCTCCCCGATTATGAGTTACTTGAGGACAGCAGGAACTGTTTTTTACTTTCTTTGTATCCCCAGTGCTTAGCACAGTGCCTGGTACATATTAAATGCTTAATAAATGCCTGCTGACTGGCCTCAAAGTAGCTATTACTCAATGAACTCCAAAATCTGGTTTTTCAGTTCTCCTGGTCAGAAACCTTGGTGCTTGCTCTTCTGACACAAATCTGTCTTGAATGAGCTAATTTTAACCTTTTACGCTGTTAGAGTTCTCATTGCAGGTGGGAAACTAAATTAAGATTAGGATACTCAGGGAGTAAATTTATCAGAATAAGGGCTGGGTGCTCTCAGCTGTTAGTCTGCCCCTCTCAAACTCTACACAGCTTTCCCTTTTCCAATGTTCCAAGCTATAGGTGTTCTGATCCTGTTTACCAGGAGGGGCTCCCTCTAAGCTCACTTTTTAACACTTTGGTCCTAAGATTACCGTTAATCAGGAGGGCATGTCCTCACTTACCACTGGTCAAAAGCCAATCAATATAAAATGTTAAATCATTCTCAAGGATATGATTTCTTATTTCCTATCTTCAAAGAAACCACTTTTTCTTGCTCTGGTTTCACATTAGACAGGGTCATCCTGACCCCCACTTATGCAGTCTGGTACTTGAATCAAATTTCCTTACTTTATAACGGTTCTACTTGCTCCAATATATTCCTTTATGAAAAAACTACCTAAGTATGAAAGCAGGGGCAATGCTTTCAAAAAGAAAGTACACTTGAGGAGCAGAAACTGACAGACCCTGAAGAAACCAAGATAGTGGAAATATTTTGTGGTTTGTACAGTAGGGCAGCTTTGAGCTCCCCACTCCCAACTATTCTGGACGCAGACCTAATTGCCTATATGGTCACAGCCTTCTTAGAGAGAGAAGACTGATGAGGGTATAAACAACAACTCTGATTTACCAACATGGGACTTCAGGAGGACAACTCAGAACACCCATTGCTTCTACTATTTAAAATTTCTCAAAGTGACAGTACCATGGTAGAGCCTTGGGAAAGCTTGTTTCTTTAGGTACAAATCACCAAGGAAACTTTATACCTGTTCAATCCTCCTCCGCTCCCTTACTAAATTCATTCCACTTTTTATTTACTTTGCCTTTGGAAAAATCATAGAATGTAAAGCTATATGGAAAATTTGTTCCATGCCTTTTCTGTTTTGTCCCTAACTCTTTACACTATATATATATGTTTTGCTTTTTTGGAGGGCAATTGGTGTTAAGTGACTTGCCCAAAGTCACACAAATATTAAGTGTGTCAAGTGTCTGAGGCCGGATTTGAACTCAGGTCCTCTTGACTCCAGGGCCGGCGCTCTATTCACTGCGCCACCTGGCTGTCCCAATACTATATTTTAAAAATATGTACAAGTACCCTTTCAGGAATCACGTAGCTAGAAAATATTTACTAAAAAATGATTTTTTTTTAAAGTACAAATCCCACCCTTCCAAATTTGGCTTATAAACACAAAAGGGTAATAATACAAAGCAGCATTTCATTCTTAGGGTTAAGTTAGTGAAAAAGCTAAGTGCTCTCTTTGTATCCTCGGCCAACATAATACTAAATGTTTGTTGAACTAAAGTGATGCTTAGTTTAAATCAGGTAAAGACTTGTGTGGATGAAGGAGGTAAGTCTTTAAAAATGGATAGGATCTAGGGAGGAAAAGAGATACAAAAGGAAATACATAACATTCTGGTCACATCAAAGTTCCACCTATCTTGATCAAGGAACTCCTACCCCAGACGTAGTGCCTGGCACACAGTAAGCTCTTATAAGAAGGGCTCCATGACACAAAAGAAGGTTTAGAACCTCTGTTGTAGGGGAGGTTCTGATAACAGTAACCCAGCAGCAGTTTACTGTTGCTTAGACTCAAACCTAAGTTGAGAATTTGCAGAACTCAGGCCAAGGGGTAGCAATCAGACTGCCTTGGATCAAACCTTTGAGAATATTGATAGCTTTGCAGGTCCCCACCCTGAGCTTTCAGACAGCCAAGAACACCACAACATTCAACATCCCAAGAAACAGACCTTCCTTCCCTCCTTAAGTTCTGCAGAGTCCAGCTCTAACTTTTAAGTCGAAAGTCAGGAAGTGGACTAGAAGCATGAGCAAACAAAAAAAGAATTCCACTGTAAAAAGCTATTAGGGTAACAGACACTCAAGCCACAACCCCCATCCCAAAAAAAGGGAATGGCCTCAAAACATCTACAAGAAAACTATCAAAGAAAAACACAAATGTTTTGACACAAATGCAACTAAAATTTCTAGAAGAGTTATTAAGCAAGAGTTTAAAAAATGCTTCAGTCAATGAAATGAGACACTAGTGGCAAAACCTGGAAAATGAATGAGAATTAGAGAAGAAAAAACCGGAAAGGGGATAAAAGCTTGGCAGAAGAGATATAAAACCTTGTCCATGAGACAATCTTCTGGAAAATTAGAATGGACCAAAAAGAACCCAATGTTTCCACAAGACAAGAAGTAGTATTAAAACAAAGTCAAAAGACTGTAAAAATAGAAAATGTAAGACATTTCATAGCACGAACCATTAACTTGGACAACATTCCAAGGAGAAGAAACTTAAGATCATCAGAATACCTGAACATCGTGACTAAAACAAGAACCTAAACATCATACTTCAAGAAATCTTAAAAGAAAACTGCACATAGGGCGGCTAGGTGGCTCAGTGAAGAGAGCACCACCCTGGAGTCAGGAGGACCTGAGTTCAAATCCATCTTCAGACAATTAACACTTACTAGTCATGTGACCTTGGGCAAGTCCCTTAACCCCAACTGCCCTCCAAAAAAAAAAAGAGAAAGAAAACTGCACAGATGACTTAGGACCAGAGAGCAACAAAGAAATTGAAAGAATTTACTGGTCATCTCCTAAAATGAAAGTTTCTAGGAATATCATAGTCAAAATTCAGGGTTTCCAGGTCAAAGAAAAATACTTCAAGCAACCAGAAAGAAAGAATGCAAGTACTGAGGGAACCCCTGTCAGGATTACATACAATATAACAACTACCACTATAAAGGGGCAGAGAGACTGGGATACCATATTCCAGAAAGCAAAGGAGACAGGTTTACAGCCAAGAATAATGTACCCAGAGAGTTAATATAATTCTGGAGGGCAGGGGGAGAAAATGGACCTTTAATGAAATAAAGGACATAAAACCAAACAAGAAAAGGAAAAAGATCAGGTAGTTTGCTTCCATCTGGATATAAACTCAGTTCTTTCTAGTTCTTTCTCTGGATGCACACATACTCTCCATCATGAGTCTTTTGGGATTGACTTATATCACTGCATTGCTGAGAAGAGTCCAGTCTATCAAAGCTGGTTGTCACACATACGTTGTGTCTATAATTGTGTACAAATCTCTCCTGGTTCTACTCTTCTCACTCAGCATCAGTTTGTATAAGCCTCTCCAGGTAAATATGAAGTCCATCTGCTACTCATTTCTTATAGCACAATAGTATTCCATAACATGCATATACCACAACTTGTTCAGCCATTCCCCAATTGATGGGCATCCCCTTATTTCCAATTCTTTGCCACCACAAAAAGAACTGCTATAAACATTTTTGTACATATGGGTCTTCCTCCCACTTCTATGATCTCTTTGGGATATAACCCTAGGAGTGGTATTGCTGGGTCAAACGATATGAAAGTATTTATAGCCCTTTGGGCATAATTCCAGATTGCTCTCCAGAAAGGCTGGATCAGTTCACAACTCCACCAGCAATGCATTAGTGTTCCAATTTGCCCACATCCTCTCTAGCATTTGCATTTTCCTGTTTTGTCATCTTAGCCAATCTGACTGGTGAGATGTGGTACTTCAGATTTGTTTTGATTTGCATTTCTCTAATCAATAGTGATTTAGAGCATTTCTTCATATGCTTATGGATATCTTTAATTTCTTTCTCTGAAAATTGCCTGTTCATATCCTTTGACCATTTATCAATTGGGGAATGACTTGTATTCTTATAAATTTGACTCAATTCTCTGTATATTTTAGAAATGAGTCATTTGTCAGAGAAATAGGTTGTAAAGATTCTTTCCCAATTTCCCACCTCCCTCTTAATCTTGGTTACATTGGCTTTGTTTATACAGAAGCTGCTCAATTTCATGCAGTCAAAATTATCCATTTTATATTTTATAATGTTCTCTAATTCTTGTTTAGTCATAAAGTCTTTCCCTCTCCACAAATCTGACAGGTAAACTATTCCTTCAGGCTATTTTTTTTTTTTTTAAAGCTAGAAAAGTGAGCATGTTTGCTAGCACAGAGTAAAAATCTGGTGATGAGAGAAAATTGGAAAATGTTTTAAATAAGGATAACAACTATGGGACATTTAGATGCTAGAATAAACTTGAAGTGAAGATGATGAATATTTTCTCTAAAACATAATGAAAAAGCAATATGTCACACAAACCATTTTCTAGACTTTCTTTTTGGTAGATATAATTTTCATGTCACCTGAGTCTGGCTGTGTTGAGTTCATATGCTCTTGTGAAAGCTGATCTCTGAGAACAGAATGCCAAAAAGCAAGGAAAAACACTGAAAGTTATAACCTGTGAAAAGAAGTGTAATGAACTATAAAAGAAAATTAGACAAAAATGTAATGAACCAGAGTTAATTACCAAAAAAAAAAAAATCCTAATAAAGCATAAGAATCAAAATTTAAAACAAAAAAGGAGATATATACCACAAAAAGTGAAGCCCTGGGCCTACGATCACTTAATGGAAAATGAAATCTATCAAGAAGAGTCAAAAAAAGAAATTTTTTTTTTCGGGGCGGGGGGGAGGGATGACAGGGGAGACAAAGGGAGGGACTAAAGGGAAGGGGCATCTACTTTAAAGTTTTTCATTAAAATCTTTTCTTTTTCATATCATCTTCATTTATCAATATATCCTTCCTACTCAGAGACTTCCATTATAATAAAGAATAAAAAAAAAACAAAAGGACGGTTAGCCAAACAGCACATCAACTCAGTTTTGACATATCTTCAACAAATTTCTCTTAAGAATTCAAACTTCCCAAGTTTTACAACCTAGAGATCCTCTTCATTAAAAACACACATTTGACGGTCTTCATTTTTAAATTATCTAATTGGCTAGAGGCAATAGAATTATTTAAGGCAAGAAGACAGAAACAGGCGCACCTTCCCCATTCATCCAGTCTCTTCCTCTACTCTTCTTTCTCAGCACCTGGTCAAGTCCTGCCTCAGACATTTATTATGCTGCCCCTCAGCAAGTCACACCATGTCTCAGAAGACCAGTACCCCTTATGTGTAAAAAAAAAGAAGGACATAACAGCACCCACGTCCAAGGGCTGTCTGGAGGGTCAAATGTGATCAATGTAAGGTATATAAATGCTATCATCACCCCCATCATCGTTGTTGTCGCCGTCATCATCATCATCATCATCATCATCATCATCATCATCATCATCGTTATCCCCAAAGCCTCACACACAAAAAAACCTTAAGATCATATCCCTTCCAATCAATAAGCACTCATCCCATGCCATATGTGCCAGACCCCAGGATCCCAATATAGAAATGAGCCAGTCCCTAACCTAAAGGAGCATGGTCTACTGGGAATTTATGCAAAATAAATACACAGTGAGAGGGGAAGAAAGGTGAGGGAGAGGAGGAAGACACTACTCACAAGTGAGAAGATCAAGAAAGGCCTCTTGAGGTAGGTGGCCCTTGAGAAGGGCCTGAAAGGGAACCAAGGTTCAAGTCAAGGCAGGAGTGACAGAACACTCCATAAAGGCATAAAGCAGGAAAAGGAATGTGCTATGAAGGGAAAGCGAGCATCAGTGAACTGACAAGACAGAAGGGGTAGTCATGTGTAGCCAACCTGGAAGTCAGGCTTCAGCCATGCAGGGCTTTTAAAAGGAATCTGTGTTTTATCTAAAGGCAAAGGGGAACCAGTGAGGTTTCTCTAGCAGAGGAGTAGCATACTTAGATTTGTGCTTTAGGAATATCAATTTGGCAGGTTGGAATGTAGAAGATGCAAACTTAAACTTGGATGCAAAGAAACCATACTGCAACAATCCAGGGATGATGAAAGGCCAAATTAGGGTGCTTGTGAATTGAGTACTGTACAGTGAATAGAGCATTGAGCCGTGAGTCTGGAAGACTCATCTTCCTCAGTTCAAATATGGTCGCAGACACTATTGCTAGATGGGTGACCTTGTGTAAGTCACTTCACCTGTTTGCCTCAGTTTCCTCATCTGTAAAATGAGCTGGAGGAGAAAGAGCAAACCACTCCAGCATCATTGCCAAGAAATCCCCAAATGGGGTCAAGAAGAGTCTGACATGACTGAAAAACAAATGAACAAAGGGATGGGTGCCATGAGAGGGCTGTAGTATGCTGTTAATAATTTCTGGCTTCTATAATTCTGTACCCCCTTCCTATATGTATAATGCATATAATTTTGCAACTGTTAAGTGCTAGCCTTCCTCATTCTCTGGAATGAGAATGGATTGCTTGCTATAGAATCTCTGTATATATTACACAATTATATATATATATATATATATATATATATATATATATATATATATATATATATGTCTTT
>NW_027187353.1:3172010-3196038 GCF_028583685.1 Petaurus breviceps papuanus | reverse complement strand
TTCCTCCTCTTGAATCTTTGCATATGGATTTTCATTCTCCCTCCCCATCTTACCTAGTATTCTACATTTTCAAGAAAAAAAAAAAACCATAGGGGGCAGCTACCGCGTTTCCCCGATAATAAGACACTGTCTTATTAATTTTTTTGGACAGAGAAACACCAGAGGGCTTATTTTCAGGGGAGGGCTTATTTTAATGAACATTGACAGCAATTTTAATAAACAGGTAAATGTGAACAAAAAAAAATGTACCTTTATTCAATAATGAATTCAATAAAGAACAGGATGACACGCTCACTGCTGCAGCTCTGACTGGATACAGCTCGGAGCGCAGCGTGAGTTTCAGGGGGGGGGGGGGGGGAAGTGGAAACAGGGGGTACCGTAATGTAGCGTGTAGCGCAGGGGATCACCTTCACTACAGTAGCAATCTCAATAAGGCTTATTTTCGGGGGAGGGCTTATTTTTGAGGAATCTTACACAGTAAGGGGAGGGCTTATTTTCGGGATAGGTCTTATTATGGGGAAACACGGTAGGTGGCAAAGTGAACAGAGCACCGGCCCTGGAATGGGAGGATCTGAGCTCAAATCCCACCTCAGACATTTAACACTTACTAGCTGTGTGACCTCAGGCAAGTCACTTAACCCCATTTGTCCTGCCTTCCCCCCTCCAAAAAAAAAAAAAAAAAGGAAAAACAACGAAAAAAAAAACCCATGAACACTCCTATCTTTGCATATGGATGTTCGTTCTCCCTCCTCATAGAATCTTACCTAGTATTATACATTTTAAGGAAAAAAATCGTTTAAGTACTTCTATTAGGCTTGGATTCCTCACTTGAAAAGATAACCCAAGGCCACCTCTTCTGACACTTGCTAGAAAATTGGAAAGTACCCTACCGTGTTTCCCCGATAATAAGCCCTATTGAGATTGCTACTGTAGTGAAGGTGATCCCCTGCGCTACACGCTACATTATGGTACCCTCTGTATGCACCGTCCCCCCCCTGAAACGCACGCCGCACTCCGAGCTGCATCCAATCAGAGCTGCAGCAGTGAGCGCATCATCCTGTTCTTCCCCAGTGATTTGCTTGCTGGCGCCATTGAGAGCAGTGCCGCGGAGGAGAGCTGAGGCAGGACAACATAAGCCCTCCCCTGAAAATAAGCCCTCTGGTGTTTTTCTTCCCAAAAAAATAGTAAGACAGTGTCTTATTATCGGGGAAACACGGTAGTACTGATATTGACAGCTATCAACTATCCCATGCTCTCTGCTTTCATCCCTAAGATTCTTTGAGGTCTACCCTTATTTACTCAACAATAATCCCACAGATAAAGTGTCCAACTAATCACAGATGACATCATAGACAAGATTGTCTATATGTCCTTTGTTAGCCAATCTTGAATAAATCAGGAAAATGCCACTCTTATACTCTCATTCTCCTCACCCTGTTATTGCAATGAAAGATCTCAGTGTAGATCTAGAAGTGAAGGTATCAACACCTTATTCCCACCCAACATCATTCTGAACACCCCTCCTCCCCAAAGAAGGGTTCATTTATATCCTCAGGGATAAGATTTTTCCTATTCAAAAAAGAAAAGCTGGAAAGCTATCTTTTTAAGCTGCCATAACACAGGAATCTGCGGAATTGTCACACCACTGCCCCATTCAGCAGAGATCTGGCAGCCAAAGTGTCTCACTCCTCTCTCCAGCCAGCTAAAAAGAATGTCCCTTAATAAATTGTCTTTGTTCAGTAAGTCTTGTGCAAGAAGGTTTTGTCCTTCCTACTATGAACAAGTGAGTCATCACATAATCAGTCATGTGGAGAGACACTTGCCACCCAAATAAAAAAATTGAAATAGGAAAGAAGGCAAAATCTCTTCCTCATTTTAAAATTCCTTAAACCCAAGAAGCCCTCATTCCTCATTATTACAGTGAGTGGCCCTAATTCAAGTACAAAAAAGGGGACAGATAGAAGTAGAACAGACAATATTTAGTCATTTAATGGATGGGGGTGGATGATCAAGAGTGAATGAATCCAGGAGGACTACCAGGCTGCAAACCTGGGTGACTAGAATAGTAGTGCTCTATGTGGAAATAAGACATTTATTGGCAGAGCAGACTGGTGAAGTGAGATGAGCATTTTTGCCAAGCCCTCCCATCACACATCTCCCACTCCAAACAACTTTAAAAAGCACATCTAATCAAATCTGAAGCAAGATAAACAACTAAATGTCACAGTGAGTCATTTTTCCAGCCCAGAGTAGCTTAGGAGAATATAAAAAGAAGTCTGCAGACCTTGGGGTGGGATCCTGGGCTAGGGGATAGTCAGAAGGAAGGTATGGCCTGGCGGAAGCACCAGCAGCTGTGGGCCTTAGATGTGAAGGCAACAGCTATGACAACACCAGGAACACACAGTATCCAAAGAATATTAAAGGGAGAAAATCCCTTGTTAGAAACGACTGGGTACAAGATTAGAAGTCATTTGGCAGAACCGTCAATACTCAGTTCCAAAGTGGAGAAGAATAGCTGCAACCCAAAAGGAGTACTACCTGGTAAAGGACCAGAGGACAGACCAGGAGGAGGGCAATCACCAAAACTCTCCCCAAATCACACAACCTTGGAAAAACAAAAAACTTACAGGTTGAGTTCTCCAAGTAGCAGAAGGGCATAAAATAAAGAACGCCAGGACAGATACCCTTCCAACCCCCAGAGGTAAGCAGAACCCAACTCTAACATAAAGACCAAAGTCAAGAAATAGTATATAAAAATAGGTAAATGACAAAAAAAGAACCTGACCATAAAAAAGCAACTATGGTGACAGGGAAGCTCAAGATACAAAATGTGTAAGACAATGACTTGCAAAAACCTCAAGGGGAAAAAAAAATGCAGATTGGACACAAGCTTAAAAAGAATTCCTTTAAGAGTTAAAGACATTTGCTTAAAGGGGCAAAATAACTACATTAAAAATAAAACGAAAAGAGAATTCATAGTTTGGTAAAGGAGTCATGAAAACTAGTGAAGATAATAATTCCTTAAAAAACAGAATTGAACAGATGGAAATAGAAATACAAAAGTTCACTGAAGAAAATGAAAATTTTCTTAGACATCAGATTTCAATAAATTATGAAAAACTACCCAGATATCTCAAAACCAATAGGAAAAGTAGAATCCACTAATTACCTCCTGATATCCCAAAATGAAAACTCCCAGGCAGAGAAAATACTACAACCAGATAGAAATAAAGAATCCAAATACTGTGGAACCATAGTCAGGATCACACAAGATTTAGCAGCTTCCACCATAAAGGAACAGAGGGCTTAGAATGTAATGTTCTAGAAGGCAAAGTAGCTGCCAACCAAGAATGAAATCTATCCTGTAAACTGAGTAAAAATCCTCCACAGAGAAAATGTATATTTAATGAAATAGAGGATTTTCAAGCATTCCTTATGAAAAGCCCAGAGATGAATAAAAATCTGACATTCAAACACAAAATGAAAGACAAACATTAAAAAGTAAACATGAATGAGAAATCGTAAGTGTTATATGATAAAGTTAAACTGCTTTTCTTCCTTAATGGGAAGATGTTAAATGTAACCTCTAAGAACTTTACCATCATTAGGGCAGTTAGGAATCTACTTAGAGGGCACTAGTGTGAGTCTAAAATGTTAGAACGATCTAAAAAAAAAGCACAGAAGGGTGAGAAAGAGAATTCCCTGGGAGAAGACAGGAGAGGAAAAAAGTGGGAAAAGTTTCTCACATAAAAGAAGGGAAAACAGAGGAGAAAAGCGGCAACATTGGAATCTCACTCTAATCTGAACTGGCTCAAAGAGGGAAGAATATATCTTTGCAGAAACACTGCTGGGTATAGAAATTCATTTTACCCAAGAAAGTAGTAGGAAAGGAAGGGGCTAAGAGAAAGGGGGTGGGGGAAGAGGAGGATAAGAGGAAAGGTAGATTAAACAAGACAGTGGTCAGATGCAAAGCAGACTTTGGATGAGGTAATGGTTAAAAAAATAGGAAAGGATAAATAGATGAGATAAGATGGAGGGAAATACACAATTAGCAACCATAACTGTGAATGGGACAGATTTACCCATAAAACAGAAGAGGATAGCAAAATGTTTTAAAAACTAGAATCTAACAATATGTTCTTACAAGAGATAACAACAGAAAGACACACACAGTTAAAATAAGAGGATGGAGCAGAATATATTATGCTTCAGCTGAAGTAAAAAAGGCAGGTATAGCATTCATGATCTCAGACTAAGCAAAAGCAAAAATAGAGCTAATTAAAAGAGATAATCAAGGAAAACTACATTTTGCTAAAAGGTACCATAGACAATGAATATCAATACTGAATATATATGCATCAAATGGCATAGTATCTAAATTCCTGAAACAAAGTAAAATGAGTATAAGAGGAAAGGGTCAAACTATTGGATGGAACTCAATTTATCCCTCTCAGACATGGATAAATCTAATAAAATATACAAGAAGGGAAGAAGATGAATTTTTTTTTTTAAGAAAAGTTAGATATAGGTGGCCCTGGAGTCAGGAGGACCTGAGTTCAAATCCGGCCTCAGACACTTGACACACTAGCACAGTGACTCTGGGCAAGTCACTCAACCCCAAATGACCTCCAAAAGGAAAAAAAGTTAGATATGAAAAACTTCTAGAGAATACTGAATAGAAATAAGAGTAAACTTTTTTTCTCAGCTACACATGGCACCTACTCAAAAACTGACCACATATTAATGCATAAAACCTCACAAACAAATGTAGAAAAGCAAAAATATTAAATACACCCTTCTGGGACCATAGCATGATAAAAGTTATATTCTATCTATAGGGACTTTGAAGCATAGATTAAAAATTAGAAACTAAATAATGTAATCCTAGAGAATGAATGAGTAAAAGAACAAGCCATAGAAGCATAGTTTCATTAAAGATAGTAACAATGAGACAACACACCAAAACTTGTGGGATGCTGTCAAGGCAGTACTTAAGGGAAAATCTGTATATTTATAAAGACCAGATTAAACTGGGGATGCAACTAAAAAAACAAAATTTTTATCCCTAATTAAACACCAAAAGAGAAATTCTGAGAATCAAGAAATTAACAAAATTGAAAGTTAAATAATAATCATTGAATAATAAATAAAACCTTGTGTTTGATAAACCTAAAGATCCCAGTTATTGTGCTAAGAATTCATGTGACAAAAACTGCTGGAAAAATTGGAAAGCAATCTGGCAGAAATTAAGCATAGATTTGTTAACATCTCACACTACGTACCAAGATAAGGTCAAAATAGGTACATGATTCAGGCATAATAAAAAGGGTCAAGTTAGGGTAGTATGGAAGAAATTACCTGTCTCATATATAAACAGGGGAAGCAAGAACAAACAAGACATAAATTCACAGGAGGTAAAATGGTTAATTTTGATCACATAACATTAAAAAATTTTCACACAAACAAAACAAATGCAGCCAAAATGAGAAGAAAAGCAGGAAACTGGGAGGGAAATCTGGCAGCAAGTTTCTCTGATAAGGTCTCATTTCTCAACTATATAGATCACCAACCCAAATGTATAGAGAGAAATTGTTGTCCAATTGATCAAAGGTCAAAGGATAAGATATGGGCAGCTTTCAGAGGAAGAAATCAAAGCTATCAATAGTCATGAAAAAATGCTCAAAATCAGAAATAATTAGAGAAATGCAAATTAAAACAACTTTGAGATACCACCTTACATCCATCCGATTAGATTGGCTAACATGACAGAAAAGTAAATGACAAATGCTACAGGGCATATGAGAAAACAGGGATATATATCTAATATATATAATTGGTGAAGAATAATTTGGAATTAGGCCCAAAAGGTTATAAAACTGTGCATACACTTTGACCCAAAAATACTTCTACTGGGTCTATACCCCAAGGAGAACAAAGACAAAAGTAAAGAATCCATATGTATGACAACATTTACATCTTCTTTCTGACTATGGTGATCCCATTTGGAGTTTTCTTGGCAAAGATGCTGCCAATTTCCTTCTCCAGCTCATTTTACAGATATAGAACTAAGACAAATAGGGTTAAGTATCTTGCCCAGAGTCAGAAAGCTTTTAACTGTCTTGACGCCACATTTGATATCTACTATACCTGCCCCCCAACAATATCTATAGCAGCTTTTTGTGGTGACAAAGAACTAGAGATCCAAGAGAATCCTACGAATTGGGGAATGGCTGAAAAAACTGTGATACATAATTGTGATGAAATACTATTGTGCTATAAGAACTGATAAGAAGGAAGGTTTCAAAGCCTGGCAAGTCTTATGAACTGATACAAAATGAAATTAGCAGAACCAGGAGAATAATCTACACAGTAATCAACTGTTAAAGACTTAGCAACTCTAATCAATACAATGATCCAACACAATTCCAAAGTACTCATGATGTAAAATTCTATCCATCTCCAGATTGAGAACTTGATGGACTCAGAGTGCAGATTAAATGAAGCATATTGTTTTTTTAAATTTATTTTTCTTACTTTTTTTGGGGGGGGGAGAATATAAGGGACATGGATAAAGGAATTATGTTTTGCAGAAATTTATATGTATAATGGACTTCATATTTCTTACCTTCTCAATGGACGGTAGAGGGGTTGGAGAGAATTTAGAACTGACAAAAAATAAATTTAAAAACAAGTGTCAAAAATGAAAAATAAATTTAATAAATTTAACTTAATAAAAATAAACTTAATAAAGATGAGGTAGACAGGAAAAAAATATCATGTATTTTTCCCTATGGTTATAAATTTTTTTATTTAGCTTTATTGGTGTTCAGTCATTTCAGTTGTGTATGACTCTTCATGAACCCTTTGGGATTTTCTTGGCAAAAATACCAGAACTGTTTGCCATTTCTTTCTCCAGATCATTTTACAGACGAGGAAACAGAGGCAAACAGGGTTAAGTAACTTGCCCAAGGTCACACAGCTAATGTCTGAGACCATTATTTGAACTCAGGTCTTCCTGATTCCAGACCACTCTCTTCATTACACCACCTAGCTGCTGCCCCTCTTTGAGATTACCTATTACTAAAATTGACAAGTAAATACTTCAAATATGCTGTGGTAATTTTAATCAAGGTAGTAACTGAAAGAAAAAGTTCAGTTCCTTGAACACTTACATAGCTCTTCCCCACTCATTGGGAAAAAAAAAAAAAAAGAGCCAGGAGGCAGGGATATGCGGCTGCGGTTAGGGGAAAATTTAAGCTGATTTTTCCATTTTTATATCCCCTGTATTGCTTCCCAATTATCTTCTGAGATATTAAATTATTCTAGAAAAAAAAGCTTTAATCCACTTTTTAAATTATTTTTTCCAGGAGAGGTCAAGATGGCAGAGTAAAAGCAGGAACCTGCTTGAGCTCCTGCTCCAACTACCTCCAATATCTGTAAAATTATTTTTTCCAATCACTAGGAGTTTCTTAACAACAGTTGTGTCATATAAATATAAGTTTTAATCAGTTACTTAAAGCAAAATCTCTAAGAATCTGTTTTTGAAAAATTTCAAACCAACAAATTCAAGGAATTTGGCTTGTCCTCTCTTTCATTTTAACTCAGAGTCCTCAGTAACAATAACCAAGCCTCTTCACCTGCCCCAAACCAGTCAATTCTTCATATGACAAACATGCTAAAAAATAGTCAAAGAAATAAAATTTAAAACATAGGGAGACTGGATCCAATTGAAGTAATTGTCATGGAGTAATTTTAAGGAAAAGGATAATTTTGAATATCTATGACAAATGGTTTATCACAGAAAAGACCTAGCTTTATCCTTTCTATGAAGAGCCCTTCCCCATCTATGGGATCCATGGAAGGCATTTTGTATCTAACACCACACTTGCAAGTAGATGTGCCTTATTCCATCTTCTGTCCAAGTGCTGCACCTGGCACAGTCTGGGATACCTGGTGGATCATGTCATATAATGGGTATAGCAAAAGGCTAAGTAACAATGGCTGAGGCTGAAATCTCATGTAATTTTGACTTAACAGAAATTAGTGGCCAAAACAGACTAATTTAACAAACTTCAAATGTCATTTTATCCTGACTAATTTAATGCTCACATTATCATCCACGTAAGATCTTTCATCTACAAAACTGGAATAATAAAAATTTGCAGTATTCAAATTACAGAGTTGTTTTGAGAATCAGATGAGACAATAATGTATGCTCATCAGAAATGACAGTTATAAATAATAAATATTCTGATTGGGTTTGATATAGTCTGTTTAAGTTCAAACAAAAATAAACCCCAAATAGCTTTCTCTTTGTATCAGTATTTTCCACCTTGCTCAAATGTAAAATCTATTAAGGGTTTCTACAAAAGGACTAATTTCTTTAGTCCTCATCAGCATTTTCTGGTTTTGGATAGTTAAAGTAGGAGGCTCATGAACATTTATTTAGTACCTACCATATACAAAAAGCACTGTATTAGGCTGTGGGACAACTAAATCCTACTGGTTAGAAGCCACAAAAAAGGCTTCCAATATGACAGGAGAGAACAGAAAAGATAAATAACAAAAAAGTCCCTACCACTGGCCAAGTAAACACAGAGAACATTCTAGGCTCATCAATTCTACAAGTGAAGAATGAAAACAGACATTAAAGAATCTTTTAGACAAAAGAAAATCAAGTATATGCTGAATCCATGCAAGCTAAAATATGGTTAACTATAAACACAAGAAAATTTCTATCAAGGATTCATTATTGCTTTCCAAAACCCTGAAAATCTATAGGACACGGTAAGAGAATATACATACATGAAGGAGCAGCATCTGTCCCTTCCAACTGCCATAATGCACAAATCCCAACTGCCTCCAGCTGGAATTACTTCAAAGACCTCTGAAAATTTTACTGGGGAAAGGGAAGGGGTCCAGGAAAGGCTTCAAGAAGAAAGTGTTGCTTTCAAACAAGGGATTCTGAGGGGCTGAGAAGTGAGGTAGGAGGACATTCTAGTAGGGGAAACAGCCAGTGTGGGGATGGAAGGCCAGTTTGGCTCGCTGCTACAGCTCAGAAGGGGAGGAATGTAGGTTGGAGCCAGGCTGTGAAGAGTTGGGAAAGCTAAACAGAACTCAGCACCACAACAGCTAACATTTATAGCCCTTATATTATACATGTAATTTCACTCGATTCCCCACAACTCTGTGAGGTAGGTACTGTGGTTATCACCATTTTACAGCTGGGGAAACTAAGGCCTAGGGAGGTTAAGTGACATTCCAGATCACACAGCTAATAGGTGTCTGAGGCAGGATTCTAACTCAGGCTCTCCTGCTTCCAAGTCTAATACTGTATCCACTGCACTGTCCTAGAGACAACAGAGAGCCCCTAGAGTTTGTTGAGTAGGGAAGTGCTGTGGTTGGTGATACATTTTAGAAAAATCACTTTGGTAGCTGGGAGAAGGATAGATTAGAGCGGGGAAAGCCTGGAGGAAGAGAGACTAATTAAGACCTAGGCTATTGAGATACAGTCCAAAGGAAAAGAGATGGAGACTAGAACTAGGGTGGGAGTGTCTAGTCTCCACTACTCAATTTGCCCGGTTAATCTTCCTATAGTACCAAATTCTCACCTTCGTGCTCAAAACCCTAAATTTCAAACATCTTAGCCTTGTAATTAAAAACTTTCACGATCTGGCACCCACCTACTTCAAATGCTAAGCAATCCAAATTAATAAACTTACAGATTTAGACCTGGAAGAAACGTTAGAGATCATCTTCTATCTCTCCTTCCCCTCCTCAAAAAAAAAAAAAAAAACCAACCCTGTGCTTTCCCCCATCTTTACCTATTCTATTCCCTCTTACTTAATTGTAACCCCGTCTATTTATAAAATCTTCAAGGCTTTTTGTCCATGAAACTTCTCAATTTTATACACTGCTCTAAACCTGCATAGCTCCTTATTTGCACCACTCACCATATAAATTATTTAATGCCTTTGGAGACTATGAATTCCTTCAGGGAGAGAGACATTATGTGTCCTAACCACAGTTGTGTCACTTTATGGACATATGGTGAATGACAGAGAAAAGTGAATAGACATACACTTTGCTCAAGAGAAATGCAAAGAAATGCAAAGAAACACAAGAGGGAAGAATCTTTGAGAAGGTAGTAAAAAGAACACGAAACTCCATTTTCAGTATACCTTCAAATCATCGACAAATTTCCCAAACCCACCAGCTGTTATTTAAAGGTTAGGAGGTACAAAGCTGACTCACTGACAGTCAATCAGGGTTCTAAGTCTGAAATATTTCCCACAATTGAGTCATTCCAATCCATTAAAGAGTATTTTTTAAAATATATACTACATCCCAGGTATCAAGGATACAAAAACAAATAGAAATAGTAACTGCCCCAAGGAAACGCATTCTATAGAAGAGACAGGTATGCAGACAAATACATGCAACATGAATACAAGTTAGTGTAAGATGGAGAAGGGGAGGAACAAATAGCTGGTGGAAGAGATCCAAAAGCCTGCCAATAATAGAAGTACTTGAACAGAAGTAAGCAGCAAAGCAGAGAAGGGAGGACATTCCAAGTAGGAGTGGAGATAGCAAATGGAATACTGAATTTAAGTTACAGCAAGAAGGTGAGAAAGGCTAGGCATATAAGAGAATGAGAAGGGGAACAATATGTAAAATGGAACAGATTAGAGTCCAGCTACAAAGAGCTTTAAATAAAGTTTGAAAGCACCCTTGAAATGGATTTTCTGCAAATCATAAGAAATAAAGATGTTTCTGACTAATTAGCATATAGTGATACTGTTCACAGCTCCCACTACACTTCAATCTTGGAACACCTTTAGAGTAAGACACAGTGGACAAAAAAAATCTCGTAGGACTGTTCTGAAATCTTCACCAACCATTGTAGTTAACCCGGATTATCTTAGTCTTTGTTCAATAACTTATTACACTGGTTGCTAAATTCAAGTGTGAATAGTAAGATCCTCAAGGGAAAAAGGATTATTTAATTTCTGTCTTTGAATACCTAGGACAGAGGTACAGTGCCTGGCACAGAGTAAGTAAGCACTTAATGCTCAATTGAGAAATGCTGCAGATGGGAATTCTTCTGGGGACAGGATTAAAAACTTTGAAGAGAGATTCTTTCCTTTGGGCTATTTAAATAACCAGTATCTATTACAGTTACTAAACTACTGAGTATTTGGATTGAATCTCATTTACACTATCCTTGTAGCTACTAGACTAAAATTATAATGCAGTTCTTCAGTTTCATCTATAGCATGTATCTATCCAAATTTGTCAAATCTTTAATCAAGTCAACTTTTTGAAAAGTACAACTTTCATAGAGAAAGTAGTCTTATCTCTCATAGTACTTCTTGGTGCCCTTTTTTATTTATATGAGATAAATGCAGGACATTAAATGTCCTATAATTCCAATCAAGAATGCATATTGTTTACATGGATGGTAGGGAATCCAAATAGAATGTGTGTAATGATAAATATCAAAGAGTAAGAATATAAAATATGTGATGCCATGCATTTCTAAACTTCAGAAATAAATTCAGTAGCCTGGTGGTTTTTTTAATTGGGTTTATTGAACAAACTGCTTGGGGAGGGTCTCCCTATTCAACAACAACTGCTTGGAAAACTAGAGAGCGGTTTGGTTTAAAAAAAAAAAAAAGAAATTTGGTTTAGGCCTGTATCTTACATCATATCCCAATTAAGTTCCAGACAGCTAGATGACAAATATACATGATCACACCATTTAAAAAAGAGAGAAAGAGAAATAGGAAGAGGTACCTTTCACTACTATGAAGATGGGGAGAGAAGAGAATCTTAATAAATTAAGAAATAAGTGATCATGAAAGATAAATAACCTTTGACTATACAAAACTGAAAAATTTTAGCACATACAGAATTAAAACAAGGATTTCAGACATAGTTATTCCCCAAGAAATTGGTTAAAGGTAATGAAGTTATCAAAAGAACCGTAAACCATCATATCAAACACTACTGCAAATCACTAATGAAAAATACAAATTAAATTAATTTTGATCTTTGAACTCTGTCTACGCAAAATGGCTAAAGTGACAAAGGACTGAAATGGGCAATACTGAAATGTTTACAGAAGGATAAACACACCAGTAAACTAAGGGTAGAGCTGTGAATAAATAAATCATTCTGAAAAATCATTCGGCAACATGCCCAAAATTAAATTGTTAAGTAAAGACTGACCATTCACATTATTTGACTCAGTGATTCCACTGCTGGGAATATACTCCAAGGAGGCTCAAATGTATTTATCCCATATGCCCAAATATTCATGACTAAATTAAAAGCGTCCATATATTGCTTTAGGTTTGCAAAGCACTGCACAAATATTATTTCATTTGATCCTCACAACAACCTTGGGAGGCAAGTTCTATTATTATCCACACTTTACAGAAGAGCAAACTGAAACAGACAGATGGTAAATGACTCACCCAGGGTCACACAGCCTCAGCCTGGATTTGAATTCAGTTCTTCCTAACTAGAGATTAGTAGTCTATCCAGCATGCCACAACATCTGCATGGTAGCAACATCAATTTTTTTGATCAAAGAAATGGAAATAAAGTAGATGTCCAATTCAGAAATAACTAAAAAAAAAAAATTGTGGTACATGAATTTAATGCAATGTTACTGGCCTGTAAGAAACAGTGAATATGAAGTATTCAGAGAAGCATGTAAAGATTTACATGAAAATATGCACAGGGAATAAGAAGAACCTGGAAGGAAAAGATATATAATGACTACAGTAATGTAAATGCAAATAATATAATGAAGGTTAATATTAGATTAATTACAATAACCAATCTTGGCCTGAGGAGGAGATCAGGAAATAAATTAATGAAGAAAACTGTCATGAGAGGAAAACTATAGGAGAGGAATGCTACATTCTGCTCTCTGAATGCAGTAGCTTTTGCTTAACTTTTTCTTTGTTAGAAGAAAAGGTTTACTAGGTGGCACAGTGAATAGAGCACTGGCCCTGAAGTCAGGAGGACCTGAATTCAAATCCAGCCTCAGATACTTGACACACTTACTAGCTGTGTAACCTTGGGCAAGTTACTTAACCCCAATTGCCTTGCCCCCCCCCCAAAAAAAAAGAGAAGAGAAGGTTTATAAGAGACAGGTTATATAGAGAAACAATTGCTGCTTTAAAAAAAAAAAAAAGGCAGGGCGGAGGACCTGAGCTCAAACTTGACCTCAGACACTTATCACTTACTAGCCATGTGACCTTGGGCAAGTCACTTAACCCCAACTGCCCTCCACAAAAAAAAAGGCATTAATAGTCTTTTTTTGGTCTTTTTTTTAAATGGATGTACCTACAAACCTTCAAAATTTCTATTTGGCAACACTTTAATGAAAAGTTAATACTTCTATTTGCATCCCAGTCCTCAGGGGAATCATTTTTAATACAAATAAACAAATATGATGACCCTGATTACTTTCAGAGAATTACAAAATAATTTCTTAAACTAAAGAGCCACCAAAACTTGTGGGAAAGACACTAATACTGTTTCCTAAAACTAAAACTTTGGTATTTCCAGAACCTAAAATCAGTTACAAGTTAAAAGGAATAGTAATATGTGGCTTCAGCGGAATGGAGATAATTTTGGCTTAAGGGAACATTTATGATTTAGCTTTTTTTCCACTCACTCACCATAAATTGCATATATGTCTATATGCATGCATCTAGCTGGCAGAGTGAGTAAGTAGAGCACTGTACCGGAGTGAGAAACACCTGAATTCAAATCCTCCTTAGACACTAGCATCATGGCTCCAGGACAGTCTCACTTAACACCTCAGCCTCAGTTTCCTCATCCAATAAAATGGGGATAATTGCAGTTATCTCACAATGTTGTAATGAGAATCAAAGGAGATAGCATGAAAATTCAATTCAATAAACATTTATTAAGCACCTATTATGGTTCCAGGCATTGTGCCAAGCACTGGAGATAGAAGAGGAGGCAAAACACAGTCCCTGCCCTCAAGGATCTGACATTATAATGGGAGAGACAATATGAAAACAAATATATATATAAAGCAAGCTATATCCAAGATAAATATTAGAAGTGGGAAGGCACCAGAATTAAGAACGTTTGGGGAAGATTTCCTATAGAAGGAAGGATTTTAATTGGGACGTAAAAGGAAGCCAGGGAGGTCAGTTTTAAGGAGTGGAAGAGGGAAGGCATGCCAGAGAAAATTGCTAAAGTGGAGAGATGAAGTATCTTGTTCATGAAACAGCCACAAGGCCAGTGTCACTGGATCAAAAGAGAACCTGGCTGGGAGTAAGGTGTAAAAAGACTGGAAAGGTAGAAGAGGTCTAAGTGATAAAGGGCTTTGAATGCCAAACAGAGCATTTTTTATTTGCTCCAGGAGGCAACAGAAAAGCCACTGGAGTTCACTGAGTAAGATAAGGGAGAAGTTGACATGATTGGACCTAAGTTTCAGGAAAATCACTTGAGTAGCTGAATGGAGAAAGGACTGCAGTGGGGAGATACCTAAAGCAGGCAGAGCCAAACCAGCAGGTTATTACAATAAATCAGAAAAGCATTCTACAAACCTTATCATTATTATGTTATACTACATCACAACCACACATTTACGCTCAAAAAGATCAAATGGAAGAAATAATTAGAGAATGCAAAGTCCTCAACAATCATCCAGTCTAACCCATTCACAAAGGAATCCCCAACTATCTAACTTATGTGACAAAGTATCCAGCCTCTTCATGAAAACTTCCAAGGTAAGGGACGAAATCACCACCTGAAGCAAGCTAGTCTACTTCTGGACAATTCTAATTTTCACAAAGTTTTTCTTGGAATAAAATCCAAATCTGCCTCATCACACCTCCCATTCACTGTTCCCAGGTCTGTCTTCTAGGACCCAACAAAAACAGTTCTAACTTAAGCCAGTTATCCACCCCCAGCTTCCAAGCTTCTCTCCTCTAGGCTTACCCTCCAGGTCAGGATCCTCCAAATGATCCTTACTGGATATGCACCCAACGCCCTATACCCTCCAAATTGTTCTCCTCTTAAGAACCCAAGACAGCATCAGCTTTTTTGACAGACACAACATACTACTGATTTGTCATCCACAAAAATTCAGATCCTTCACAAAATAACTGTCGTGTAAACAGGCCTCCCCTCATCTTATACTTATGAAATTGATTTTTTGGCACCCAAGTATAATACTTCATATGTATCCCTACTGAATTTTATTTATAATAATATATATTTTTTTAAAAACTAAGTTC
Source organism: Petaurus breviceps papuanus (assembly GCF_028583685.1). Taxonomy (NCBI): domain Eukaryota; kingdom Metazoa; phylum Chordata; class Mammalia; order Diprotodontia; family Petauridae; genus Petaurus; species Petaurus breviceps. The sequence continues at coordinate 3,180,745 of NW_027187353.1, read as the reverse complement.
ATAGGCCCCAGGTTATGAACCCTTCTTCTAAGCTGTCAAGATCCTTTTGAATCTTGACAATCATTAGCTATCCCTCCCAGCCTTGCATCTTTAACAAATATGATAGGCATGCCATCTATCGCTTTCCAAGTCATTGATACAAATGTCAAATAGCATGTATCCCTGGGGCATTCCACTGGAAACCTCCAGTCATATTAGCCCAGAACCATTAACAACTCCCTAGTCTAGTCACCCAATCAATTCTAAATCTATGTCTTAATTATCATTTAATTCTATCTCCCCATCTTCCTCAGTAGAGTATGAGATACTATATCAAAAGCTTTGGTGAGAGTTAATCTAACTGTGTTCACATATATTCACTCCATTAAGATCAAGGGAAAGAAAAACCACAAGAGGCAGTTCTATCAAGCTGTTAGGTCTTGACACTATATATAGCAGTGCATCTGGTCTTCACATAGTCTAAGACTGAGCTAAGGACAGATTTATTCCAACCAACACATTTTATAGATGCAACCAACAAAGCCCATCACACTTGTAATGACAGGCCTTGAAGGTGGCCAAGTAGCACCGCAAATATTTGAACTCAGGTCCTTTGACTCCAAATTGAGTGCTTTTCTCACAGCCACATGAGGCCTCCCTATGCTAATAATGTCCATGTTCCCAAAAAGCCATGGAATTCTTAGACCTAGGTCAGATCTGAAATATCATGCCCAAGCTCTATTATTTAACTAGCGATGACTTAGGCTAGTCACTGAACCTCTATGACTGCAATTTCAAGGGTTTAGGGGCTTGGATCTATGACTTTTTCAGTCCAGTGATATGGAAGCCTCTTCCCAGACGCACATCATACTTAAAATCTTGGAAAGCAGCTGGAACACTGGGAAGCTAAGTGACTCTGCTCCCTGTCCCCTCCCTCCCCCCACCCACAGTTCACATAGCCACTAATACCAAACTCAGGACCTGAATCTAGGTTTTCCTAACTCCAAACCCAGTATTCTGTCCACAACACCAGTAGAGTCAAACTCAAAAAGAAATAGATAACTGAGGGCCACATACTGATTTAGAAAACCACATGTAAGCATTATCTGTTATATTTCTATCTATTTTGTTAAACGTTTCCCAATTACATTTAAATCTGGGCAGTGAGTTTGCTACATCCATAATACATTATGCTGCTTCTCTTTACAGAAGTAAGAAATATACAATATTTCTATTGGAAAGGTGTTAATTCACATTTCAGGAACACAAGTAATTCGAACCCAATCTATGAATTTACCTATATTTAACTATAATCACTCTTTAAAAACGTATAAATACTTCTCAGAAAGATTCACCCATTTCTTTCATTACCCTGGGCTGCATATTTCCATAGTGTGTATGCCACCAAATGCCTTCATTACTAGGGTATACTTTAAATATATGTGTAATTCTTTCTTCTTGTTGTTGTTGCTTGGGGGGGGCAGGACAATTGGGGCTAAGTGACTTGCCCAAGGTCACACAACTAGTAGGTGTTAAGTGTCTGAGGCCGAATTTGAACTCCGGTACTCCTGACTCCAGGGCCAGTGCTCTATTCACTGCACCACCACTGCATCATCCCATGTGTAATTCTTATTAAAAAAAAAAAAAGACTAGATGTCATGGTCTAGTTTCACATCAAATCATAAAATTTACAGGAGGAAACTGAGGCCCAAAGAAATCAATCTAAGAAAGCTAGCTTAGTATGGGCAAAGAATGCTGGACTGGAAGTTTAAAATCTGAACTTTAGTTATGGCTCTGCCACAAATTTTTTAATTTCTTTGGGCCTCAGTTTCCTCCAGTAAATTCTGTGACTGATATGAAAGTGGACAGTGACAGAGGAAGCTGATTCTTATAGTTATACTTCAAAGTTAATGGAGGCAAACAATAGATGCTCACACAATTCTGGGTGCTTTTTTCTCTTATACTAAAGTGGCAAGTAGAGAGCTAGTGGTATATATATAAATAGTAAATAAATGAGTTTTTTTCTGTATCAAAAGTAGGATAACTAGGAATCTTGAACAAGAGCAAATAAGAATAATTCCTGCCTATTGCTAATGACAAACTAGCCCTTTAATTAAAGATCCTGGTCACCTCTTATTTTGGTTTATCATAATGGGAACTTAAATAGGGGCCCCAAAAAGTTAAAGTTTAATATTCTGAATATCCTATCACAGTATCTAAAGAGTGAATTGCTGGAAAACTTGTACACTAGTTCAATGAAACTTAGGAACAGTAACAATTAATGATCATAACTTCAAACTGGATAAAATTATCAAAGCTAATCTCATAAATTGAATTATTTCATGCACAAGAGAACTGGTGGCAATTATATTGTTTTAAATATGCAAATACTAATATTTCAGCACCATAGAGAATTATAATACAAATTTTTATAGTTTGGATGCATTCCTTCAAAAGCACTTATTTAGTACCTACTAGATGCTAAGGGAAATAAATAACACCACTGTCTCTGGCCTTCAAGAGTTCATATATAGTCTGGCCCAGGAGAGAAAGCACAAGCAAAGAGCTATACAACAAAAGAGAGCTAAGAGCTCCAGGAAGGGGTGAATGAGAAGTCAGGGAAAGTTGTTAATGGATGGATGAAATAGATCTTGGAAGACAGTAGGAGTTCGGGAGGAAGACATTAGGGGAGGTGAAAGAGGGTGTTCACAGATACAGGGAGAAAAGGTGAGCAAAAGCAAAATAAAATACGACAAAATCCAGCAACTAATCCAGTTTAGGTACAAAAGTTGTTCAGTGTGGAAAAAAGACTGGAAAAGAGACAATACCCAAAGCATGAAAAGCCTTGAATGCCAGTCTAAGGAATCTGGGTTTGTCCTATAAGGGGAGCCCCTAAAGGTTTCAGGAGGACAATGACATATTTTAGAGATCCACAGAACCAAAAATTACCATAGTCCATTGAAGAACACTAAACACTCCCTCCTCCCCATTTCTGGGTCTACTTCTCTTTTACAACAAGAGTTGGACTACAAAGTCTCTACAGAAGCTCCCAGTTCTGCTACTCTGTGGTTTTACAATTTTCTCTCTCCTACCCCAATACGTATTTAATTCTATATCTGACCAATGCCTAAAGCCTGCCTAGCACCCAGAAGAAAGACAGACATGAGGCAGGTGCTGTGAGAGGAAGAGGAGGTTGGTAGAGATAAGGCATAATCAAAAGCATTCAATATTAGTCCTCTCCTTATTAAACTTACATTCTAGTTAACATACACATGTTGACCTCCATCACACAAAAAGTCTCAAATAAATTACTATCAAGTTAACTGAAAAGAGAAAAATTACTACATTCCCATCTTTAAGCAATTCTTCATAATCCTTAAAAGACAAGTAGAAACTTGATGGCTTGAGAAGATAAATGATGAAATCTAAATAAAATCATAAAATTCAGTACCAACTTTTAGTATAAAAACTTTCAGATGGTATCTACAAATTTTAACTTTGGGGACAGAGTTCCTAATAAAAGAAAACTCCTCTTCCAGTTATTGGTTTTATCTAAATTAACATTCTTTTATTAAAACAGTGGTATAGGACAACAAAACAAGAAAAAAGAAATTCAAAGCAAAAGAACTTAGAGAGTAGTAACAATGCTCCTACTCCAGGCAATAAGCCTTGAGCCTCTCAAAGTGCTGATAATGAGGAAGTAGCCAGATTATCACCTAGAGCACAAAATTAGATCTGTATCTAACAGGCAACCAGAAATAATAATAATAATGATATAAATGTTTACTCTGTGTCAGGCATTATGCTAAGCTCTTTTTAGAAATATCATCTTGTTTTATCCTCACAACAACCTTGCAAAGTAGGTGCTATTATAATAGCTATTTTATAGAAGAAGAAACTGATGTGAACAAAGGTAAGTGACTTCTCCAGTCACACTGCCACATCTGAACTCAGGTCTTACTGACTCCAGGCCTAACAGTGCCAGGTAGTTGTCCTAAGTTCTTTAGTCATCAATGTTATGAATAAAGAAAGCTAAGTTATGTCAAATGCTGCCTGTGACATCAGTCCTAAAACAACTAGGTGAAGGAAAAAAGGAAGTGAGAACAAAAGCAAAGTTAGAGGGAAATAGCAGAAAAAGTGTTTTGGCTACCAGGAGCTACCTGCTTCCAGACATCTGTGGTCTCTATGCAGTAAACCTAAAAGACAGTGAAGAAAAGACTTTTAGACTGCAGATCTTCAAGAAGGCCAGTATCAGGCAGAGCAAGAGTACAAAGGAAAAGAAAAACTGTAAGTGTTATCTAGCAAAAAGAATACTTTACTCACTGAAGAAAAACCAATGAGAAAAGTTTAGAAAAAAGTTTCCCATTTAATTAGAGTCCAGATAAAATTATAAATCTCAATAATTAAAAAAACCAGGAACACTTAATGGGGAAGAGGGGAGGATTGTACCAGAAAATGAATTATAGTTTTATAGAATTATTAAATACTTGGAAATATGCAAACTAGCTGGACATTACTACTCAGTGCCTCCAGCATCCTTTCAGTTCTGGTATAATTACATTCTTTAAGCAAATCACCTCAAACAACACCTGAATTGAGGTGTATCATGAAATGAACTCCCTAAAGTCAGGTTAGAATTTCCATGAATCCAAGTCTTTGTTAGTATCATTGGCTGTCCCCTCCACACCTGGAATAAACTTCCTTGTCTTTCCTTAGAATTCCTACTTTACTTTAAACTTCAGCTCAAGAGCCTCCTCCTAACATGCAGCTTCCCTGCCCATCCCAGGTACCAGTGCCTTCCCCCTTAAATTACACTGTAGGCACTTCCATATGGAAGTGGCCTCCCCAGGGGAATGGAAGCTGTTTCCCTTGGTGTCTGGATTCAAAGAGCCTGGGTTTCTGTTAGGCACATAGTAAGTACTTACTAAATGTCTGTTAGTTGATAGATATTATAAGCAAGACTTAATTATAAGAGATATTTCTTCCATTACCTATTTCCTTACACCAAAACCATGTAGTCAAGTGGGAAAATAGGTACATCTCCCAAGAGTGCTGACCAATAATGAATATTCAGTTTGGCAGACTCACATTAAAACTTAAGCCAAATTCCTACTTTCATTTGTGAGAGTTTTAAATGCTTTCCAAAGCAAGAGAGGGAACCAGGTCTGCAAACTAAACAGAATGGGATTCATGAGCCTTGGAAACCAGACTCAACCATGTATGCCAATTTCAACATACTGTTCATCATTCCAAGTCTTAAAAATTCCACAAGTACTGAATGGAAGGGATTTCTTGATCAAATTATCCAACTACATTACTTCAACTTACTAAGTAAAATAAATCTATGACAGTCAATCTTTCACTTTAACTAAAAACTGCAGTGAACTGATTTAATTCCGCAAAGATGGTTATTAAGTTCTACCTGTCATCGTGTCTTCCCTGCTTAATCAAAAGTCATCTCCCTAATTGATCAATGATATTTTAAAAATTCCCCTAATCATTTATAGCACCTATTATTGTAATAGCAAAGAACCCACAACAAAGATGATGTCCATCAACTGGGAAATGGATAGACAAGTAATGATACATGAATGTAACGGATTACTGATGATACAATAAAAAGGATAAACACGGAAAGACTCACATGAATTGATACATACTGAAATAAGATAACCCGGAAAACAATACATATAATGAATAAGTCAATAAATATAAAACAACTAAAATTGAATACTGTGAAATAGTAATGACCAATCTTGGCCACAAAGGGAAATTATGAGAAGCCTTCTATCTCTCACCCTCTTTACTGAAACAGGATATGGGAACACTGCATATATTAATTAGATTTTTGATGTGCTGCTGTGTTTTGCAGAATTATTTTTTCCTTTTTTTTATCCTTTCTCATAAGGATAACTCCTTGGAGGCAAAATAGGCTGAGAGATACAATGAGAAACACAGGTGATGTCAAAGATTTCTTTTAAAAATCCCTGTCATCATCTTTCACTTCTGGAATGGGAAATTCCTAACATAAATCATTACCAGATAGGACAAGGATTTTGTTTGACAGTTTTATGACCTTCTTTAGGTGGGGTCGGATGTTATCAATTTTTAAAAACTCTCCTATATTCCCTATGGACACAAATACTAAATTAACTCATTTTCTTTAAAAAATAAAAAAAAATTTCCCAAAATTCTTAAAGGACAACTTTTTCTTTACCTGGTTGACTCCAACTACCACCATTCACCCTGCTGGTGGAGTTCTCATTCTTTTTTTCTCCCTATCCCAGTGAAAAGGGTTTTAAGATAACTTATCCTGGCTACCACAGGGTATTTATAATGCACGTAAAAGAGATAATCTCTAAAAGCTTTCTAAACATTAAGAAAAAAATGCCACAAAACTGTACATTTGACTATGTCCAATAAGATCTACTGTTTTGTTAAAGGTTTTTTTCTTAGTCAATATAGCATAACCTGAACAATTAATGTCATTTTCTACCTGAATTAATATATAATTTCACCAACAAGTGCTCCTGAGGAAGAAACCATTTCTTATACTTTGTCCAATCATCCCTCAAGTATAATGTGTATCTTACAGATTAAAGAGGTGTAAATATTGGCTAAATTTGCCTTCAACAAGGGAGCTGTAGCTTTGTGGACAGAGTTCTGAACTTGAAGGAGACCTAATTCCACCAGATACTTAATAAGCTGTGTGTGTGGGCGTCCAACTTCTCAGAGCCTCCATTCATTTTGAAAAATAATAATACCTGTACCACTTATCTCACAAAACTTATGAGAAAAATACTTCATAAACCTCAAATTCTAACAAGTCAGCTTTTATTAATACAAAAGTGTCTTCTACCTTCTTTGAAGGTTTTTGTTATTAAGAAACATTCCTTCACTTTTCCTTAACAGGTCTTGCATTAATGTCATGCACTTAGCTCAGAAGACTGTTTATGTTTATTTCACAAGGCATCCCCTCTCTCCTTCTAACAGACTTTTATTAAGGATTGCAGAACACAGCCCCTGCTGGCCAAAACAGACATCTAAATTTTAATTTAAGTCTTTCCATAGTGAGTTGTAGTTCATTTGTTTTTAACCAAGGGAAAGGCAGTACTGAGCATTAGGGGGAATGTATTTGCCAAATATTTATTTCTACTTGACACAATGGAGGTACCTATTTCAGAAAATGGTAGACAAAGCTAAGCAGTTTCCTTGAACATAGAAAAGTGAAATCAACCCTTTAAATAGGAAAAGAGAATTCAAGTCAGAAGAATTCTATTTTAATGCAAAATACTTTAAATTGCTCTGCTTCTCAATTGACAGGAAATGGCCTCCACATAAGTCTCCAAAACAGGAGGGCACTATATCCCACTTTTTTTATCCCTTACAGACTCATCACCAACAAAGAGAATCAGGTAAAAACGAGTAAGTTCTGGAGAACAGTTAGCTAACTCTATTAACTAAATACCCTCTCACTGTAGCTGACCTAAATCATAGCACACTCAATTAAAAGATGGCACCAGAAGTCGGATAGTTTTCTTCAAATCAGCTAAAAGGGCAACAAAAAGCTAGCTTGTACAGAGATGCTCCATTTATAGGTGGGAAGTTAAGTGCACCTCCTCAAATGTCTACCTTAATTTTCCCCAAACACAGCAGGGACGTCAGGAGACAAACTGAGGGCACCGTGGCGGGGGCAGCAAGCCACGGTGCCGGGCAGCGCTGAGCCACTCAAAGTCTCCCTGTGGGGAAGTGTAAAAACAAAGAAGACCACGCCGGCTCCAACTCCACGGGGAGAAGAACCCGGGCACGGTTGGGGCAGACCCACTAGCGGACACCAGGGAGGGACAGGTCTGAGTCCAGATACCTGGACGTTCGGGTGGCGGGGGCGTCGGCTTCCGTCGGTAAACTGAGGCTCCGGAGGGCTCCATCCCGCCCCCACCCCGCGGGGACGGCTCCGCATCTACTCTCGACGCGGCCGGAGCTTCTGCAACCTCAAAGTTCCCGGGGCAGCGCCACCCTGCCGTCCGTCACCCCACGCGGACCCCGGCCGAAGGGAGCAGGCGAGGACAGCGCTGCCCCGGCCAGAACGTCCTCTGCGCGCCCGAGCCCAGGAGCGGTGGCCGGGGCTCCCCCTCCGCAGGCCGCAGGAGCCCCCCCAGCCACGTCCCCTGGCCGGCCCCGCCCCCTGGGCGTCGAGGCTGGAAGGGGCGGCAGCGCGCGGCCCCCGGCGAAGGGCCCAGGCTTCCGTCCAGCCTCCTTCCAAGACCGCGCCCGGCCCACCCAGCCCCCATCCCGCCCAGGGAGGGCCTCCCGCGCCGAGGGCCTCGGCCGCCGAGGCCCCGCCCCTCGGGCCCCGAGCTCGAGCACGGGCCGGCCGAGCCCCCGCCGACAGCACCTGGCGCGAGGCCGGCCCGGCCCGGCCAGCACACTGGCGTGCCCAGCTCCTCCCCTGGCGGCCAGGCGGCGGCACCAGGGCCCGCCCCGCTCGGCGCGCACCGGCGCGCCGCTCGCTCGCTCCCTCCTCCTTCCTCCGTCCCTCCCTCCTCCCGCACTGGGAGCTCCCCGCCCCGCCCCCCGCCTCCTCCCTCCCTCCCTCCCTCCCTCCCCCCGCGCGCGCGCGAGACACCCTCTCATACACACATACACACACCCCGGCCGCCTGCTCTACGGGAAGCGCAGGGGGACAATCACTCGCCCCCCCCCCCCCCCCACACCCCTCGAGTCCCTTCCCCACCCCCACATTTCCCCCCGGGCCG
>NW_027187353.1:3100742-3172000 GCF_028583685.1 Petaurus breviceps papuanus | reverse complement strand
AAACCGTCTCCGCTGCCGCTACCGCCGCGGCCGCTTCTCTGTTACCCGGGAAATCCCGCCCACTCCCCTTGCCCGCCCCGCTGAGGGGAGACCCAGTCCTACCGCGCTACGGGCTCCGTGGACTGTTCATCAGGTTCTTCACCAATCACCACTCCTGTTCAGCCTAAGACCCGCCCCAAGGCCCCCCCACACACACCGCAGGGAGAGCCACTTACCTTCCCCACACCCCTATTGGCGGGGAGCTCCCTCAACTCAGACCCACCTATTGGAGGCAGCCGGTTGACTCCCGCCCACTCGCCGCAAGGTTATTGGAGAAAACTAGGAGATTCTTTGCAATTTATTGGAGGACGGCATGAAGCCCGCCCCATTCCTACTACCCCATTGGAAGACTCACTCAGCTCCCACCCCCCCCACCAACCTCATTGGCAGAACTCTTTGTTCCCTCCCCCCCTCAGGTCTTCTACCACCCTAGGAAGGTAACTGGTGCGGTGTAAAATGTCCGTAAATGAAACGGACCCCGCCCACCCCCACCGCCCCTAAGTCCCCGCCCACCTCCCTCGGGATTGGATGAATTGTCATAGGCCGGCATGTCTATTGGACTGATGACCTGTCCAGGAAGCGGCTGGCTCCGCCCTTGAACTAGGAGGCTGCGCCTCTTAAGACCTTTTGTGGAATGTTTACACTAGAGACTGAACCCTAGAGAATTCCGGGTCCCCGAGTTAAGGGGTGGCGCCAGCAATTGGGATCCCTGCTTAAAGAAGAGAGGCTGCAGCTTTCGGATGCCGTCCCCACACAGGGGAATAAAATAAAATTTGAAAATTAAGACGGCTCCTACTCTCTTAACCAGCACCCCACCCACCTCCTTTGCAAATGCTTGCTGCCCACAGCAGAGACCACAGGGTCAGAAATGCAACCATCCGGGAGGACTGTGTTCAACTAAATAGACGCAACCCGATCTCACAGAGTTGCATCTAAACCGAAGGCATGCATTACAGAAGATTTAGTCTCTCCCATGACTTCTGTCTCACCCACCAAACCCCCACATTCTGCTTTTCTGGGAAGGACACTAGTGATTAAAAAAAAGTGAAATATCCTGAACCCTAAACAGAACTGTTACAGACAGACCCCTGTAATCCTAACAACAGTGGGAAAAAACACTGATACTCAAAAGCTAAATAAACAACAAGGCCCTCGTGCCAAAAATAAAAAGTGGAGGAAGATCCATTGAAGCCGTTAGTTCAGGGCAGAGAGAGGAGAAAGGATCTGGGCACATCGAAAACAAATGAGAAAAACCACACATTTTGGAGCCTAATGCAGAAGATCGTTTATGGCTCCTACAATCTACTGCAAATAAATGAGTAAAATGAGAGCACAAAAATCTTTTCTCTTTGGAGAGGAGGCCACGGTCTTAAAAGATACACCACAGGACTCAGAGCTAACAACTACCGCTTTCTCCGAATACAAAAATCTTTTAGCAGCCCAAATTAGAAACCCATGAGAATTAGGTCAGTTTAGAGCACTACACAAAGGATATTTCTACTGGGGGTGGGAAGGAACGAAACACCCAGAATGGCCTCCTCGGCTATGGGCGTCTACGCCGGGCTCTGGGTGAACTCGGGCGGGACTAAGCATGCTCGCCCGAAAGCTTCCCCAGGTAAGCGGACCTGTGAATGGGAGTAAAGCCTGCAACAACCGATTCTCGGTACGAAGCTACAGTGCGCCTCTGTTTACACTATGTGGTTTTCCTTAGAGTGTAGCCTGACACCCAGCGTACAGGCCAACAGGGAAATCCAGAAGCCAGGCTCCCTTTCCGCGGTTTCTGCTTCTAGTGGCTCCCTCCCTCCCTCCTAAAGCCTGGATGTTCTGAAACGTGGGCTGACAACAGGTGTGCCCTGCCTCTCCGCCCTGCTCTCAACAGCTAAGGCACCGAGCGCATCGGTCAGAACGTAAACTCTCTCCGAGAGTTCCCAACAGGTGGCCAAGGAGGATCCGGGTCGCCGAAGAGGGAGCTGACCCACAGCGAAGGAGCCCGAAAAGCAGGATCAAGCCCAGAACCAGCGAGGGTTCCAAGCTTTCCTGCTGGTGCTCCGAGGCCGATGAGGCTCCCCCAGCTGGACCCGGCAGCTTTGGAGCGCCGGCCAGAGAAAACAGAGCCGGCAGTACTGCTGAGCTCCGGGCCAGGAGGGGGGCCCTCATCTCCCCGCACCCCAGAACCCACACCCACCGGGCCCTGCTCGGGTGCACGCCCCTCGCTTTGGCCCTGCCGGGAACAGCCAAAGCCAGGCACTGGGCTCCGCAGTGCAGAGCTTCGGCTGGCAAGCCCGGCCCAAGAAGGCCTAGCTCAGCTCCAACCCCGGAGGGCGCACAGCACTCCACTTCCGGGAGGGCAGCCTGGGGCGGGACTCCCACGTGTGGGGCGGGGGAGGGGGGGCACACCCTACACTTCCTCACGCCTCCTCCCCCCGCAGGTAGGCGGGCCACGCTATCAGCCAATCCACTTAGACAGTGAGGCCCTCTAGCCTTAACTCATCCAGCTTCCGGGGCTGGGGGAGGGGGGAAAACCTAGCAACTTGAACCAGAGCCAGGCTTTTCGATAGGCGGAGGGGAAGCGAGGACCAATAGGGAACCAGGAGGGGGGTGGGGAAATGGAGTCGCTCTCAGTCAATAGGAAACAAGAGAAGGCGGGTTTAGGCTTGCAGCCGGAATCGGGAGGGAAGGCGAGGGAGGAGAGAAGAAGCGGCCCCGCCCCCTGCGCGCCCCCGGTTGCCCAAGCCAACGCCAGAACAGGTTGTAAACAGGCCGGGCCCAGGAGTGGAGGAAGCGAAGCCTCCCTTCCCCCTCCGCACCCCCCATCCCCCCGCCCCGCCTGCCGGGCCGGCGGCCCCGCCCCCCGCGGGCCGGACGCGGCGGAGCACAGCTGACAGCGCCCCTCCCCCTCCCCCGCAGGCTCCTCCCCCCGCTCTCTGATGCATTTCCTCTTCCCGAGCCCGAGCGTGTGGAGTCGGTTCTGCCCGCTCGCTCGCTCCCGACCTTCACCGCCCCCTTTCTGCCTCCGCTGCCCCGCGCCCGCCCCCGCTGCTCCCGGCTCCCTGGGCCGTCCCCGCGGCACGCGCCCCGAGCTCGAGGGCCGAACGCGGGCCCGGCGGGTTCGGTCGTGGAGCGGGATACCCGCCCGCCTGCTCGCCGGGGCTGGCCCCGGGACTTGGGTCTTAGGTCGTCCGTCCGCGGAGGCTGAGGGGCCGGGGGTCCTCCCCGTAGGCTGTCGGACCCACGGACGTCCGCGGCCCGGAGCAGCCCCGGGGCCCTCCACGCGCCCCCCGCAGCCCCTTGCCCCCAGCCCGCGGTCAAGTTCACGGGCAGCCGGAGCGGCGGCGGTCCTCTAAGGAAACCACGCCCGGCCCGAGCCGGGTCCTTCCCGGCCAAGGAAGGCGTACGCCTTCAGCCCTCCGGGAGGCGGGCGGGACCCCCCCCAGGGGCCCGCGACCCCCCACCCCCCGCCCCGCCAGCCCGGGAGGGGAGGCCCGGCCCGCCCCGCGCCCCCAGCGCCGAGCCTCCTCCCGGCCCCGGCCCCCTCCCGCGCCCCGGTCACCACACCCCCGAAATGCCCGATATTGGGGTGGGGGGGACTGAATGGAAAGCAGCTGTTCACATACCCTCAAAGCCCAGGCGAGGAGTCCTGAATGGGTGGGAACGCCCCCCGCGCGCGATTGGCCGCGCGCGTAGCTGACGTCACCAGGACCCACCTTCCTCCTAGTTTGCCCCTCCCCTTCCCGCGCTGCACCACTCCCCCCCTTCCAAATTCAGGTTCGCTGCAGGGGGCAGCAGCCCACCCGCCCGCCTTCACGCTCTGGCGGGGCTTCACGGGAGCCCCGGGCGCTCCCTAAGGAGGGGGTGCGGGGGGCGCAGCTGTGGCCGAGCCGGCCTGCCCCGGCGGGATCTAGGCGGGGGACGGCCGAGCCCCACCGCCCAGTGGTCTAGGGGGTCCGGGAGCCAATCAGGACTTTGCCCATCCTCGTGCCAGGCCGTCCCGCGAGCTCAGACTGGTGGAACCCGCCTTGTGTACCCTAGTTCTGGTGAATGTGGGCCTCTCTTCGGCTGTAAACTGATGGGCCTGCACGAGACCACCTTCAGAGGCTCTTCCAGCGCTAAATCTGTGGTGCTCCTTTGACCCTTCCTCTTAGTGGGTTAACTTGAGGGCAGGGACTGTCTGCTTTCGTCTTTGCAGACCTAACCCGGCCCAGTGCACATAGTTGGCGCCTAATGTTTGCTGAGTCGCGCATTAAGTAGCATGCGTTGCTGGTACCGGAGACATACAAAGATGGACCCTTGATTCCTAATAATTCACAGACTACAATGAGCCATTTGTGAATGAATGTAGCAGAACCCCAGTTCCTTCATTTGTAAACTGATGGTCCTGGACTAGAGTCCCTTCCAACTCTGAATCTGCAGTCCTCTCTTTTATCCCTCCCATGAGATTGTGAGACACCTGACTTTAGGGCCCCACACACACACTTTTGTCCTCATGCCCATGCTGCCTAGTGCAGAACAGTGCACATGGTGCTTCATAAGTGCTGAGTTGAAGGAAAGACAGTGGCATAAGGTAGTGCATTTGAAGTGCCCATGGTATATAGATAGTAAATGCTGCGGAGCTTGAAAAAGAAGTCGTGGTGGGCTAGATTAGAAGAAGCTGAGACTGGAGCTTGGCATCAAAGTGGAGGGAGGGCACCAGAAGAGATGATGTACCCCATAACCCTTCATCTCAGCCACCAGTCCAAAAGCAAAGAAGACATACTCTTCTACCTCCTTTTCCACCCTTCTCCCAAGGCAAAGAAGGGTTCTGACCACTCTGTCACATAAAGGGCTCTGACTAACCTTTAAAGAATCAAGCCTGTCTCAAGATGGGCCCAGTCAATCAACGAACATTTATTAAGTGCCTTCTGTGTGCCAGGCACTGGACTAAACCCAGAGTCTCAGTAGCCAGATGGGCCAAAGATCTGCCTTTTCTGGTGCAGTTTCTAGTCCTATGGCAAGCTTCCTTTATCACTGATAGTTTTCCAGGACTCCTTGTGTTTACTAGCTACTTCAATACAGTAAGCTCTTATTAACCACCTATTTTGTCCGAAAATGTGAGGAGATGGTAGATAGAGAGCTGACCTTGAAGCCAGGAAGGCCTGGTTTCAGTCCCTCCCCTAACTGAGCAAATGACTTAACCTTTCAGTGTTCTAGGCAACTTTCTAAGTCGGGTCTCAACCTGGGGTCCACATGCCACTTGGAGATAGATTTCAGGAGAGAGAAGCCATGAACTTAAATGGGAAAAAAATTACAACTTTATTTTCACCAACCTTTAACTGAAATTTAGCATTTCCTTCAAGTACTAAGGACATGATTCTGAGAAGGGGTCAATAGGCCTCATCAGACTGAAGCTAAGAACCCCTGCTCTAAGACAGAAAACTGAAGCTACTGTGCCAGCCTGCCTTAGTAGAGGGACTTCCTCAGCCAGGATCCCCCATCCAAAAGAAATCTAAGACCACTCCCTCTTTCCATCCCTATTTGTCAGGCATTATGCTAGGTATGGAGAATGCAGACAAAGAGTTCCCATCCTCAGGAAGTTTACATCCTACTTAGAACCTAGGATAATACATAGATGAGTAAATGCAATGTATATACTGAGTAAATACAAAAGTTGGGGGGAGGCAACCCAGCTTGTTCCAGTTTGGGAATCATGAAAGGCTACCTACTGATGGTGATCCCTGAGCTAAACCTCAAAGGAAAGAGGCCAAAAGTGAAATCCCCAAACTCCTTAAATTTAGGCAAATTGGAGCAGGTAAATTCTAAAACAGGAATAGTAGCAGGTTCAGGTGAGAGGGTAAAAAGGTAGAGAGGACCGTTCAACTGCCTTTAGGTGGGGTGAGGTGAGACAGGGAGCAGCAAGGGCTTCAACCCTAGGAGTACTTTTAAGGTCACCCTGGCTGCTGGAGACCCTGGAGGAGCTATCTAGTCCTGCCTGTGGCCTGAAGAGAGTGTATACATGTTACTGCCAACAGGAAAAATTTCTTGGGATCCTGAGAAAAGAGCTAAATAACCTATCCAGAGCACTTCAGAATTCCAGTGGAGGATGCTTTTTGCCAAAAGAACAGTTTGAAAAGTGGAATGAAGAGGAAAGACTTCAGGCCTCACTCTCTTAAAAGCCAAGTTCTAGGAGACAACAGGACTTGTTGTCCCAGCCTGAATTCCTCTGGGCCTATATCACAGGAAAAAGGCCAATGTGGCCTAATCTTGTCCTCTGTCCTCCAGCTAAAAGTGTGTGTGTGGGGGGGGGGGGGGGGGGGGGGAGGGAGGAGTGATTTGATTTGCTCTCCTATGGACCCAGGCTTGTTCTATCTAATACAGATGTCTGATCTTAACTTGCTTTGGTCCCTTCTCCTTAAATATAATCAGAAACCTAGAACTCATAGAGGTGAGGATGAAGGAAAGGGAAAGCAAACAGACAGGCTTAGTAAATCAGTGTCTTAATGCACGGTGTTCAGATTGGCAGGGCTTCAACATCCCCGACCTGATTCAATTAGTAAACAAATATTTACTGAGCACAGAGGTACAGAGACACATAAGACATGTCCTCAAAAAGCTCACAGACTAGTTGAAGAGACAAAATTAACATACAATAAAACTTTACAAAATAGCTCCCTGAAATCATCTTTAATCACTTCTGCCCTCACTGATATGCCTCCTTCTGAACTTCTCTGCTGTCTCTGGCATATTCTAAACTTCTTCAGCATTTAATGATCCTGTCTTGTGTTGGTCCATTACTTCATTTACTCTCCTCCATTCAAGTCCTCCTGCAATTCCTCATCAGGGTGTGGTGATGACTAACTCACTATGCCAGCATATCCACCAAGGCAGAATGGCTTGTAGGATAGGTCTGATGATGGTCTGTGGTCCATGGAGCAAGTTCAGAGAGACATCACCAAGTTGGCTTATGGGTGATGAATTTGTCAGCTATTCCAGCTCTCAATTTTGATTTCAGATTATATTATAAGCTGGTTGCATCAAACCCCAAAACACTGCTGAGTCTCCTAGAAGAGATCCATCACCACTCAAGTGAGTTTGGTTTGTGCATTTACTCAGAAAAGACCATCTGGATGGTGTCTGTCACTCAGGTTATGACATGCATTTGGATGGACAACCTACAGCTCTTGTCTGTTAGTATGTATATCTGACAGATGGTACAAATGGACAGAGAGAAGAACTTTAAATGACAGGAGGAGAGTAAGTTGAATTGCCTTCAAGAAACAGCAGAGTTCCTTTAATGACTCCCAAATTCTCTTAGAAATAATACATAAATCCATTTAATCTTTTCCGTAATTGTAGTATGTTGGTGTTGTTGTGTGGCTTAAAGACGTGGAAACCCAACAATCTCAGAAGAAATAAAAAAGAATATTCTCCCATAGAGGGCAACAGAGAGGAACGTGGTGGGAGGAGACAAGCTGCAACTTCTAACAAATGGAGAATTTTGGAGGAAGAAAGTAGTAAAAGATGTCATTAGGGAAACGGATGAAGACAGAGATGGTCTGGTCATGGGCCAAGATAAGGGATAACAGAAGGATAAGCATGTGAGTCTTCCACTGGCATCCTCAGGGTTATAGGTGAAAGGAAGGAAAGTCTACAGCTGGGTGGCTGGCAAACTTATGTGCAGACAGGAACAAGAGTCCTCCAGGATGAGCAGACAGAGATGGGGTAGAAGGAACACACATTCAAATCAATGACTTACAAATCCATTCTTTTGAGTACTTATCTGAGCAGTTCTTGAAGACTGGCTACCAAGAGATAGAGGGATCACCACTGCATTACTGGAGGGGGCAGCCACACCAAATCACAGGTCCTTGGAATACTGAAATATTTCACATACTTTCTTATTGCCTCCATGTTTGGATTGTCAGCCCTCTGAGGACCAGGACTCTGTCTGCCTTTCTCTTTCTCTTCACTAGTGGCTAACACAGGGCTGGGCACAGGAAAACAATCACTAATTGTTTGCAGATTGAATGATACTGTCCTAACTGAATTAAAAAGGGACTTATCAGGAATTTCTGATATGACAAATAAGGATGGAGAGAAAGCAGACTGGAATGCCAGAGAAAGGAGTTTAGAATTTAGCCTAGAGCTTCTCCCAGTCTTTTTTAACATTGTCACCAGACACATCTTCACTCTGGAAGCCCACTCTACCCCTGGAGTTAACACATTAGAATTATCTTCTATTCTGTGGCTTATCCCTCTCATTGGCTGGGTCCTCCCAGAACCTTCCTTTTAAGGAGGATGCTCATGTTTTTTATTCTTCTCTAGACTGGACTTTCTCTACAATATGCTTTCTGGGGTGCTCTCATCTTCTCCGTTCCTTCCTTTTCAGCTCCCTTTTATGATGTCTTCCCCCATTAAAATGTAAGTTTCTTGAGGGCAAGAACTCACTTTCCTTCTGCTTATTTTTATATCCCTAGAATTTAGCATAGTACTTGGCACGTAGTTGTCATTGTTGAATTATTTCAGTCTTGTCTGACTCTTTGTGACTCCATTTGGGATTTTCTTGGCAAAGATACTGGAGTGGTTTGTCATTTTCTTCTCTAACTCATTTTACATATGTGGAAACTGAGGCAAACAGGATTAAGTGAGTTATACAGGGTCACACAGCTAGTAAGTGTCTGAGACTGGATTTAAACTCAGGAAGATGAATCTTCCTGATTCCAGGTCCAGTGCTCTATCCACTGAACCACCTAGCTACCCTGACACACAGTAAACTTTAATAAATGTTTGTTAACTTGATTATAAATAACAAGGAGCCATTATGGTTTTCTGAACAAGAAAGTAAGATAATTAAAGTGGTATTTTATGGAAATTATTCTGTTAGAATTATGTTGGATGGATTAGAGGCAGAGATTAGAAGCAAGGAAGTCAGTGTGTTCTAATAATCTAGGCTAGAGGTGATAAGTTTCAGAAGCATGATGCTGGACAGTCATAAAGCCTGGGTTCTAATCCTGGCTTTATCTCTTCCTAGCTGACCTTGCACAATTTGGCTCACCCCTCTCCAGCCCTTCCTTCCTTTGTGAATGAAGAACTGGAACCCAGAGACTTCTAAGGCCTTTTCCGGTTCTCTGATTTTAAGAGTATGGATAAAAGGACTGATGGTGAGAATGAAAAGGAATGAAGTGGTATGAAAGACATTGGGGACAACAACTGAATCACAGAACTGGATGACAGATTGGATAAGGGGAACAAAAGAGGAAAATGAATCAAATATGGGACATTTTCACCCTCCATGACCTGACTGAGTGATGTAGTTGACAGATACTGTGAAGGCAGGAGGAGAAAATCTGGGAGGTGGAGGCTCGAAATCTCTTCAGTTTGGGACTTAAGAAGTTTAAAGTACCATTGAGACATAAGGTTGGAGATGGACACATGGTAGATGGAGATTAGTTCCATGAATCCAGGAGAGAGGTTGAGACAGAGGCAAATTTGCCAGTCTTCCCTAGAGAGGATCATTGAAAAGTTCTTCCAGGAAGAAAAAAAGGAGTCAAGAACATTATTAAGAGATACACAGATAAGTGTATGGAGACAAAATTAATTGGTCCTGGAAAGAGAGGAGTGTCAAGGATACCAAGGGAACCTTCATTGGTTTCATTTTAGCCCTTGTCAAAAAAAGGACCAGAGGAAAGGGACTAGAGGTGGTTCCCTTCCCCTCAATAGATGAGGAGTTCTCCAAGAACAGGGCCTGTGCCTCCTCCCTTAAGACTAGAATTCCAGAGGTTCACACCTCTCTGTCTTATATTTCACACAAAGAACAAGCTCAAGACTCTGCAGTGAATTCCTCCAAATGTGTATGCAGACGTTGTGGTTTAAAACAAAAGAGGCATTCTGGTACAGGAAGAATAGGTGACAATTCACCTGAGTACAAAAACAACCTGGACACAGAGGGCTGGAGCTCCTCCCTCCAGCAACC
The DNA here is from genome assembly GCF_028583685.1 of Petaurus breviceps papuanus. NCBI lineage: Eukaryota > Metazoa > Chordata > Mammalia > Diprotodontia > Petauridae > Petaurus > Petaurus breviceps. Next base: position 3,162,015 of record NW_027187353.1, on the reverse strand, counting down.
CGCTGAAGATATGTTGGGGATTGCTGGCTAGATTTCTTTCTTAAGGACCATGCCTTAAACCCAAATCACTCTGGCTCTCCCCATTGGCCAACACTAGGTCCCAGGCCAAGCCCACGTGGTCAGTTTGGGCCCTGATTGACTCAGAGTGAATGTAACTAGGAATTGTTTCTCTTTTTTGCAAGAAACACTGAGGATCTTCCCTCCCCATTTTGACCTTTTTTTCTGGTCTAGGTTAAAGAGGCCATTCTTTGCCTCACTTTTTTACCCAGCCTTAATCACTAAATGGATATTGCCTCAGTCAAACAGAGATCTGTTAAAGATTGTAGTTTTTAAAGGCCAAGGTCTTCCACCACATCTGGGGCCATCTCCAGTCATCCTGATCCATATCTGGCCACTGGACCCAGATGGCTCCAGAGGAGAAAGTGAGGCTGGTGACTTCGCACAGCCCTGCCTCACTTAAATCCAATTCACTTGCATGTTATGGCATCTCCTTCACGACGTCATGGTCCTCTTTGAGAAGGAAGGACAAACAAAACTGGCTAAAGATGAACAGCGTGACCAACAATAGCAGAAAAGCTGTGCCAGGCTGAATCAAGGCTCTGTCCTTAATGGCTATCTTTCCCTTCCTATGAATGTCTTTCCCTGCTAATGGCTAATGAAACTTCCTTTGGTTAACTGTTAGATGGACTATGAGTGCCTTATTTCACTCCTTTCTCTAACCTAAGCTACCAGCCCAAGGAGAGTTGGCCAGTTCTAGCCCACTATGCCCACTGATTCCCAGCACCTTGCAAGTACTCAATAAATATTTATTAATCAATGAATAACAGGTTTCTTCACTTCCAACTCCTTTCCTGAAGTCCTGGAAGCCTTTCCAGTACCTCCATAGCTTGGGTGATAGCTAAGGGCTATTTCCATAGCAATTTCTAGGAGGCATTAATGAAGGTAATCAGGGAGATGAACAAGACAACCAATTCAGTTATATTCTAATCTGATTCATATTTACTGATCTCCTGTTATGCATTTAATCCTAGACTAGACTTTTCTGAAGTGAACACTGGAGGAAAAAGCATGATACCTGTGCTCAGGGAGCTACCAATCTGGTTCAGAAGAAAATGAGCTGGGGGCGGGGGGGGGAGGGAAGGACTTATTAAGCACCTACTAAGTGTGAAACCCTGTGCTGGGGATACAAAAAGAAAAACAAAACAATCTCTCTTCTCAAGGGACATGGCCTCTAATCAGGGAGACAGTAGATATAGGCAGCTTCAGCTATAAATCAGATGAAGAAGTCCTATGGTCCTTAGGATACAGCAGCAAAGCAGATTGTAACGCATCTTATTTAGACAAGATTCACATATGTGGAACAGAGTACAGTACAAGAAGACAGCCTACATAGCACACATTCTATAAATATGTGTATGGAAAGCAGCAATTTAAACTGTAGGAATACAGGACAAATGTTGCCAGCTTCATCCCACCCCATCGAGTTCTACTTTGTGAAGTAATTTCCATGGCCCTAGTAGAAATTACTGAGTCATGAGAGAGCTGAAAGGAATTTATCTACTGCAACATAGATATCAGTCAAACTTGAGAGGAGTTGGAAAGGAGAAGGAAAAGTATGAAAAATGTAGATTTGTCCCAAAGGCCCCTGTGCTGGCTAGATATGACTATAGACTGACTCACAAGAGTGAAGTAGTGTGGTGTCATGGAACATGAGTTTAAATCTCAGCTCTGCTATTTACGATCTCTGTAACATCAGACAAATCACTTAGGTACCATGGGACTTCCTTTCATTATCTGTAAAGTCAGGGGTTTCAATTAGATGACCTCCAAGGGACCATCCAGATTTAAAATCTACAACCTTTAAATTAGCTGAAATATCTTTGATACTATTGGCTAGACACAAAAGGAGCAGTCAACACTCCCTTGGAGAGGAGAGGCTGTAATGCCATAGCATTTTTGTAGAGCATGAGCAGATGGCATCTCAGCAGCAGATATCAGAAGCAGAGAGGCAGCTAGGTGGCACAGTGGATAGAACTCTGGGCCTGGAGTCAGGAAGACATGAGTTCAAATCCTACCTCAGACACTAACTGGCTATGAGACTCTGGACAAGTCATTTAACCTGTTTGCCTCAGTTTCTCTCATCTATAAAATGCGGGTAAGAATAGCACCTACCTCCCAAGGTTGTAGTGAGGATGAAATCAGCCCTAGGACCATGAGTTGTCCAAGCTGGAGTATTCTCTCTCCCATGTGTGGGTTCCCTATTCCACCAATGGTGTGGGAATCTGTGGGTATGTGCACAATATAAATGAGGACATTTTCCTTTTTACTTACTTTGTTGTTTAAATGCCTGTGTGTTCTATGGTTTGATCTGGTTTAAAAACAAAAACAAAGAGCACTTGAGTTGTGGTTTTGAATAGATGCTGATTTAAAGTATGCCTTGAATCTAAATTCAGCTCTCAGGGGCTCACTTTTGAAGGGGCCCAGGATACATGTGTATTACTATATACAGCAATGTGTAATTAGTAATAGTAATGGGCAGCAAGGTGCCATAGTTGACGGATCCCCGGGGCCTGCAGTCAGGAAGACTCCTGGCTTCCTGAGTTCAAATCCAGCCTCAGACATTGACTAGCTGTGTGACCCTGGGAAAGTCACTTAACCCTGTTTGCCCCAGTTTCCTCATCTGTAAAATGAGCTGGAGGAGGAAATGGCGAATCATTCTAGTATCTTTGCCAAGAAAACCCCAAATGTGGTCATGAAGAGTTCCACATGACTAAAACAAGTGAACACCACCACATATAGGTAATCAGTAAGTACTTGTTCAATGAATAGATTCCGTCTCATTGTTGGTGGCTTGTCTTCCCCAACACAGCTGAGAAAACACTGTTAGCGTTGAGTGAATAGACTGTCAACTGTGTAAGTAGGGGAGCTTTCTGACACTAAAACTGTGAGTGAAACATGAAGGAGCTAAAACATGTGTGAGGTCCATGAAGTCTCTTCCAGACACTTTTTTTAAAAGCAGGAGACATCAGTGTTTCTGGGTGACTGCAGGGTGCAGCATCTTTCAAAGCTTAAGATGCTGGACAGCGATTCTCTGCTCCTAGACCACTGTGCCCATCAGCAGCACTAAGCTTCAACCATAAAGTCCTTCTCTGTCATTAGACCAGATAGTCACCTACATGGTATCATGGGAGGGGCTCCAGAAGTCTCACCTACCCCAAATTATCTTCCTTATGGGGCTGCCAGCTCTGGCACAAAAACTCAGCCAGGAAAGCTTCATTCCTTTGGGTTGTATCCTCCAGGCTCCCCTATTATTCTTTATAGGAGCTGGATGAGCTCATAAAGTCCCAGAAGCTGCCAGGCTGAGGGTGGGTCTGTCCTCTAGGGAAGGTAGCAGGGAAGGAGAGAAGACCGAAGGGAACAAAAGACAAGTCAGCTTTAGAAATTGGCCACAGGCTGCCCCTTACTGAACAGGGAGTGCTAGCACCACTGTGCTTCTGCCCGGCCGTGTCTTTGCTCTCCAAAACCCACCAGCAAACTCACTCCCTCCTCCTTTGGGAAGGGTTTCTTGACTGATCCCAACCAACAGATTGTGCCATTTGTTCCAAATTCCCTTGAGAACTTTGGGATGGCTAATTCTTTGAGGAATTCTGTCGGCACTTGGATATGAAGCTTATGTCCCCCATTAAATCAGGTACTATGTGAAGGCACAGGCTGGCTTCCATCAGATTTAGGGCTGTCCTCCAGACAAGGCCCAGAGCATCCTATCAGAGACGCCAACGTACTGGAAGAGATCTCAGATGTCATCTGGCCCAATGGCCTCCATTTTATAGACCAAGGACCAGAGAAAGAAATGACTCATCCAAAGTCCTAGCTATGCCAGTGGCAGAGCAAAGATTTGAATCCAGAGCCTTTGATTACCAAACCAAAGCCCTTTTCACTCTAATGATGTGGACATTGATACAGCACTTTAAGGTTTGCAGAGAATCTTCCAAATATCTAAAGTTTGATCTCCCCACAACCTTGGGAAGTGGGTGCTATTATCATCCCTGCTTTATTGATGAGGAAACCTAGGCAGAGAGCACTTAAGTGACTTGCCCAGGGTCACAGTGTCTGATTCCACTGCCACAAGGGACAGAGTGCTGGACCTAGCATCAGGAAGACTTTCCTCAGATTCTTAATAGCTGTGTTCTCTGAGCAGATCCCTTCACTGTATCTGCCTCGATTTCCTCATCCATAAAATAGGAATAATGATAGCACCTATGTCCCAAAAGTTCAAACGAGATATCTGTGAAGGGCTTTGCAAACCTTTAAACATTATATAAATTATTATTATTACAAAATACTGAGATTCCCTCAAAGTAGGAGATCATCTCCTTCCTTTGCATTTCAAACCCTCTCACTCCACTGCAGGATTCTGTTTCTTTTTGGTCTCTGATCCCCAGGGCCTGGGGTGATTGATGCCTTGCACATAGTAGGTATTTGATAATTTTTTTAAACTGAATTACAGTGTTCTTTAGTGAACATCTTTGACTTGACAGCCTAATTTTTAACTTCAAGTCACTATGTAAAAAGTTGAGCAGATTTAAATCTCATCTGAATTATGTGGCTATGTTGGGGTTTAGGGAAGGGGCACCCCAGCTGTTAGTACAAATTGGGCTAGAAGGGGTTTAGGACCAACAGCTGGTGGCTGCCTTTAGTGAATTTCAGACTTGATGTCACAAGAATTTGTGACAAGAGAATTCGACCAAAAAGAAAAAAGAAAAACCAGAAGGAAACAAAACCCTTCAGCTTGGCTCAGAAACGAAAGTCCAGAAGCACTTTCAAAGGAATTTTTCCCCCTTTATTCTTCCATATTTGAATTTGGGTATAAGAGGTATTTTGGTGTATGTGCTTTAAAACCAAAATCTACACACAAAAATTAAGTGATCAAACATGTGAATGCCTCTCAAGTCATCAGAGTATTCCACAGGACAGATCAGTACCAAGTCTTCTAGAGAGCAGAGATGAAATAGAAACTACATTAGACTTAGGTGAAATAGGAATGGGATTCAGACTCTGGGCTTTATTACTTTCTACCTTTATGACCATAAGTCACTCCCCTTCTCTCTGCCTCAGTTTCCTCTTCTATAAAAGGAGGGTTGGATCACAGAGGTCCCCGTGGTCCTATTTTTTAGGAGGTGGGAGAGGGAAAGGCAGGGCATTTGGGGTTAAGTGACTTGTCCAAGGTTACACGGCTAGTGTTAAGTGTCTGAGGCCAGATTTTAACTTAGGTCCTCCTGACTCCAGAGCCAGTGCTCTATTCACTGTGCCACCTAGCTGCCCCAGATCCTATTTTCCTATGACTTCTTCCTGAAGCTTCAAGGCTTAGGGCCCCTTCTCTGCTAAAAGTGGAAGCTCTTCCAGGCCAGGTCTGTGCATCTGAGCCTTATCAGCTGTCCTCTACTGCAGGTATCCAATAGAAGCTCACTGACACATCTCACAACTTCAGGCTTTATAAGATACTCTGGAGAGTGGGGGGAATGGTTCAATCTATTTCTCTTGGAACTCTTTAAAAGTAGACCAGTGGGGAGGTTGTAAGTGTAGCTTTGTCCTGAAGTCAGAATTACAGCCTGGACTCAGGAACCTCCCAAGGCCCCCTAAGTGACCCCTTGACCATGAGGAGTCTGAAAAGAGAAAACTATAGGGCAGAGAAGGAATGGCTTCTTCAAACACCTAGTAGATGGAGACTACCCTCCTCCAGGTAGCCATTCCTGATTGGTCCCAAGTCCCCATGTTCTCTAATCTACCAACAGAACCCCTATCTGCCCCATCTCGCCAAACTGCCATAGCCTTCATGTATTTATGCAACATATTCTACAGCTAAAGTGTTTGTCCAGGACATCACTCCCATTAGAATGTAAGTTCCATGAAGACAGTAGACGTTTACTCATTTGCCCCTCATGGCAGTGAAGAAATGCTTTTGGAGTACTGGAATGGCAGCTGGGCTAGAACTCCCATCCTGGCAAAACTTGATTGAAGCTATGAAGTCAGGGCCACCTCCTCTACACTCACTGACCCCCAGTGAGGAGAACACAAGGCACCAGCATTCCAGACCACCTGAGAGGTGGACAGAGCAAGGCAGGTACATGGAGCAGCCCATAGGTAGGGGAGACTTGTGGGGAGTGGTCTGAAAAAATGCTTTTGGGACACCACTCCTTTGCAGACCTGAGTTGGTAAAGCCATGGGCAGCTGGGAAAGTGTGATGGCCAATTAAGGGGGCCCAAGGCTGCTGTACCTGAAGGATTTGGGGAGCAAGGCTCCCTGTAGAGCCAGAGTATTGGGAGAAATCGGATTCAAAATGATGAATCTGAAGTGCAGAAAGACACTCTTGTCCTCGGGAATTTTCAAAGAAAGATGTAGTTCTTTTGCTTTTTTGGAGGGCAATTGGGGTTAAGTAACTTGCCCAAGGTCACATGGCTAGTTTTTTTGTGTGTTAAGTGTCTGAGGCTGGATCTGAACTCAGGTCCTCCTGGCTCCAGGGCCGGCGCTCTACTCACTGCACCACCTAGCCGCCCCTAGAAAGATGTAGTTTCAAAGAAAGATTTTCGGTGTAGTTAGAAAACTTAATTCTATTGTGTTGGGCCCTATGACTACACTGGTTTGGGGAATTCCCATTGTGGAAATGGTCTCCATTGTGGCAATTTCCCTGTATCACCTGCATAGAGAACCACAAGGCCCTTCAGTTAGCAGACTTAGTGGAGACCAGTCACACTCAGCATCTTGGCTGTCTTCAGTACTCTTTTAGATGGGGGATGGTCATCTGTGCTTAGGCCAAGAAGCAAGACCAGAAACACTCTAAACCTTGCCCAAGAGCCTCTGTGACTTGCCTTTGGTGCTGGTCAGCCTTGAATCCAGGGCTTCCCAGCTCCAGGGCCTGCATTCCATCCACCAGGCCTCTTCAGTGTGCATTCCTGTAGTCTAATTCTTTGTAGACTGGTAGTCCACATAAGGGAAGAGAGAGAAACATGTCAATCTGGCTATAGAGATACAACTACCCACCAGAATGCCCAGTGACACTTGGGGCCAGTTCACGATGGAAGGAGGGGCTTTAAAGGGTGGTGAGGATCTCACTGGATCCTCTGCTGAGTTAACCCAGAGAAGAGAAGCTTAGGCCAGGCCTGCAGTCTTCTGTTCCTTTGCAGGGGCTGGTGTTCTTGCTGTAGCTCCCTATGATCAAACCTCATCCTCTCTGAATCCACCTGCCAGCCCAACCCACAGTGATTTCTGATCTGTGCCACCCATGAATCCATCCCAACCTGCTTTTACTGTTAGCATTTCATGAGTTAGTCCTGTTTCTCCAATTAGACCGTGAGCTGCCAGTGAACAGGGACTGCGTCTTCTCTTGTATGTCTAAAAGTGCCAAGCACAGAAGCACAATACTTATTGATTGGCCTGCTTAATGATATCCTGCTGGAAAGAGCTGTCAGCAAGGAGGGGGTGCACAAAAGACCCTGGTCCCTGACAGCAACCTTCTCCCAAGCTGGAAAGCCCTGGACTTCTCTGTGGGAGAATTAGCCTTTGGGACAGAGGACATGGGGATTTTCTCCCTTCCCCTTGCAATTCTGACAGAATGCAATAGTCTGCTGCATACTGTCCCTCCTCCCCCCAACCCATAATGCTACCTACATCAAAGAAGCTAAAAGGGCCAGGTCATTTGTAGGCATATTTATATGTAAATACAAAATTGTATCGCCATAAGATGTTGAATATGAACATTTACAATTATTCTCCAAATCTGACTCAATCCTTGAACGTTAAATACAAAATGAAAAGATTGTAAAAATAAGAATATACACATTCGAAGAACTTGTTACAGTATAAAATGACTGAGGGCCACTCAGCCGCTGAGCTCATCTTCTGGGAGGGAGAGCTTCTGCTATTGACAGTCCCCATCTCAGCACAGGGCTGACTGTTGGTGATGTTGAACTGGCACAGGGTAGGGCAGGACGGGGGGGGGTCTCTTTGTGGGGGACCCTAGCCAGGAAACGCTTTCAGCTCTTTCTTGGCACAGAACCAAGATGTGGCTGGGAGAGAAAGAACATCGAGGTGACAAGGCAGGGGTAAGACACAGTAAAGAAGGGAATGATTTAGAAAAGCAAATGAGAAAGAAAAGGTCTTCCTGTCAAGTGACTCTCCCAGGTCAAGCTCCCCCTCCCATCTTGTGCCCAGGGTGCCTGTCAGCCCTTTGAAGACTTCGTACCGATTGCCTTTGGCCTTGGCTCCTCAGTGAGTTTATCCCCATCATCCCTTGAGGAGGACTAGGGAGAAATAGAGGGTTCAAATGTCACAGTGGAGATCTGCAGCTCCTTATTCAAGGTAAAGGGGTTCCCCCCAATTGATAAGGTAAACAGAGAAAAAAAATGTTAGGTTGGGAGAATAATGTGCCAGGGTCACCACATACAGCATTCCCAGGGCCAAAGACAGGCCATGACCAAGAGAGAGAGGTGGTCCACACGCAGGGAGGGGGTGTAGATGGTGAGGAGGAGGGTGAAGGACATTGTCACAATGTCCTCCCTGTCTAACAGTATGATGCATAATTGACTCCCCTCTCACACTCCCTCAGGTGGGAGCGCCCCACGGGCAACGAACAGTGTCGTTTCTGAAGCGACCTCCAAGGAATACGGTGGCCTTACCTCCAGCATGGAGCCCCATGAACTGCTAGAAAGAGGTGTGTACATATGGATTTATAGAATACGTACATATTAACACATACAGTATATATTACATACACACACAGACAGATCCAGATCCACGCACACATAACACACACACACAGGCACACAGGATGGTAGATAAGACTGGAGGACACGCCTTACTTCTTACACCTTCTTGGCATTGGGGATGATCTCTAGGATATGGAGGTTGGTCAGACTCTCCTGGGATGAACTGGAGGTGGTCTCTCACCTCCTTCCCCATCAAACTGTGGCAAAGTCAAGGTGAGGAGGTTAGAGGCGAGGGAGGTTCGAGAAGGGAAGGGGAGATCCTTTCCCACTTACCTCTGGGGACCCCTGTCAAAAAAATGGTAGCCACAATTTGGTTTTAATAAGGCACAGTTCAATACCAGGTGCTAGAAATTAAGACCATGAGCTGCTAGCCACTGGCTACTTGTGGAGATTTCATCAGAGCTAGCTAGCCAAAAGGGAAAGGCTGCCATGTACCAGGAGACGCAAAAAGAGGCGGATCTGTCTCAACATTACTGATGGCCACCTAGGGGTTTGGCAGTGTCCCAGGGAGAGGAAGGAAGGCTGGCGGAAGGCTACTGATGGGCAGCCGTTCCTTGCCACCAGGTGAGAGGCCCCAGGTGCCAGCTACTGCCTCTCGATGCCCAGCAGATGGCAGCCAGGGGGCACCATGCCCTCCTTCAGGGCATATTCAATGATGGCCTTGTAGCAGAAGAAGTACTGCTCTGGGGTCTGGATGCTGAATGCCCTCTGGGTCCTCATGCGGGACACTGTCTGAAACACGTTCAGCGTGCCCAGCTCTTCCAGCTGTGCTAGGCAGATGTCCAGCGAACAAAAGGTGCCTGTGGAAGGAAGCAGACACTCTAGTGGTTGCTTTACTCCCAGTGTCCCCTGCCCAAAAGGAACTGAAGTTCTGTCCACAGTAGTCTGAAACAGAAGAGAACGCAAAACCCCGATGGCAGATGCCCACCGAGGGAGCCAGGATGCCTGGGAACAAGCTGGCACAAAAGCATGTCTAGGAGGAGCTGGGGAGCTCCTCCTTCCTTCCAGGCACTTCTGGCGGGGGGGACACACTGCACATCTGTCAAACTTAATGGATGTGTTGGGAGTGATGTGTCTGCTTGTTTATTCTCTGTTACATTATTCTCGCTGGGGAGGGGAGAGAGGAAGCCTCTATTTGTAAATGAAGACAATTTAAAACAAGATTTCAGGATAAGAAGGGCCCCTTGTCCCAGAGCACAAGGGAGATATAGGAACAGTGGAGGAAAAAGTGAAGCAAGGACCCTCTAGCTGGAATAAGAGATAGGAACCAATTCCTTTGGAGTGGCCTCAATGGCTGGGTGGGGTGAGGCACAAGACAAGTACATTGGCCCTTCATTCCACCATGCAATACTCAGAAAGAAGGTGGGAGGACTGTGGGGTGGCTGGTCTGGAACAGATAATGTTACTAAAGTCATAATTCTCTTGGGAAAAAACCTGTTTGCTCAATTATGAATAGAAAGGGGCTACTACCCATCACCGGAAGAAGGGGTGGGATGGGGGAGAAGAGAAAGGTCTAGGAGAGGGGAAAGGGAAAAAGAAAGGGGAAAGGAGAGAAGGAAGAAAAAGGAAAGGGAGGGAATCGAGGATGGGGAAAACTCAACTTCCCCTCAGCCTTCCCTGGCCACAGGGAAACTCCACTAGAATGTTCTTCAATGTCTGCTTTGTAAATTTATCACAGTCAGCAGCTAACACTGGAATTTCCAAATTCACATCGAACAAGGCATTCTAGAGAAATCTGCTTGCCACAAATCTAAGGAGCCCTTTTCCTGAAAATTGACTCCTGGGGCCCCCAGAACTCTGTGCCTTTAGTCCCCTGGAAGACAGGATCCAGTGTGGGAGTTACTACCTGTCCTGCCGATGCCTGCACTGCAGTGGACCACGATGGGCGGCCCTCTGGGATGGCCTTTGAAGCGCGGTCCCAAGCTCCTGACCGCCATCTTCTGCTGGTTTCTGACCACTCTGAGGAAGTCAATCAGGCTATCAGCTGAAGAAGGGACCCCATAGTCTGGCCAGCTCAGGAACTGGAAGTGGATCACCTGTCTTTTTTGTCGTTCCTGAGGGCCGAAAGTCACCACTGATCAGTGCTTAGGCCCTCCCCTCCATACCCTTTACTCCTCCCAAGACTGGTTAAGACAACATTTCTGCCTCTAACTCATGGCCCCTCATCCTTACTCTGTTCAGCCCTCTCAGTCCCCTTCCCTTCGGGCATCCGTCTTAACCAGCTTTTTCTTCCGAGTTATGCTGAGCCCCTTCCCCAGTGCCTTTCCTTCTGGCTCTTCTCCCTTCTCCCTTCTCCTGAACTCCCCCTATCTGAACCTCCCCAGGAAACTCCAGTTCCAACCACTGGAAAAAAACTCCAAAAACCACCTCTTTGTCAAGTCTCAGTGCTCCATTTCCGAAGGAGGCAGCCCAGAGCACAGCCCTAGGACAACCCATGTTGTAGGGCCCACATACAATGCCACCATGCTGGGAGGGCAAGGAGGAGATGGGGCCCGCTATGTGGTAGTTGGGAACTCCCCCAGTCAGATTCCAAGACACCAGCATAGAGTGCCTCCCAATTCTTCTCTTCCCTTACACAGAAATCAACACTAGCTGGAGATCTGAGGGAGACATCAAACAGAAGGAGCATAAGAGGATTACTTCTGTGTTATGGATTTCCAGCGTTGTTTTCTTATAATGGCTCATGTTTTCCACTCCTTGATTGGTCACCGTGAGGAAGCCAAATCGTATCTGACAGTCTTTTTCCAAAGGCCAGTACTGGCCACACTTTCTCCTGCCACCTTCCTCGAATCTGGAGGGAGATGCACAAAGGCCCAGGGTAAAGAGGAGTTCACTAGTTAGCCACCCACCCTCACCAGAGCACGTCTCCCAAGTCCTGCAGCAGCCAAGCACTGTGCCACCCTCCAACCCACTTTAAAATGTCTCTGCCCTTGCTTCCCCCCACAAAAGTAGAACACCAGATCCCTTCCAAAGGAGACAATCTTTGCATTGCCACCGTCGTCCAGGGAAAGGCCTGGTACCTCAGGTGTCTCTAGTCACACACACACACACACACACACCACACCCACTGTACTAAGACAAGCTAGAGGAAAAGGGCCTTCCAGGAGATCCTGGTGCGCTTGGATCAGAGGGAAGGGAAACTGTGAGCCCTGACTGTCCCACAACTGGTGAGAGGGCTCCAGACACACCTCAGCCTAAGCTAAGTGGAAGGAGGGAGACAGAAGGTAAAATCCAATCAGTATTTATTAAACATCCACTAGGCATGAGGCACCATCCTCAGCTGGGGAGTTGAAGAAGATGATAAACTGGGAGGCCAGGATGGGACAGCAACATGCATATTGAAATCCCTTCTCCTCCCCAACCCCAATATAAGGGCAAAATTGGGACTATGAGTCAGGGGTCGGACTCCTTGAGAAAGGAGGAAAGACAGACTGGGAATCAGATAGACAGGCTCTGGACAGACAGATATAGACAGATGTAGGACACCACACCTTCCTTGACCTCAGGTATGTCTTTTCCAGTCTATATACTTGCTGGGGCATGGGGCGGGGTGGGGGGGGGTGCAGGGAGATTACATAGGCTGCTGGGAGGGTGGGGGAAGAAAGGAGCAGTGCTCAGGGGGAGGGGTCAGTGTAGGTGCAACTAAGGAAAAAAGACAGCAAATTACTGTCATAACTCTTTCCTTTTTATGAAGTGCCAAGAGTCAGAGAATCTTAGAAAATGGCAGTCAGAAGCACCTAAAAAATTACCTAGTCCAGAAAAGTGCTTTATAAACCTAAAAGCATGACACAGATATATTATTACAAAGAAACTGAAGTCAGAGTTAAAATTACTTGTTCAAGTTCCCCCAGGTTGTAGCATAAAGGGGGACAGAAATACCATACTCCTTTTAATGATGCTAGAAAATAGGGGAAGTCTGAATCAATGTGTTTTTTTTTAAAACCCAAATTAATGGTTTCACATACCATTCCAAACTCTTATATTCACCAATGCTGCTAACAAGTAGCTTAATGGCCTTTTCTGAATATTAAGATGCTCCTAAATGGTTTGTGCGGTTTTTTTAAGTCGAGGAGAGGAGGGGAGGAAGAAAGTCTAAGAGGCACGGAGAATTTTATTACTGGCTAATCAGTCTTTGAATTATAGTGACGGACTAGAAAGAGAAGGAAAAGAAAGTTGAGCATAGTCTGATACACATTCTAGATTTTAAGAAAGTAGATTTCAAAGGGATTAGAGGAAGAAAAGATGAAATACCACTAAAATTTTAGAGGAAGTCAGTCCATGAGGGATGGGAAACTCTCAATGATAAAATTCTGAAGACAATGGGAAATAATTCCAACAAGAAGGGAAAATGGGGGTGACTAGGTGGCTCAGGGAGTAAAATGCAGGCCCGGGGTCAGGAGGACCTGAGTTCGGTTCCGGCCCCAGACACTTAACATCCACTCAATAAAACTAGCCGTGTGACCTTGCGCGAGTCACTTAACCCCAATTGCCCTCCAAAAGGCAAAAAAAAAAAGAAGGGAAAATGGGACTTCTGTCAAAAAAGAGCAATAATACACCCAGAACTCCCTAACGGACTTAGATTTTAATAGGAGAATGTGTACAGAAGGCAAAAGCAAAAGTAGTTAATCTAGGCTGAACATCAAAATAACCTAATACGTCAAAGAGTGGTATTAGGTCTAGCGAGACTCAGCCTGGGCAGAAACTGGCCCAGAAAGCTAAGGGAAATGGGCTTTTTTGTTGGTGTTTTAGGTGGTTTTGGGGAATTGTTTTGTTTTAGTTACATTTAGAAGAAAGAAATCCAGAAAGGGATAGCAGGATTAATGTTTGCAGTGAACAAAACAGATGGTAACTGAGGGAGGGCTATTCAGTTTTTTATTCTGCTTTTCCAAGTTCTGCCAAGGAGAATGACCCAAGGATGGGAAAGAAGAGAAAAGAAATCAGTGATAGAGAATAGTTAGCAGAGATAAGGAAGGAGACAAAAAAAGACAGCTTAGCTACCCTAGATGAGTTCAAGCTCCTCAGGCTCAGGCAAGTACCATCCTAGTGGCCAGTCAGTCAATGACATTGAAAAGATCATGGAGAAAAGGAGGGGAGCCCTAAGACAAGAGACAGGAACATACCAAAAATGTCTACAAAGTCCAGGCCACTGAGCTTGGCAAAAATCCAGAGTGGATTATTAAAGAAAGGGCAATTATTAAGGGGGGGAAGCAACAATCCAGAGTCAGCATGGCTTCATCAAGAACAGGCCAAGCCAGACTAAGCTTTTTCCCTTTCTTCACAGGGTTACTAACCTGGTGGGCCAGGGGAATGTTCTATGGGCAGTTTACTAGGTTTTATCAAAACAATAGATGAAAGTATCTCATACGGTTCTTATGGAAAAGACTAGAACATGTGGGCTAGATGATAATACAATTAGACAAAGTCAGGACTGGTTGGATGGCCAGCTTTGAATAAGAGCTATATTAAATATCTGATGTGAACTTGGAAAGAGCCTTTCAGGGGGAGAGCCCTAGGGATCTATACAGGCCCTGGGCTATTTAACATTTTTGTCAATGAGCACAGATAATATGCTCATCAAACTTGTAGAAGACGCAAGGCCTTGAGGGAGAGTTAACACACTCAATGACAGGATTCAAAAGAGATCTTGACATGCTAGAACACTGACTAATCTAGTAGATTAATCTAATAAAATGAACTTTAACAGGGATAAATGTAAATTCTTACACTTTTGTTCAAAAGATGAACTTCACAAATACAAGATGAGGGGAAGAGAGAGACAACAATTCACTTGAAAAGGATCTGAAGGTCCAGTAACCTACAAATTCAGTGGAAACCATCTGTAGAGCCCTGGGAACAGTTCTGGGTACCAGAAAAGACACTGATAAGTCACAGAGACATCCACAGAAGGGCAACTGGGATGGTGTAAAGGCTTGAGGTCCATGGCATTTAACGTGAAGGAAGGGATTGAGAGCGTTTAGCTTAGATAAGGCTCAGGGGGCTCACAGAAGTTGTATCCAAACAACACGTGAAGGTCTGTCAAGTGGAAGAGGGATTTAACCTTGTTCAATTTTGTCCCAGAGGGTAAAGCAGGAGCTGCCAAGAGTCAGACTTAGACCTTTGTTGTTGTTCAGTCATATCTAACTCTTTGTGACCCCACTTGGGGTTTTCTTGGCAGAGATCCTGGAGTGGTTTGTCATTTCCTTCTCCAGCTCATTTTACAGATGAGGAAACTGAGGCAAACAGGGTTAAGTGACTTGCCCAGGGTCACACAGGAGTCAGCGTCTCAGGTCTTCACAATTCCAAACCCAGAACTCTATCCACACTGCCACCAAGCTGCCAGTCTTAGACCTAGACTTTGGCCTGATGTCAGGGAAAACTTCCTAAAAATTATGCCTATCTAAAAGTGACATGGTCTCCCTTATTTGAGGGTTTCAGGCAGAGATTAGATGACCATTTGGGGGTTATGTTATAAAGGTCATTCTTTGTGATGGATGGCTTGGAGCAGGTGGCTATTGAGAGCCTGTTCAACTTTAAATTCTGTGATATAGGCCAAACTACCCATTTTATAGATGAGGAAATGGAGGACATGATAATTTAGGTAACCTGCCCAAGCTGATACAGAGAGCCTGAGAATCCAGGGATCCCAAGTCTTCTCCAATTGCCTTTTCTAATACACACTTTGATAAATGATCACTAGATAATGGTACCTAGCTAATATTCTGACCCCTGATTGCTCTTCAGCAGAGATCACAGGTAAAGACACAAACTCATAGCCACATCTGATGGGCTTAACAAGGCAAAATCTCCTTAGGGGAAAGCCATTTATTTGTTTCCTCCAGAGTGCCTAGAACAGGGCTGGGCCACCTCTGACACAGAGGTGTCAATAAAAAAAAAAAGCTGCTGAACTGAATTACTGAATTTAGTTAAAGACTTACTAGGAAATGACAGTGAAGTCACTTTAGTCCTTGGGTATGGTTATCAAAACAAAGAGAAAGTTCAAGTTATATACCTATGATGAATCCACAAGATTCACTTCCATTACAATTTGATTACACCAATTCTTCAGTACCTAAGTTGAGAGTGACACAGCTTACAATCTCCTTTCTACCAGTATTTTTCTTTTTTTTAAGTGAGAATTTTTCTATTTTATTTTTTTTCCAATCATATGTAAAAACAATTTTGAACATTTCTTTTTTAAAAAAAATTTTGAGTTCTAAATTCTTTCTCTCCCTTCCTCTCTCCCCTAGAAGGTAAGCAATTTGATATAGGTTATACATGTTCAATTGTGCAAAATCTATTTCATGTTAGCCAGGTTATAAAAGAAAACACACACACAAAATAAAGTAATTATATTCTCTGATCACAGCTACCTCTCTTTCTCTTCTCCACCTTCAGCCACTCATGTTTTCACCTGATATTTAATAGTATAATAAACATATTCTTCTAACCTCAATTCATCTCCCCTACTCCGGCAGCACTTGCTTCCACTCATGATGAGGGTGGGGAGGGGTGGTAGAGGAGCAGGTACTCACCGTGTGGTCATGACAATCACCAGAACTTTCTGCTCCCAGACCATGAGCCAAAAGTCATGGTAGGTGTTCTCCAAGGGACCTAAAATTATAGAACAGGAGATGGCATGTAACACAAGGAAACATTTCTTTTCTTCTTTCCGCTTTCTTCTTCCATGTCCTAACCATGGGTTATTTTCTTTCTCTATCATTAGGTTCTTTCTCCTAAAGAATTAATCCATAGTCATAGTTCAAATGATCACTTCTATGATGATTTACCAATCTCTTTGGCTGGTCCTTCCCTCTCAGCTAAACTCCGGTCCCCAAATAGCTATCCTGGAAGACTTAGGATCATTTCAAACAACAACAGAACTCATCCTTTTCCCTGCCTCTCTGCCTTCCCCTTTCCGTCCCACACAGAGATCCCTCTCCAGATCTTCAGGTTTTTTGTCAGACATACTGGCAGTCTCCTGACCCCCCAAGCAGAAATGAGGATTCCCTCCTCCTGCCTTTCATCTTTCCTTCCTTCCAATAGTCAGGAAGTTAACAAATCCTGTCAACTTCTTTGAAAGTTTCTCTCCTTCCCTCTGCATTTCCTCTACTACCAGTCTAATTCAGGCTCTCTTCTCATCCGCCTCCTAGCTGACCTCTGATTAGTCTCTCTTTCTCCAATCCACCCAACCACCTACCTAGAAGTAGTAGCAGTAGTGGAAAGAGAAATGGATTTAGTGTTAGAGAACCTGAATTCAAATCCCACTTCTGCCAAGTGTTACTTTTGTGAATACCTTTCTAGACCTCAGCTATAAAACAAGGTGGGGGGAGGGGTGTGGTAGAATGGATGACCTCTAAGATCCCTTCTAACTCCAAATCTATGTATAATTCCAGGATAAACGTTCATAATGTTCCTAAAACTACGCATCTATCTTGCTACTTCCCTGCTAAAAAAAATCATGAATGGCTCTCTCTGTTCTACATCAAATCTACTCTCTTCTGCCTGGCTTTAAAGGCCCTCCATCATGAATCCGAGCCCACCATCTTATTTCCCAATACTCCTTGAGATGAGATGCACACTGTGCTTAAACTGGGCTGATTGGACTCCTTGATATTACATAAATATGCCCTCTTCAGACTCAATCTCCCGCTAATCTTTGCTTAGATTCTTGTTGGGTTTTAGATACGTTGACCGTCTTCTCTTCTTCTCTCTACCTGTCCATTTTTAGGCCAGATTTTCTTCGTTTATCAGCCTGTTCAAGAAGCCAGTCCATATAGGCTGATTGTTTGCATCCAAGAAAATGGTGTGATATCTTCTTTTGAGGTCCATAAAATCTGTTTATAACACTACTGTTGTCACTTAATGACCCACAGATCGCCAACTCAACTCTGTGACTTTAGCACTTGATTCATGGTCCTTATGGTTCTTTCTCCCTAACTTCTCATCGTCCTTAGAGCCTTTCAATACTCATGTTGATGGCCCTCTGACAACCAGACCCCATAATAATTTCCTCCACATTCAACTCCAATGACTATCTTCTCTCTCTTCACTTTAGTCACAAGACGATAGAATGGCCATACCTTAGATCTTAATCTCTGCTTTCTATCTACAGTTCCAGAAACAAGATGCCCCTCTTAGGATAAGCTGATCCCTGTAAATTCCATCACCGTGCAGCTGACTCAGTTTCTGATACTCAGCACCTTCCCACCTCTCCCAGCCTCCTCTTCTCTTTGACTGGAGGGCTGAAGGGGTACCTCACTCAACTCCTCCCAAAGCTTTCCTTTGTAGAGGGCTGGACTCTCCAGCAGACCCTCCTCTTTCCATCTGCATCTGCCCTCTGGTGCCCCCCATCCCCCTTCCCAACTTCCCCCTTCTGTGTGTTGTCTTCCCCTATTAGATTGTAAACTCCTGAGAGCAAGGACTGTCTTTCTCTTTTTATACAATGTTTAGTATAGTGGCCAGCACACAGTAGGCACTTAATAAATGTTTAGTGAATTGAACTGAATCTCTGTCAAAATTGTAAGACATCCAATATCTGACCGAACCCACCTGTCCTTCTTGTTCTCTCCTCCGCCATTCACTTTTTCATCTTCTATGTAGTAATACATGACCTAGACTTCCCACGATCTCAGTCCATTTCTCCTACTCTGTTATCACTTGCTTCCACACCCACACTGGACTCCAAGGTCTGTCACTTCATTAATGTTTCACCAATGATGACCTTGTAACTCCTTGCCCTCCCACCCCTGACCCCTGAACTGTCCATTCACTGTTCCCAACCTGGGAAGCCCCATTCTTATGAATGATCTTTGCCATACAATTTTGATGCCTGCTAAGCATCACAAGACACAGCAAAGCAACATCATCCTGCCTGCCACAAATTTATGATAACCTAATCTCCGAGCTGACCCCGCACTGCCAATCATTCGCCTCTTCCCTTATCAACCTCCTGATCTCACTTCTCAGAGCAACTGCCCTAAATCTAAACTGCTGACCTAACCGAAAGGGGAATAGTTAGAGCGAGTAATTTAAATAGAGAAGAGTCGGTTTTGAATGGATCAAGAGTGCACCAGCATTAAAATGACTACTTTTCTATTTGGAAAATAAAAATAACCTAAACTTGAACTTGTCTTTGTTTTACTTTGCTATGTAATTTATGTATCAATTTGGACATTGTTCCTAATGGATTCTAACTCAAATGCAGAACATAAGGATTGTTTTCTTCCACATTCTCTAACTTGCACCCCTATTGTTTCCTTCTCTCTTTCCCCAACCCCTTAATGTCACTAGCGTCCCCAAGGGTCTGCCATTAGCCATTTTATCATACTTCTCCATAATTTCTCCCTTGGCAATCTCATCCACTCCCGTGGCTTTAACTATTACTTTCTGAAAATTAAATAATTTACTTTTAAAAGATTCTGAACACACCAAAAAAAAAAATCATCTCTATTTCATACCACTTAAGTATATAATAAATTCCTCATGTTAGCTTTCAAATTCAACTATCAGCATTATGCAAATGACTTTCAAATTAATATGCTTAGTCCTGACATCTCTAATTACCTCCAGCATATATCCTCCAGCAATATATCCAAAATTGAGTTTATTACTCTTATACCAGCTTCCCTTCTGATTCTCTTATATATATTTGTCTATGACAATATACCCCCCCCCCACTCTGTCTCCCATGCTGGAAGCCTTAGCATTAGCTTTACCTCTTCCCTTCCTCTCACCTCTCCTATGTGGCTACCAAGTTCTGCTGATTCCACCTTTGTAACCTGCATTCATCCCCCACATGTTGCCACCACTTTAGTCCAGGCTTCCAGGACTACCCACCTGAACTACTGCAGTATCCTTTACTGGGGCTATCCACTGACCTCCTAATCTAATGGCCTTTTTTGCCCACCTGACCTTTCTGTAGCTCCTGTCACTGATGACCACCCCATCTAACCATATATTTTATTGACCTTTGGTATCTCAAATGTGAGACATCACATTTTCTTGATTCTACTACAGAACCAGAAGTACATAGCGCTAAGCCCTGAGGTGTGTTATAAGACATTAAGAAATAATATTATGATAGTTTCCTGGTCTCACTTTAATCGAAGAGCTAGACAGACTCTCTAGAATAGAAGACTTAAGAAAGGTTAGAGTTAGATCCTGGAGGGCACTGAACCTTAGCATATGGAGCTTTTCCCTTTCCCTTATAGTCAATAGATAGTCATGGGATATATCCAAGCAGAGAAGTGAGCTGATCAGTCTAAAGCATCAGGAAGATTTCCTGGGTAACTGAGTGAAAGATGATTTGATGAAGAAAAGGAACTAGAGTCAAGAAAACCACTTAGAACACAATTATAATAGAAGCAATGAGCATCTTAATTAAAAATGAGATGGTGTCATTGAGAGTAGAAAGAAGGAAAGGAATGCAACAAATACTAGAGAGGCAAAGTCAATAGAACATGGCAACTGATTAAATATTGGGGGTGGGGAAATAAAGGAAAGGGGCTAAAAGAGTTAAAGATGATAAGACAGAGATGTGGGGCTAGACAACGTACAATGGGATGAACATAAAAGAGGGATGGTCATACTCAGAGATCAGTCACTACTGATTCCATGTTAACTCAAAAGGAGCTCACCAGAGAAGTGTCCCAGGTCCTTGTGCTTGGCCCTACGGCATTTGATATCAATGACATCAAATGTGCTCAGAGAGGGAACTTTGTGGCTGGGGTATGTAGGGAGGCCATGATGGCTCTCTGTTCCAGTGTCTGAATGGCACTGATGGAGAAGAAAAAATTGACTGGACTTGTTTTGTCTGGCTACAGGGGCATAACTAGGAGCAATGGCAGAAGACGAAAGAGGTCAATTTAGCTTTGGCATTAGGAAGAACTTCCTAATAAGACCCCAACACGAGATAAGTCACCTCAAAAGGGGGTGAGCTGCCCTCACTGAAGATCTTCAAGAGAAAGTTAAATGTCTACTTTAGGGCTGGGTTAAAGGAGAGAATTCTTTCTTACGCAGGAGTCAGAGGTCTCTTCCAACTCTGAAATTCTGTTATTGCTGTGACTCCAAGACCTCAAAGCAGGGTGACAACAAGGTAATGCCATCAATAGGGGGAAAAAGGTAGGGATCAAGGGGAATTTAGCGATGAGGGGCTCTGTTTTGGACAATACCAAGTTTAAAACATTGGAGAAGCATACACCAGCACAGAACTAAATAAATATAAGGTGGGGACGTAGCGGTAAAGATACAAAAATCATCTACAAAATGTAAGAGACAGAAGCCATAGCAGTGGGTATATTGCCAAGGGAAAGATTAAATAAAAACAAGGCTGCAGCTCTGGGAATACCCACACTAAAAGTGGGGGAGAAAGAGCACGAGTCACCAAAGGAGACCAGGAAGGAATGTTAAAGCAGACAAGAGTATGATCAGGTCGCAGAAACCAGAGGAGAGAACCTCAAGAAACACGGGGTCGTCAATGGTGTCAAATGCAGCAGAAAATGCAAGAAGGAGCAAGTCGAAAAACAAGATGGTGGCTTTGGCCATTAGAAGGCTCTGACACCACAGAACTGGAGCAGGCTATTGGAGGGGATCCAGCCCAACCCCCTGTGCTTAGAAGGGAAGAAACTGAGGTCTAAAGAGGTGAGGCAACAAAGAAGCACAGGGGTTTCAAGGGGCAAAGCCAAGATTTTCTGACTCCAATCCAGTAGATCCTGTCCATGCCTTGTTTGTATATAATTTTTTGTATGTTGTCTCCTTCATTAGACCATGGGTTCTTTGGGAGCAAGAACTCATTCTTTCCTTTCTTTGTTTCCCCAGCACTTGGCTTGGTGTCTGGCACATAGTAGGTGCTTAATAAATGCTTGTTGACTTGAATTTACACTCCTCAGTTAATGACACCGGGGAGATGGTTTCAGTAGGGGCAAAAACAGATGTTAAGGGGATAAATGTGCGTGGTAAAAAGTGCAGGGAATACAGGGAGACTATTTGGTTGTTGTTTTTTTTTCCTGAACTCAACAAGCTCCTCATTTCTTGTTTTTTATTTACTTTTTGAAGGGTAGGGCAATTGGGGTTAAGTGACTTGCCCAAAGTCACATGGCCAGTAAGTGTAAAGTGTCTGAGGTCAAATTTGAACTCAGGTCCTCCTGACTCCAAGGACGGTGGTGCTCTATTCACTGCGCCACCTAGCCACCCCTGCATTTTTAATTAAAAAAAAAATTTCCCAATTACATTTTAATCTGACTCAGCTGCACTAGTCCTGGGATAGCCAGGGTTAGTGTTAGACATCTCTGATCTAAAGGGGCCCATGTGATTGTACAGGGAACTTAGCAGCTCAGATTTTATAATGACAAAGATGGAAGATAGAACCAAGGCCAAAGAAGAGAAGAATGTTGTAATCTTATAAGACTTGGGTCAGTGCTAAAGTTCTGAATAAACTGAGGCAGCCAAAGAAAGTTCAAGATTTTAAAATGATATGGTTGTCACTGGTTGTTTTAATTGGGGTTAAGTAATTTGCCCAAGGTCACACGGCTAGTTTTGTGTATGTGTGTGTGTTAAGTGTCTGAGGTGGGATCGGAACTCAGGTCCTCCTCACTCCAGGGCCGGCACTCTACTCACTGCGTCACCTAGCCACTCCTTGGTTTGTTTTTTTGAAGTTCTACTAGAGAAGAGAGGAAGACCAAAGAAGGGTATGATGTTTGGAGTAGACTGAACAATCACTGAAGGAAGGAAGTCAGAGCTACTCAGCTCTTGGGCTGCCCCTTTTTCTCTGCTGAAGAAAACAATCTTTCGACTGGAAAAGACAGAATAAAAATGATGATGGGGAGTTGATACCCAGCATGAAAAAGGTGGTAATGAGAGCAACTGCCATCTTGGGGCAATTCAAATCATCAGACCTGGGGAATTACATCCTAGGACATGGAAGTAAAGGCTAGGACTGTTCTGTTCTTTGTATCTGCATCTCTCTACCCAGCACAGTGCCTGGCTGCCTACATACCGTGGGCACTTAATACAATCTGAATGACTGATTGCTAAGTCAATACTTTATAAGGTTGAGGACAACCAGAAGATTAGAAAAAGGCAAATGGCCTTTTTCTTTTTCTTTTTTTAAGGAAGACAATGCAGGCAGCAAACTCTAGGCCAGTGAGCCTGCCTCCAATTCCTGACAAAATTCTAGAAGCAGATAATGAAAAAGGAGGTTAGCAAACACCACCTGGGAAAGGAAGTGCCTTCCTGAAGGACAGCTCACATAGAAGCGTCGACATGATGACTCACATGCCATAAACAAAAATATGAAAAGGTGGCTGAATGCTGATGGGTCAGAAGACCAGTCCTGGGCCCCAGGAGAGAAGATGTAACCAATTCCCCAAATCTCTCCCCTCAGGAGCCCCCAGACCCCTCCTCCATAGAGGCAGGGCACTACAAGACCATCCTGTGACTTAAGAGATCAAAGGCAGCTCTGCTTGGTTGTTTTTCTTTGTGACAAGGAAGGATTTGAAGCCCAGAGGAAATCAGAAGGTGTAAAATGACAGTGATATTAAAGACACAAAACCAAAGCCATGTCATGCCACACTTAATTGTCTTCCTCGAGAGGGTAAGTAGTATGGTGGATAAAGGAATGCTGAAGACAGCTTACCGAGATCTTGCATCAGGTGACAGTCTCCTGTCCTACTCTGAGATGGTGACGTTTCAGGCTGGAGGGCTCACCCTGAAGGACTAAGGACTAAGGTGTGGGCCTGACTTGGAAGGAGGCCCCCCTCAGCTCTCAGGATCTTGGCGTCATTCACCAATGCATTTGCTTTGACACAAAGTTGGGAGGAATAATTAACACCCTAAATGAAGTTAGGATCCAAAAAGATCTTGGTGAAATAGGACAAATATGGCAAATTGACTAAGATAATCATAGCTCTCATTCATATTAATATGCTCAGCTATCTGTGTATTTCTAGGCTTGGTGGGGTGTAAAGCACAGTCTGCTCTCACACCTTTTCCACTTCGCTTGTTCCCCTCAACACCAGGAGGCAGGCGCTATCAGGCCCATTTTAGAGAGGGAGAAACTGAGACTCCAAGAGGTTAAAATGAAATCATAGGTGTCAGGATTTGAACGCAAGCTCTCCTAACTCTAAGTCAGGAGCTCTGAGACTATATTGTTTCTCAGGAGATTGAAGCTAAAAATGTAATGCTTGAGAATGTGGAGTTCCACAATTTCAAAAGTACAAATGGGGGCAATGTGGTCAGGAGGCAGCACATCAAGAAAAGGTCTTTCAGAAAATGCAGACTACACTGGAATCCATCATGAGGGTGGCCCTGCAGCCATGGGCCACATCAAGGCAGCAATGTATCCAGGTGAGGAGGGAGGCTCACCATCCCGGAGAGGAAGACGGGGCTCTGGGTCCAAGCCACCCTTTGGGAAAGACCCCGATAAAGAAGAGGCGGCCAAGGTAGGGAGGGGTCTCCAGTTCATGCTATTCATCTGAGACCCAGAATCCCCAGGGGGCCTAGACTTGGTGGGCTTGAGACCGGCACAAACTTCCTAAAAGTCAGAGCCATCCAAAAGTGGCCGCAACAGCTTGGGAGAAGGCGGTGAGCTGACACTTTCAAGCGAAGGCTGTTTAAGTGTTTTTGGGGATGTTCTTGGTCAGAACAGGGCTGGACTGGCTGGTCTCAGGTCGTTCCCTGCTCAGATTCAGGGCAGAGAAGAGACCTGTCTTCTCAGAAACACAGAAGTAAGTCGGAATTTGAGAGGTAGAGTTTTCTGGTGAGAAAGAGGGGGAAAAGGGAACTGGGGAGCAGAGGAAGACAATAGACATTCATGTTGGTAGATTTTCCTACTTTCATGACTCTGGTCTCTGTCTTATAGCAGTCTTCTCTACATAATCTCTGATTCTGTCATGGGCAATGACCCCCAAAACCTTGCCCTCTTGGTTCTTCAAACTCAGTTCCCAGGACTTCCATCTCTCACCCACCTAAAGCACCCTGATATCAGGATAATTCTACCTACCTACATCTCTCAAAAGTCTTCCATGTACAATCCTGAGCTCTGGAATTCCCTGATCACAAATATCCAACCCTCCTACATCCTCATTATAACCTCTGGTCCCACTCTCCTTCCCCTGGATTTTCTAGAATTCATGCTGTGGATTCTCCCCTCACAATTTTGAGTCAGCCATTAGCTTTTTCCATACACAGTTCACTCTTGACTCTTTCAGGCCACTTTTCCATGCCTTACTAATAACTGCTTCTAACATCGTCTTCTCTGTGTTACTGAACGTGGCTGGAATTAAACCCTGAGCTTGTTCACTGGGTCCACCACAAATCCATGGGTCCTCAGAGACACACACAGGATCAACTCCCTGTTAGGGCCATCTCCAGTCATCCTGATCCTTATCTGACCACTGGACCCAGATGGCTCCAGAGGAGGCACAGCCCTGCCTCACTTCAATCCAGTTCACTTGCATGTCACGGCATCACCTCCCTGATGTCATGGTCCTCTTCGAGAACTAAGGACAAACAGTAACAATTGGCTCCCTGTTACACTGTCTGCAACAATCAAACTGGCAACCCAGAATTGCAGATTTGGAGCTAGAAGGGGTTTAGAGGCCATGGAGTCTCACCCCCTCATTTTACAAATGAGGAAACTGAGGCCAATAGAGGGTAAAGTGACTTGCTCAGCATCACAAAACTAGCAAGGGTTAGAAGCAGGATTCAAACCCAAGCATTCCTGCCTCCAAGCCCAGTGCTCCATACAGAATTTCAATTCCATTTAATTCAATCCAATCCGGTAAGTATTACTTAAGTTCCTGTTCTGTCAGGTACTATGCTCATTTCACCAGTGTGGGGGAACTTCTGGGGCAGAAACTCCCTTTTCTGAGGTAGGTCAGGAGTTCTTTAGTACAAGACTTAGAAGTGGAGAGAGTTCAGGCCAGAGGCCCTGAGACCACACAGAGCCAGCATACTGGGAGGGACAGTGATGGGAGGGACAGCCTACCCTCCTGTCTCCAAAGGCAGCCCTCCATGCCAACCCAAGGCACTCTTCAGAGAGATGTCTGAGGTCCAAGGCCGCAGGGAAATGAGCCCCACTCTTCCATGGCAAGCCGCCTCCTCTACACCCACCAGGGAACTCTCAATGGAGACCCAACTCTTGACTGTTAAGTCTTCTCTTGAGGAGACTATGTCAACAGAGCAGTAGTTGGCCTTCCATACAGTAGATCATGTAGAGACATCAGTGAGCATCTGGGCAGGGGTTCTTGGCCTCAGTAATGACATGGACTCCCCTGGCAGTCTAGTGAAGTTGACATCATCGCCAAACACCCATTAAATGCTCAGACAGTAAGAGAAACAGAAGAATGTATGTATCTGTGTGTGCACGCCATACATATACACATGTACACACATATGTTATTTCTTATAGATGACACACACGTGCCTTGCATGTACATTTATATGTACATGTGTGTATGTATACTGTGTGTGCACATGAAAGTATAACTGTTGTGGAGAAACTTCCGATCTTGGTGGGTTAGAAAGCACTGAAGATTCGGCATCTGCACTGAGGGAACACCAGACGCTGCGTGCTTTTTGCAGAGCTTCTCCCAAGGCTTTGGCCCAGGCTCGGTGTGCCAGAACTTTACGGACCCCTCCCTAGGGCGAACAGTTGAAGACACGTTTGCTGCTTACTCCATTGCTGCCATTAGTCCATCAGAGAAATCAAATGCCAAAATTGTTCAGGAGAAAACTATAGATGAATATTGATTTAATTTGCTTTTTAAGGATTATTAAAAGAATCATACCAAAATTTGGTCACTTATTTTCTGCTAATGTTGAGGATTTCTTTCAGAATGTTTTTAAATATGCCAATGAATACACATAGCATTACAGAGGTAACCAATTATTTTTATCTGTTGTCTTCCCTCATCAGACTATAAGCTCCTTGAGGACAGGAACTGTCCAGCCCAGTGCTTGGCACACAGTAGGGGCTTAATGTTCACTGACTGACAATATGATTATCAAGAATATTTTTTAAAACAAGTACACAGTCCTCAAGTTAAAAACCCCTACTCTAGAGGGAAATAGGATTTCATATTGAGACATGAGTACTATCAACATGAGTCCTATCAACAGAGACTTGCCAGTCCTATTCTTGGATGGACATTGAGAGGGTATCCAAGTTCCCCAGGATCACTGTGCTCCTTTCTGGCTTGGACACAGGAGCAGAGCCAAAATGAATGCCACCAACAGCTGTGCAGAGAGAACGGGCAGGCTCCAGGCTTCATCTCTGATCTTTCACTGCCATGCTTGCGTCAACGAGCCTGCCCTGGAGAATTCTGATGCCCTGCTGCCTCCAGCTTGCAATGCAGACCCAAAACTTCCAGGCAGCAATGCTTTACTTCCAGGCACACCCAGCATTCCCAAATACCAGCTTCTAAGTTTGACAAAGCACAAAAATCACCACTCCCTGTCCTTCCTGCCTTCCCCTTTAAATATTCCCAACCCCATCAAGAAGCCACAACTTTGCTCTCCCACAATGTCTTATGCACAGCTGCCTCCTTCCTTGCAGTTGTAACTATGGATGGTATAAAGCAGGTGGCTGTCCAAGAAATCACAGAGAGCTCCCCCAAATGACTAAGAGCCAGGCATACATTACAGATCCCTGCTTACCTTGAGTGCCAATATAAGCATTCTTCTGCTTATATCCATCCATGAAACTGGCATTGATGTAGTCTGTCTGGAAAAAAAAAAGAAGCTCACTCATTCTTGCTGTTCATGGAAACAGAAGGGGGTGGAAATAGGAGCAAACATTGAGAACAAACACAGTGCAGGCCCGATTCATAAAAGGGAAGAAGCTCAGGGCTGGAGCTCAGGTCATCTAGTCTGAGCTTGCAGGGAATGAAGGCATCTCCTCCACATAACCTCGCCACTCCCCTCAATCCTCTCCACGCAGTGAACAAAGAGAAAGAGAGAAAAGGACAGCCAATTCAAAGCTGCCCAACCCTAGTGACTTCTTGGCTCCACGTCTTCTCTGTTGGGTCTGAGCAGAGGAAGAGCAGGCCGCCAATTCAAGTGGGAGGTCAGCACAATGCTCCATGTTAATATTCATAAATACAGACGAGGTAGATGACAAAAGACACACATCTACCAACAGACACATCCAACCACGCCAAACGTCCAAAATATCAAAACCAGGAAAAGGAAGGGAAAGGAGGAGCAGGAAGACACCGAACCAGGGACTCCAAGTGTATTCAGCCACCCAAAAAGAAAGAGCTGCGAGCAAAGGCAAGAACCCAAGACTCTTATCTCTGTCCATCACCAGGCAAAATCCTAAGCTGATTCTAACACCCAGGAAAAAATCTGGAGGTGCTACCCAAGGTCCATCTACCACATGTATTTCTTTATTTTGTTTTACTTTATTTTATTTTTGGAGGGTGGAAGGCAGGGCAATTGGGGTTAAGCGACTTGCCCAAGGTCACACAGCTAGTAGATGTTAAGCTCAGGTCCTCCTGACTCCAGGGCCAGTGCTCTATTCACTGCACCACCTAGCTGCCCCTACTCCATCTGTTTCTGATTCCTGATTATGTCCTCTCACCTTTTATTCCAAAAGGGGAGGATCCCTAAGGCCACAATGCTTATGAACTTTTGTACCCAAGAGGCATGTAAGGCAGCGAGAGGAAGAGGATGGCGAAGGATGCCATTACTACATTTCATTAATTCCAAGCCAAGAAAAAGTCTGGCTTCTGCTGCACAGTATGGAGTTGAGGCTACATCCCCTCCCCTGTCCCTGCAATACAGTCAGGTGCCACCGCCCTGTGGGGATAGCAAAATGACCAGCTAGAGTTGTCGTCTGTGCCCTCCTCATCAGCTAATAATCACTCAGAGACTAGGCAGGCAGTCATCACCTTGTCAGAACAGCCTGCTAATCTAGCCAAAGAGTTCCTACTCACCCCATTCTTCTCAGGACACACCCTCCCTCAACCCAAGGAAGTCACGAGCTGTCCAAATTCTGCCAGGCCTCTGACCCATCCCCCAGAGAAGGCGGATCATAAACCTACCACCCTACAGCCAGGGACAATGAAAAAGAGGGTATACAGACACAGACACACACACACACACACACACACACACATGTCCTCTCTGCCTCAGCTATCCTCCCTGACACACACACACATACCCATTCCCCTCTCATGGAGAGCAGATCCATTCCACCAGCACCAGCCTGGCATTCATTCTTGAAGTATACATCTCTTCAGGGTACAAGTGACTAGTCAGAATGATGATCAGGTCGTCCAGGAAAGAGGGGAGCCATGTGGGCTCTACTTTGTAGACAAGATTTAAGAAATAATCTGGAGGTTTTCATGTTATAAGATGAAATTCCATTTACCAACCCTGACTTTTATATTACACCCCTGATCTAAGCAGGCTAAGTGTGGAATCTGGTGCCCTTGTGTTCTTTGATAGTTAAAAGCCCTTAGAAATCAGAAATATTAACTGAGGAAGACTTCAGAATTAGTGTATAATGGGACAGAGAAAAGAGCCAAATACACCTGATACTGGCCAGATTCAACAGAAATTTGACTAAGAGATTGGGATTCCAGGAGTAAAACTTGGGGGTGAGAGGACAATTTGTTTGCAAATAACTTCTTGGGACCCATTTAAGCTACACTCTCTACTCAAATTCCCAGCAATCTTTGGGACCAAATTCAGGCTAGCCGCTAGAGATGAGAGGAGGGCAAAGAGGCAGGAGGGGGTGTCGGATGAATCCAGAGAGAGCAGAGACGGGTTCCAGAGCTCCCGGCTGACATGACTGGATGGCAGGCAGGTGGTTAGCTCAGCAGTTTCCCATGTTGGGGCTCTTCTGAGTCACCTACCACCAGAGGAGCTGCTCATTTCAAATCCCAGCTCTGAATCACAGAGGCGGAATCAGCTTAATGCTGTCCTTCGGAGATGAAGGTGATGTTATTGGCCTATTACTTTTCCAAGAAAAGTGATGCATTTGGACGAGGCAAGCCACATTCTCATCCAGCCCCTCAGGTGAAGGACGGCACCCATTTGCAAGTCACACGGGCAGAGTCAGGGGGAACGTTGGTAGCTGTGGCACTGAGCTCATCAATCCATATCTATGATCTCATGTAATTACCACTGCATTCTGGCTGTCCTCTGAGCCTGCAGTGTTCTCTTCTTCCTTTCTGGGAATCTCTAGCTTTCTTCAAAGAAGAAAAGTGTAAGAGGGAACAAGAGTGCTGGACTTGGAGACCAGAACACCTGAATTCTAATTCTGCCTCAGGCATTTACTAGCTGTGTGACTATAGTAGGCTCATTCCCTCACCCCCTTATCAACCTCAATATCATCTATAAAATGGGGACAATAACAGCCCCTGCCTCACAGGGTCAGTGTGAGGATTAAATGAGATCACGTATGTATTTCTTGTTGTTTGGTCAGTCAGTCAGTGGACTCTGTCCATGGGGTTTTCTTGGCAAAGATATTCAGTTAGTTTGCCACTTCCTTCCCTAGTGTGTCCACATTTCACAGATGAAGAACTAAGGCAAATATAGGTTAAGCAACTTGTCCAGGGTCACACAGCTAGTAAGTGTCTGAGGCCACATTTGAACTCAGGTCTTCCTGACTCCTGGGCTGGCACTCTATCCATTATGCCTACTTGTCACTCCCAACATATGGATAGCAGTTTGCAAAACTTACAATGCTCTAAAAATGCTAACTCCTCTTACTATTATTAACTGTGATGAGGCATTTCCTCCCCCTACCCCTGACTATCAGAGCTCACTGCACTTCATCCCTCTTGACTGGACATGTCTAGATCCAGCTTAGGGGAAGCCCTGAAACAGTGTTCAAACTCACACAGTCTGAAGTCATAATCAGAAGAATGGGTAGTTCAGGGGGCACTAATCTTTATTTTGCAGACTATTTGTATTTGTTTCACCTTAGTAGAACATAAACTCCTTGAGGGCAGGACATTTTATTTTTGTCTTTGTATTCCTGACATCAAACACAACCCTGGCCCAAAGAAGATGAACTCTGTGATAATCCAATCAGTCACAAGTATTACCCCTGCAGAGTAAAAGGGGAATTCAAAGAACCATGACCTGTCAATTAATGATAAGAGCGTTTATGCAGCACCTACTATCCAGGCACCATGCTAAATGTTTACAGACATCCTCTCATTTGATCTTCATGACAACCCTTAGAGGCAGATGCTGTTATGATCTCCAGAGGCAGGCAGAGGTCAAATGGTGTGTCAAGGGCTGGAACACAGGACTTCCTGACTCCAGACCCAGCACTGTCTCCACTGCAGCCCCTCACTACTGTCCAAGCTGAAAGGGTTATCTAAGGATTTATGATTCAATGCACTTGGTGTTTGTCCTTCATTTTGAAGAGGACCAATGATATCACGGGGAGATGTCTCGACTTTCAAGTGAATTGGATTTAAGTGAGGCAGTTGCACAAAGTCATATGCTGGTCATTAAAATCCAGTGGCAGAACCAAAGTCAAGACAACCAGTAACAGGCTGGGATTCGGTGGATAGCCTTGGCATCTTCGATGTCCGACCAAGCACTAAGCACTTCATAGCTCCTGTTTCACATGCCTTCATGGCCATTGGAACAAATTGTTCTCATCTGCCCATTCTGCCAAGGGCAATCTTCACATGCTTGGGATAGACATCCCCCCTAACCCATCAGGTACCCTCAAGCTGGGTTAGAGATCTCCTGAGACAGTTTTACCAGGGTGTAGCCACTGCACACGTTATAGCTTCTTGGAGCCACAGGTGAGAGCTGGATGAAAGCAGACACCGAAGGTGGATGAGCAGCCCTGAGAAGGGCTTGGCAAGCCCTCATGCCAGAGCTGCTAGTCCTCCTGAACACCTTCATGCACCTTTTTTGATTATCTGATAGATGAAGCTGCTGATGTCCCAAGAAGGAAAGGCTTGTTAACAGCCAAACATGTAAGAGCACAGCCCGGCCTCGAACCTAGGTCTCCCATTAAGTCCTCTCTGACATGCTTCCCTTTGAAGTGACCTAGTCTTTCCCCCACCATTTGTAAAGCTAAGCCTTTATATGCTGTTTACCTGGGTGACGCCACTCCCTTTGGTCAACTTCACGCGGGTTTGGTCCAGGCATGGCACGTCGCCATATCGATTTTTCTCCAAGTTACCCGGTGACCTGGAGCAGAGAGAAGACAAACAAAAGCCAACATAAGGGGACCCAAAGACTATAAAAGGCCAGCTGTCAACAAACAGTTTTTATTAACATGATTTCGAAGAGAATCCAGTCTTAGTCATTCAGAATGTATTCCCCTACCTATTTCCAGAAGGAATTTTAAGGAGCTTACAAAATTAAACACATGAAATGAGATAATTAAAGGCAAAACCAGAAAACCAGTTGAAAGGACCAAATAAAAAGATGTTACCAGGTGCCTCTTACAACTGTACACAAGCCCCAGGCGAGAGTAAAGCACTGCTCTCTATCCCATAAGCTCTAATGACTGAAAGGTTCCACCTTGTAAGGAAACCCCTGGATCCCTTCATGTGGGACAGAGATTGAAGGCTGTAAAGAGTCTGTGTTCATGTAGTTCAAATGAGGGTCATGTAAGTGCTTCACTAATAAAGGAGGCAGAGAGGAATGTTGATAAAATATTGGATGAGTTGTCTGGGTTTGGATTCAGCTAATACCAAGCAATACCGCCTCCTTACAAAGGAAAAAGGCAGAGGGAGCTTTTAACAGAAGACAATCGCGAAGTCACCCTGCATAGGCAGAGTTCTCTCTATCAGCAAAGGCCACATCTCCACTAAAATAGCATCTTTCCTTATCGGCAGGGACAATTCCTTCACCAAAACAAGTGTGATGCTCGAAGTCACGAGAGAGCCCCTGGCAAAGAACCAGGAGCTGCCATGTTTGGGCAGGACAGGGGCTGCCTCTGTGGCCAAGGAGCAGCACCTTGGTAGTAATGCCTGGGGGGCCTGGCCACCTCCCACTCACATGGAACAGTGGAAGGTGCCAACAGGGTTCTCTCGGCGAATGTCCTCATATTCTTCGTAAATCCCCCTCTTCTGCCGGTGGCTGAAGTGTTCCAGCAGCTCTGCGATGGTCATGGCATGGGGGCCAGGGATGTGCACTGAGTCGTTGTCCCCAGAGGGACTGAGGGACAGTAAGATAATTTCATCCAGAGGGTCCAGGTGACCATTGACATGAGGCAGGAACTGGAAGTTCCAATTGGTGAGGTCCAACTTGATACATCCTCCCAGGCTTTCAGGAAGGCACTCCCGGGGCAAATGCTGGGTCAGCTCACTTGTCCTCATGATCTGAATCTAGACAGGCAGAAGCATGAGTAAGTGAGATGGACAGACAAATAACGAATAAAGGAAGAACTCTACTTACAAGGCAGCTGGAAAACAAAATGGGATTTACTTGAACAGGGTGAGTTTCATCTATCTTGGGTCAAAGCCCTGTGATGCTTCCAGCCATGAGATCTGGCATGTTCATCGCTCATACTATGACATACTCTGCTGTGACAGGAGGGCAGCATTTTGCTTCTTAAAGACAGTCTTGAGAGAGGTCCCTCATCTCCCCAGTTTGCTCAGGCTGCTCTCAACAGTGCCCACCTATCAGCTGCACAAAATTTGCATTGGTATATTTAGCATTTTAAAGTTAAGAAGCATTTTATCAATCAGTTCTCTACAGGTGAGTGATAGAAGCACTATTATCTTCACTTGAGAGGCCAGTTGGCTACCCAGGGTTATATGTAGTTAGGAAGTGGTGGGGTCATTTCTGTCTCCTTTAAAACAAGATCAGCCTTTGAGGAGCAAGACTGGGGAAGAACACTGGCCTGAGGAGAAAGTGTCAGTTCATTTCTGAGCTTGGCTATGGACCTCCTATACAACTCTGGTCTTGCCCTGTTTTTTTTCTCTGTCTCTCAGTAGGATAGGCTATAAAGTGGGAACGACTGCTGCCCCTGCTTTTCTTGTGTCTAGTATACCACATCCAAATCGAAGGAGACCAGGTCTCAAAAGCCTTCTGAATCTCTCTCTGAGTCCCTGGGTCTCAAAAGCAGTCTGAGGGAAACCTCTGCTCACCAATCCTGGTACAACTGATTCTCTTGTAAGGCAACAGCCCACCTTTGTGCAGACCTGAAGGGTAAAAGTAGGACCACTGGACCCAGAGAGAAATGTGTTAAATGGCTACCAGAGACAGAAAATGGAGTCTTGGGGCGGCTAGGTGGCGCAGTGAATAGAGCACCGGCCCTGGAATCAGGGGGATATGAGTTCAAATCTGGCCTCAGACACTTAACACAAAAACTAGCCGTATGACCTTCGGCAAGCCACTTAACCCCAAATGCCCTCCATAAAAGCAAAAAAAAAGAAAATGGAGTTTCCTGTTTCCATGATAATTTCTCCTCAATTAAATAATTTTCATTAGATTTGGCTCAGCATCCCTGGAGGGCACAGCAGTGAGTGAAAAGTTGGGGCAAGTGACTTTCCCTAAGTCACCCTCTCATCCCTCCAGACTTTCCTTGGTCTCTGGATGAAGGCAGTCCACCCTCCCACACAGACGCAGTCAGCCCCTCTTACCCTTTCACGGACTTTGTCCTTCAGTAGGATACTGATGATGGAATAGGGCACTCGGAACCACATGGGTGCCCCTACGATCAACACCTTCTTCAGTCGAGCTGGGAAGGCTCCCTGTGGGTGGCACACACATGAAGCATGTGAAAATGCAAATCCCTCAGTGAGCAGGTAAAATAATATGGTGGTCTAAATAATCTAAGGCCAGGGTTCTGGCTTCTAGCTCCACTCGTGTTCTTACCCACAGTAATCAAGAAAGCAAACAAACAAGCCTTTATTGAGCATCTGCTGTGTGACAGACACTGTACTAGGCACTGGGGATACACGGACAAAGTGAAACAGGTGCTGTGTTCAAAGGGCAGATAACATGTACATACAGAGAATACACGTGTCGGTACATCCAAAGCACAGGTGAGGCAGGTGCAAAGAGTGACCTGGGAGAAGAAGGCACCACCAGCTGAGAGGATCCCCAAAGGCTGAGGTAAGGGGGCGTGGAGAGCGGCCAGGGTAAAGGTGGACCACGGGTAGGAGGAGATGTGAGGGTTAGGAAGCCCAAAGGCGGGAGGTAGCAGGTGGAGAAGAGGAGCCTTTTAAACAGGAGCATTTTATATTGTTCCTAAAGGCAACAAGGAGCCACTAGGTGACTTGTGACTTAGAAAAAGTGACATCCACAGTTTTGTGCAGGATGAATCGGAACAGAGAGAGGCAGGGAGGCCGGCTGGGAGGCCAGGTAAAAGATAATGAAGTCCTGACCTGGGCTGCAGAGGAAGAAAAGAAAGCATTTGGCACAGACTGGTTACGTGACGTTTGTGAGAGGGATGAGGTGAGGAAGACAAGGAAGTGTCTGACTTGGGAGACTGGAAGGATTGGGGTGCCCTCCGCAGTAATAGGGACAATCAGAAGGAAGAAAGGTTTGGGGGGAAAGAGGATGAGTTCTGACAGACATTATTGAGTCTGAGATGTAAACAGGAATCACCTGTACAGAGAAAAGAACTGAGTGACTGAAGCTAGGGAAGGAACATAGCAAGAAAAGAGAGGACTCAGGACACAGCTTTGGGGGCTCCCACAGCCAGTGGGTGGAAGAAGTTTACAGCTTAAGTTTCACTAGAACTAGAGAGAAAGTACCTGGCAGGAAATTAGAAATTGTCAATTAGTTTATTTTAAAGAAATCATTGTGAATTCCTGGTACCTAGTTTTCTAGTTTCTAAAAATAGAAAAAAAGAATTCCAGGGTTCTTAATGCTTCTAGGTAATTTACTGATCAAAACTTGTTCTAATATTCTTCACCAGCAGTTTGACAACCTACAAAATGAAAACATTTGTGCCTCGGAAGATTTCTCTGGTCAACTGTTTTCTTTATGCCTATTATAGTAGGATTAAAATTGGATTTAGACTCAGTGTGGTTGACACTGGACACTGAATCTCAAAACATTCTTTTCCTTTAAAAATGGAAAGAAAAAAATCCTTCATAATGTTAGACTTTTCATATAATGAACAAAACAATGAGCATCCACTTCAACAATTCAAAAAACATGTGTTAGGTTCTTGGGACACAAAACTGAAGAACAACATGCTCTCTTTACAATCTAACTGGAGGATGAAGGGTGGTGGGAGGTGTTATTAAATATGCACAGATATGTATGCTGGAAGGCAGAATGTGATTAGACAGAGGAGAGGTCTAGAAAGAGTGCCACAGCAGCTGTTTAGGAAAGCATCACCCCTGTCAGCTGGTGGGGAGTGGGAGGGAGGAAGGGCAGGGATGGGAGGGAAGCATTTTCCAGAAGAGGTGATGTGGAAGAAGGGTGTGTGCAAAGACACAGGATGGAGTGGAGGGAAGGGAGTGGTCCAACCTGGCTAGAATATGGAGCATGGGATAAAGGACAGCCCTGAGAAAACAGACTGAAATAAGGCCACAGGGTTAGGTTAAAGAACATTTCTGGGTCTTGGTTCATGCCCCTCCTCTCCTTCTTTGCTTCTCAAATCCCTTCCCATCCTTTAAATCCAACTCAAATACTGTTTTCCGTCTTAACCCCTGAATCAAACAATCCTCCCTCCTCGGACCTCACCTGGCCCTTTGTTTTGCAGCTCTCTACCCATTTCCCATGTTTGTCCCCCTTCCTCTTCACACCCTCCCCCATAACATATGCTTAAAAAGCATTTGGTGGTGTTATTAGAGCCAGCCAGGAAAGGGCTTTAAAGACCACACTAGGGGTTAATGTTTTATCCTCTAGGTCAGTGGTCTCCAAAGTCCACAAGTGGCATAACTCCAAGGGTGTGTGAGCCACCAACCAGAGGGTGGGAAGATGGATCACATCCCACTCTCCCTGTAGCAGCCAAATAGGGTCTTGTGTCTAATATTAGACTATACCTACTCTTTACCCATTCTACAGCACTCCCCACTCTGCCCCCTCCCACAGCATGCAGCCTCTCATGGCTGCCCAAGTTCCCAACTTCTCCTCATCTCCACCAACCGCTGGCTCTCCAAGGACTTGAACAGGGGACCTATATGGCCCCTTCTCTGCACAAAGGCAGTCAGCACCATAGTTCATACCCTTAAGAACTCTAGCTTACTCTACTGTACCAGCCTCCCAAATGGCTGGGAATGAGGAAGGGAAGGGACACCAGGAGAATAAAAGGGCAAAGGATTCAAGGGGAGAGAATAGTACATTGTTTAAATAACCTACAAAAGGATCAAGAACCTGGGTGGAGAGAAACAAAGCCAGAACAAGAGTGATAGGACAGGATGGCATGGAGAGATGGAGAGACCACGGATTCTTTAGAGACCAAAGAGCCAAGAAGAGAGGCGGCTGGGCAGGGAACTGTCAGAGGAGAGGCAACTTCTGGGGCTCAAGTATAATGCTGAAGCTGGAGGTCACAGTGTGGTGGGCAGCAGTACAGAAGAGGCTCGAGGGAGGCCTTTGATCTGGACAACAAGTCACCTCAGTCTGGATCAATTACAGCCACTGCAGGCTTCTTGCTATTTTTAATAAAACAAAATCTTTGGTTCCAAACAGTTTTTCCATGTTTTAACCCATAACCATGAAGAGGTTATGATACATAACTTCAGCATTCTGGACGAGTTGGTTTTTCCTTTCCCCCACAGCAAGAAATTTGGCTGAAAATCTCCCATCATTAAAATAAATGTCTTCTCCAATTGATAAACAGTCAAAGGATATGAAGTGGCAGTTTTTCAGTGAAGAAATCAAAATTATATATAGCCATATGAAAAAATGCTCTAAATCATTATTGATTAGAGAAATGCAAATGAAAACAACTTTGGATATCATCTTATGCCTATCAGATTGGCTAAAATGATACATGTCCTTCAACTGGGGAATGGCTAAACAAGTTGGGGTATATGATTATGATGGAATACTACTGTGACATAAGAAATGTGTTGGTTGGAAAACATTGACCTTTGAAGGAAGATGCTATCCACCTCCAGAGAAAGAACTGACAAACAGAAATATGTATAGTAGGTCTCACATATGTGTATGTGTGTGTATACATAGATATATGTTGATACAGATATATAGGATATATATATATATATATATTTGTGTTTAATTGTAGCCTTCTCTAGGGCAGAGTGCAGAGGGAAGGAGAAAAAAAAAGTGCACAGCAGAGAACAAAAGAAAACTTGGAAAGAAATGGGGGAAAGCAGGGTAGTTTTGAAAATCATGTATATTATTACGTAGTTTTTTTCAAAGTAAAGAGTCTGATATGGAAATTTATGATTTTATACTGAATCCTCTCTTTAGGTTCTCCTTTAGAGTGGAAATGTTCTTTCCCCCCACTACTTTTGTATTTAAGTTTAAAATGAATAAATTAAAAAAAAAGTATATCTAGCAGAAAATAACTAGGAGTTAAACTACCAAGAAATACTCAGGCCTATAAATATAACTACTAAATACTTTTACATGAACACAAAAAGTCATAAGTAACTGGAGAGAGCTATTCATTGCTCTTGGTTTGATAATGCCAGTGTAAGAAAAATTACGTTAGTACTTAAATTAATATACAGACTCAATGCTGTACCAATCAAATTAACAAGGAGATGATTTATAGAACTAGACAAAGTCACAAATTTCATTTAGAGAAACAAAAGAATCTCAAGGGATGTGAAAAAAAGCAAGAATGAAGGAACAGTGAGAATCACCAAATTTCAAATGATGCAATAAAACATTAACCATCAAAACAATTTGGTATCAGTCAAAAAACAGAAAAGCAAATTAGTGAAACAGACTAAAAAAACAAACCCCCAAAACAATCAAACATGATAGCCCTGTGTTCAATAAAGCCAAGGATGCAAATAATTGAGAGAAGGGCTCCCTAATCAACAAAAATCATTGGGAAAAAAGAAAGCAATTTGAATTGCAAAAGAGTATGTGGCCTAAATATAAAGGTCATATCATAAAAACATTAGAGAACTTTTCACAACCATGGCTAGAGAAAACTTCTTAATCCAAGAAGGGGCAGAAACAATCACAAAAGATGAGTTAATTTTTAAAGTATAAAATAGAAAAGCTACTGTGTTAACAAAGTTACAAGAGCTAGAATAGAACAGAAGGAGCTCTTGCTGGGAAAAAGAAAATAAAACACCTTTGCATCAAATGTGTCTGATATGAACATAAAAATGTAAGAAGAGTCATATCCCCAAAAGATAAGTGGTCAAAGGAGATGAACAGTTTTCAAAATGATAATTTAAAACTATGAGCAAGCCTACAGCACTAAAAAGAACAATGTAAATTTTTAAAAATTCTAAGGTTTTGTCAGTCACCCAATAAATTTGCAAAAATGAT
The DNA here is from genome assembly GCF_028583685.1 of Petaurus breviceps papuanus. Classification (NCBI taxonomy): domain Eukaryota; kingdom Metazoa; phylum Chordata; class Mammalia; order Diprotodontia; family Petauridae; genus Petaurus; species Petaurus breviceps. Next base: position 3,122,887 of record NW_027187353.1, on the reverse strand, counting down.
AAAATAACAGAATGTCAATGTGGAAGGGGCTGTGGAGAACTGGTAAACGAATTCAATACTGGTGAAGCTGTAGCTTAGTCTAACTATTGTGGAAAATATTTGGAATTAGATGAGAAAAATTACTAAGTTGTTCATATCCTTTGAGCTGGTAATCTCATTATTAGGAACACACTCTAAAAGGTCAGAGATTGAAAGAAAGTCCCCATGAAGCCTGAAGGAACCCTTTTTGTGGTAGTAAAGAACTAGAATTCATCCATCCATCCAAGAATGACTGAAGAAGCGGGGCACTGAGTATAACAGAACATTATTGGGTAGTAAAACATGACAAACATGAAAAATTCAGAGAAACATGGGAAGACTCATAGAAACTGATCAGTATGGAGTGAGGAGAACCATATACACAACTAACAGTAACATAAATGCACATAACACTAAGAAGAACTCTGAATCATCTTAAAGGCCAGTCTTTGCCCCAGAGAAGACATAGAGAAATATGTCCCCCTCCTCTTGGCAGAAAGGGGGAAGAGGGATTACAAGAGCAGAATCTTACATACGCCCGTGGTTCACCATGTTCACCAAATGGGTTGGTTTTGAACAACCTTTCTCGGTTACAAGAGATCAATGGGGAGAGTTGGAAAGGCGCCATATTTGAAAATGACATGCCAACATGTGGAAAAAGCATCTTTTTTTTTTTGCAAGGCCAACAGCTTAGCACAGGGCCTGGCTCATGGTAGGTGTTAAATAAATGCTTGTTTCCTTCTTCTTTCCAGCCTATCAAGTTTCTCTTTGCATTTTCCAAGGATTTGTGGATAGTTTATCAAATGTCTTCCTAGTTGTTATTTAACTCTATTCCTCCTCCCTCAAAAATCCACATCTCTTGGCATTATTACTTTGTACTACCTTAAACTCCCTTGAATCAGGTTCTGCTGTAGGTATAAAGATGCCCAAAGAATTTTCCATTCTCAGGACCTCTTCAGGAGAGTCCTCCAGGAGAGTCTCTTACCTCCCTGATCTATATACAGCATTTCTTTATGGCTACCATAACAAAAGCCTTGCCTCAGAAAATACAATGACTGCCTCACTAAGGAGAAATTCAAGTCTCTGCTAAGTGTGCTAGGTGGAAGGCCCTACCGCTATGGGCAGGAAAGGAAAGTCAATTTTGCCTGTTCCCTGAAAGCAAAGGGCTGCAAAACTATGCCTGGCTCTTTTAAAAGCTATTCATGGAAGGAAAGTCATACTCCATTGGGCCAATTCTAAATGGCTCGCTTGTAATAATGTTTAAAACTTGCTTCTGTGTAGTGGCAACTGTAATCATGAAAGTTATGTTATATTTTAGATAGAAAACTAGAAATCTGAGAGATTCACTACTAAAACTTCAAAAGTCTATCTTTGTTCATTAAGAAATGAAAAGTTTTAGGTCCTTATCCTAAAATACAAAACTCCATATCTTTATCACATTGTGTGTCAAAAATCACAACAGTTTAAAACAAACAGAAATCTGGAACTAGGAGTGTGTGAATAGCCTGTTCATATAATTTTTTTTTCTTTCTCAATAACAGAGGAACTCCAGGGTTAACAAAATGTAAAGTTGAAGGTGGGAAAGCCATATTTCAAAATGTATGGCCTCAGATTCACGTGTTTCAAGCAAATCTAACCCAAATACTCAACTCTCCTGGGAAATCTTGGAAATCTTGACTCACAGATCAAAAGGCATCTTTTGGAAGGGACAAGGGGAGTCCCTTGTTCATCTCTTTACCTTTGTCCATCTATTTTGGCCCCAAAGCTGTCTAGGGAAGGAATATCCACCCCACTCCTTGGTAGTCCATAACAAAATCAAGGAGATGAGAGCCCACTTGCATTCTTAAGAGTTCCTTACCTTGGGGGCAGCTAGGTGATGCAGTGAATAGAGTACCATCCCTGGAATCAGGAGGACCTGAGTTCAAATCAGACCTCAGATACTTAACACAAAAAACTAGCCGTGGACCTTGGGCAAGTCACTTAACCCCAATTGCCCTACCTTACCCCTCCAAAAAAAAAAAAAAGAGTTCCTTACCTTCAGGAGGTTTAGCACTTTCTTGCCAAGGTCTAGCTCAAAGTTGTTATAATTGGAACCCCCCATGTCGTAGATAAACACTAGTCCATTCCTTTGAGTTTCAAAACTGTAAGCCAACAAACAAACAAACAAAACATTGTTTATAAGTGAGAAGATGAATGAGGCAAAGCAAAGACATACACAGAAATGTGTGTCCAAAGATGGAAAACCAAAGAGCGGTCCTGGATTAGAAAGGGCTGCCTTACTCTGAAAGCTCCCCTTCACTCTGAGTCTTCCCAGCAGGGTTGGCTGAGCACTCGTTAGGGGTAACATAGAAGGGATTCTGTTCAGATTCAACTTGGATCAGACCAGAACATGGGCAGATCTTGAACTAAAATGATCGTTTTCTTATAGAGGATCATCACCAAGATTTATCTGCATAATACACTGCAATTGTGAGCTCAAATCCGCTAAGCTGCCTCTGGAGATCACAGATCTAAAATGAGAAGTGACCTCAGAGGGTGCTCAGTCCTCACTCTGCAAATAAGGACAGGGAGGCGTAGGGAGCTGAAGTGCTTTGCCAAGGCTAACACAAGCAGGAAGCATCAGAGAAGCGATCCTGCCCCAGGTGCTGTTGTTCAGAGCCAACATACCATTGTATGTCCATCACAAGGCATCCAAGTAGTGCCACAAATAAAGAGCCCACCTTACTGGTACTTGGAGATCCACCCTGAGGGACTTTTAATTTGTACAGTGCATAGGAAGATCCTAATTCTAGTTACTAACTTTTAAAAAGAAGACTAGGGCTTCCTCCTCATCACACATCTCTAAATGGAAAGGGGGCAAAAACACCAACTGCCTATAGACAGCACTTTTAAGTCTATGAAGAAATGGAAGGAACTTGAGAAAGGGACATATATTGGCAGAAAGATGAGATCTACCGCTTTTAGCTCTGGGAGAATGCTAACTAATATGGTCCTTCAGTCCCCCCGACACGTGCAGCATTGACTGTTCAACCCAAATGGGTCGACTACTGGGTTGAATCCCTTCTCCTACACACCTGAGTCAAATCTAGAATTCTAACCTTAAAAGGAAGGTGGAAAGAGCACTTTATTGGGAACTGGAGACAGGCTCAAGTCCCATCATGCATACTAGCCATGTGACCTTAAGCAAGTCACTTATTCTCTGGAACCTGTTTCCTCATCTACAAAATGAGGAGCAAGGCTAAAGTCCTGTCTTACTCTGATATTCTCTGATTTAAGGGCTGTTAAAGGGTCCCCTGGACTTGTCTTTTTGAGTTACCATATATTTCAGATTCTAGGAATATATTTTGCTTTATAGGTATTCTCCTAAGTCATTCCAAGAGTCTGTATCTACTTATATTAAAAAACAAAAAATAAAACCAAAAAACCCAAATGCCTCATGTCAGAGACCTGAGGGCCATTTTGCTTTATGAAATTTATGTTCTCTTAACTGCTTTAATATTGTCCTAGGGAGAAACACACACAGCAGAAATGACACTTGAAAAATCTCAAATTCCATAAGTACCTACAATACAATTTTCTCTAAATGGCTTGATTTCTAACTTTCCCTCTAGATCTTTACTGCTTTTAAAATAAATACACACACATCACAAAGGCTAAACTGATCTGGGGGATCTTCAGCAGAGTTCTTGAGATGTCTAACCGAGCCTGGGTATTTTCCATTTGTTTCTAAGTTCATATAGTCCCAGATTCAAAGTAACAAGAGTCTCCCTTTCAGTAAAACATCCTGGAACACAACAGGGAAAATGAAAATACATACAGGCTGGGGAGGAGAGCAGACAGTGCAAACTCTAGACAGGGATCTGTACTGCTCAAGCTAAACATCCCAGATCTACCACAGCTGCACTCTGTGTAGAAATATTAAATATAAATCCAATAGAATCTGACCCTTCCCATGGGGATATTTTTCATTCCCAATAGAATAAACAATAATGGGGGCAGCTAGGAGCGCCAGCCCTGAAGTCAGGAGGACCTGAGTTCAAATATGATCTCAGACACTTTTCACTCACACACACACACACACACATACACACACAACTAGCCTGTGACCTTGGGCAAGTCACTTAATCCTAGTTGCCCTACTTTACCCCTCCCAAAAAAAAATGCAGAATAAACAAGGATCTGACTTATGGTCTCTTAGTTACAAGGCATAGAATTAGTAGTAAAGGTGACCCTTCTCACTCATCATTTGCTCCTTCATTCACTTATCCATCTAACATATTAAGTCCTTTCTACCCTCATAGCCCTGGGCATTGAGGCCAATACAAAGACCTATAAACAAACGAGCTTGTGACTTAACCAGGCAGACAAAAGACACTAAATAACATTACAAAGAAATGTATGGCCAATCAAATGGTTATAGGGATTACAGGTTTCATAGATGTGGATAAATTTGAACTAGCCCTTGAAGGGGAGATGAGATCTGGATGTAAAGGGGAAAAAGCAATCTCAAGTAAAGGCCTGGAAGTTAAAAAAAAAAAAAAAAAGGCATGTTTAGGAGTGGTAGCACACAAGTCCCTCAGGTTGGAAGGGAAGGGTTCATGAGGTATTGGAGTTAAGTTGGGCAAACCAAAGCCAAATGAAAGAAGTTCCTGAATTTGGGGCAGCTAGGTGGCACAGTGAATAGAGCACCATTCCTGGAGGCAGGAGGACCTGAGTTCAAATATGACCTCTGACACCGGACACACTTACCAGCTGTGTGACCTTGGGCAAGTCACTTAACCCCAATTGCCTTACCTTCCTCAAAAAAAAAAAAGCTCCTGAATTCTAAGCAAAGGAATATTTACTTTATGGGCAATCATTGAAGGCTTTAAAGCAGAGAAGTGACATAATGAAAATGACATTTTAAAAAGATAAACAGGGTACAGGGGGAAAAGCATGGTACTTGAGAATGGGGAGGAGGACAGGGGGGACTGGTTAGCTGGGTGACTTTGGATAAATCACACTAACTTTTCTGGGTCTCAGTTACCTAGCTGACCTGTAATTTCCACGATTCTACTAAATCAATGAGATCATTAATATACATCAGGAAAATGAAACTCTGAGTCATTATTACACCAAGGATCCCAATCCCTGTTGATAGTTATCATAAAACTTTCCAGCATGCCTATGAGAAGAAGGGCAAAATACCACTTCTGGGAGAGAAGTGTGGAGCTGAAATCCTTCCAAAAAAAAAAATACATTTTGAGAACCTGCATAGAAACCATTCAGGAAGGAAGGGCTGGGAAATTCCAAACCCCTGCTTTAAGAAAGAAAGTGAGTCTGGAGGTGGCTAGGGGGAACAGTGAATAGAGCACCAGCCCTGGAGTTAGGAGAACCTGAGTTCAAATCCAGCCTCAGACACTTAACACAAAAAACTAGCTGTGCGACCTTGGGCAAGTCACTTAACCCCAAATGCCCCTCCAAAAAAAAAAAAAAGCAAAAAACAAAGAAAGTGAGTCTGGGGCCACATCGAATCCTCCACTTCAGCAGTATTTGAGACACCTTCCTCCCTCAGCCTTCTCTGGTTCCCTGTGGTTACTTCTCAGTCTCTTCTTCCCACCCTTTCAACCTGATCCCCCTGATAATGTTATACCTCCATGACTTTAGCCAGCAAGTGGACCTCTATGCCTAAGTCTTCATCCTCTCTCCTTCACCTTCTCTTCATTCTCTCAGATCCTCATCCCCAGCTGCATTTTAAACTCAATATATCCCAAACCAAAGTAACCATCTAATGATCCCCCAAACTTGTCCCTCCTCTGACTTCCCCATCTCTGTCCCTGACAACCATTTCCCAAGTGATCTAGACCCTAGCTCTCAGGATCCTGTGTACTCCGAAGCTTTTGTATGTGTATGTGCAAACCTGCGGCATCCCTGTTGACTTTCCCCAACTGCAAGGAGCATCTGAGTGGCTTTTTTACTTCCTCCTCAGAGCAAAGCACAATGTGTGGCCCCAATATGGGGATCTAAGGCTCAACTGAACAGAATTTTTAGAAATTTTCCTGACAGACAAGCATCAGAAAAGAGAAGATCTAGAATTTGCATCATCATAACTTAATGAACAGGGTGCTGAGCCAGCTAACAAGGAAGACAGAAAAAAGAGACTTGTATCCTCCCACTAATTCAATCACTGAATTCTCCCTCCTCTAAGCTACCTCATCCATCTCTGAACTTCACTCAAAATGTTAATGAAGGTCAATGAGATGAGAAAGCACTTAAAAACTTAAGTAGTGTACAAATGCAAGGTAAGTAGCATTGCCATTCAGTCAGTGAGGATATTTGACCTGCTGGCCAGTTCTCCAAAAGCAGTGTATTTACCCATGGTTAACACTGCCAAGGTGATTCCTGTCGATGGCAGAAAAAGGGCGAGTTGTCTGGAGGCCCGCCCAAGATACATGATGGGTAGAATCCTCGCCCTCTGAATAAACAGAGGCTAAAGGATGGGAAAGCAACACCTGTGTGTGTCTCCTTTCCCTGTATTTAGGGCCTAAGAGGACCAGGAAATTATCTAGGGGAGGGGTTCTTAACCTAAGGTTTATGAACTTGGTTTTGGGGTTTTGTTTTTTACCATTCGGATAACGATTTCAACATAATTAGTGTTCTCAGGATTCCTATGTATTTTACTCTGTGGTTTAAAGAGCATGATTCTGAGAAGGGGCCCCTAGTCTTCCATCCCCAGGATGCCACCAAAGGGGCTAGTGACACAAGAAAGGTTTTAAGAACACCTGAAATAGGACAACTCTCCAATGAAGGATCTGAGTCCTGGGAGCAACTTGTCTAAGGCAACCCTGCCAGCTAGCAGCTAAGCTGGAAGTAAAACCCAGATTTCTTCAGTATCCATCGAGTGTCCTCCCTAAAGGATGCTGTTAGAGGACCAGCTAATAATGAGAACCTTTAACAGAACCTAGAGAATCAAGACACCTATATCGGGGAGGTTTCAGTTAAGAATCTGTGCAACTCTGAAAGCCGACTGCACCGTGTCTCACACAGTGCCTGCACAAGACTGGGCAGAGAGGAAGAAATCATTCTAAGAGCTGGTAAGAGCTTCAGACCAACCAGTGCAACCCCCATGTGAACAGGTAGCCCCTCTACGAGAACCTCATGGACGCTGGTGCTGGGAGCTCACTGCTTCCACAAATAGCCCTGCTCATTTCAAGACTGCTCTAACTAAGCACTAGGAAATTTTTCCTCCAGTTGAGCTAAAATCTGCCTCTCTGCAGCCTCCCTTCATTGCTGAGAGTTCTAACTTCAGGATCCAACAAATCGAGTCGAGCCTCTTAGATGTTGGACAGCAGCGACTGTAGTCCCTTCACATCTTTCCTCAGCTCCTCTGATAGGTCCCCAGAAGCCGTGACGGTGAGTCCCTTTCACCATTCATACCAGTCATCCTCCCAGGCTTTTCTCCATAATAAAATTCAATAACCTAGAAGTACTATGACACGGACAGAGTATGAAGGGTCTAGAACCCCCATGGCTCTGGACACTACTCTTCTATTATGGCATCTAAGGCTACATTAACTTTTATAAGTGACCCATCACATTACCACCCCATGCTTGGTTTTCAGTTCTCAGAGGCATTTTCCTTGCCCTCCATTATCTCTTTTGCATAAACTTTTGCTTACTTAGTTATGTCTCTCCCATCTTGCACCTGTACAAGTGATATTTTTTAACCTAATTATAGTATTTTAATTTACCTTTATTAAATAACATCTTAGATTCAGCCCACTGTTCCATTCCAGATACATTACAGTTGCTAGTAAAGACTGTGAAGGGAATTAAATAAAGGGCTTGCCAGCAATTGGAACAGTCAGTAGATATGGATAAATTTCCCCATGGGCTCACCTATCCATTGCTCGGTCCAGCAGGTAAAACAGAGCCTGGAGCACGACATGTTGAGAGGACTTGTGAGGATGATGTAGCTTAGCGGTGAAGAGGGCGATGGAGGCTCCAGAGGGATCCCGCGTGTTCTAGAAGGAAATGAGAAGAAATGCTATGGAATCCAAGCAGGTAACCACCAAAGTCATTATGAGAGCTCATATGAGAGAGATTCTGGTCAAGTGCCCTGACTTGATGTTCATCAACTTCTTCAGAAAGAAGGAAGACTATTTGGAGTGATATCCCTTCAGTGCAGGGCAGGTCCCTCTAGCTGCTTACCTGATGGACAGTCCAGATGCCAGGGCTATGACACCATGTGTTTTTCTGCCCATTTGCTTCTGCCCTTGACAGTGGTCACAGACCTGCTCTCACTAAGCCTCTTTTCCCCCAAAAACAGAACAGGAAGGAAAGGGACAATATGACAGAATGACAGAGCAGAACCTCACAGATTTGTATCAAGTTTGAGACCTTCTCTCCCTAAGCTGAAAGACAGCTCTTCCCAGAAAGGCAGGGCATGACTAGCTTAAGCTGCCTTAGAAATACCATCGTTTGACTTCATGGGAAACCAGTGGCTCTAACAAGTAGCCAGTTCGAGTTGCGGGAAGAGAACCAGCTCACTCTGCCAGCCACGCCCCCAATGTTCAGTCAGCAGGCTGAACAGTTCCACTGTTCTCTCATATCTCCAGGTCAGGGTACCCTCAATGAATCACCTTACCATTCATTATAAAAAGAAGCCCATGTCTGACAGCATGGCAGCCTCATGGCAGCTTCTGCCTCCACTGCTAACTCTAGACTCAGGACAAAGACCCAAGGCCCCAAACCAAGAGGGAGGAGGCAGCGAGCGAGTCAGACAACAGTGAACCCAACACTCACTAGGATTGTAAACTTCCCACTGAGGATTTCTGAACGGAGGGGGTCCTCATGAGGCCGCAGCTTGACGATTCCTTCTTTCCGTCGCATTTCCTAAAGAGGAGGCACAATCCACTGACCAAATCCAATTGTTAAATGCATTCAGAATTATTTCCCCTAGCCAGCTGTTTGTTAAATCCCCTTCCTGCTAGGCAAGGCTGATGAACTGCCCAATGCCCTGAGAGGAAGAGGCCTTGGCCAAATCAGCGAGAATCCTAACACTCCACATTCTAAGGTGTGGATGTCCAAGGCCGCTGGAAGGCTGACAAACCCTTTTTTGCACTGATCTCTCTGATGAGCAGTCTGAGGTGCTCTGGACCTCCCTCACCCTAACCACCATGCCCAGAAATCCTCTGTCTCTACAACCAGGGCAACAGGCTGACCAATGAGTCAGTATACATGCTCCCAACTTTGTGCCAATTCTGTCCATGGCAAAAATCCCTTTAAATTCAGCAAACATTTTGGGTGCCTTGCCAGAATACTTTTCGAACCCCACAGTGACAGACAGTCTCTGTTTCCCTGAAGGGGATTTCCTTCGGAAAAAAAAAAAATTTGTGAGTTGAGAAACCAGACCTGGGAAAGGGAGATTTTGTAAGAATGAAATAAAATTCCTTTTTTTTTTTTTGTAAATGAGATAGATCTATCAGCACCCCAGAGGCAAGGTCAGCATTTTCTAAAAACACATAGTAGTTAACTAAGATGCTGATGGAGTAGCAGTTATTTCAAGGTCAAGTTTGGGCAGCGCCAGGGCAATGAACTGGACTAGAGCAGCTGTTCTCTCCTGGGCAAAAATGCCTCCTTCTGATTCTCCATTAAGATCTGCATTGACCTGATGGAAGGCAGATTTCTGAAAGGCCCCACTGCTAGAAAAGCTCCTGATAAGTCAGGAAGGCAGAGAGAGGACAGGTGAACCCACCCAAACAGTCAGCAGGGGATATCAGAACCCAAACTCAGAGGGGTAGCCGTCCACCAGAACAGTAGAGACTTAAGAGATGGTGCTGTTCAACTTCTTTGTTCCAAAACAGAGCCGTCATCTTCCTATACCCTCATCTTTCAAGCCAGACAATAAAACCAAACAGCACAATCCCCTCCCTGTAAAAGATACTCAGCACTCCCTGGGAGGATGTGGGGCATGGCTAAGCGGTATCCACCCCACACCCAGTTCAGGAACAGCCCAGCTCACTGGGTTCAAGTTAAACTCACAAGCACATACCCTGTAGGCGTGGAACAATTCAATAGCCCGGAGGACATCAAATTTTCTGGCCATGAGGAACCTGACAGCCAGGTTCCAAGAGAGCGGAGACACATTGTACTGAACCGTCCACTTGTTAATCTCCTCCAGAAACTGCTTGGTGGCCTGTTTGACATAGAAAGAGAACAAAAGACAAGTGGGAAAAAAGGGAATGTGTATGTTAAAAAAGAAAAAAAAACAAACACTCTGGTCCTCCTCTGTCCCAATCAGATAAGGAAGTGAGGAATTCAAGCCCCAAGGCCTCTGTTGGGAGATGGAGAAATCACACGGATTGCAACTGTCTGCTGCCCACAAACAGGGAAAACCCAGAGCTGTTCAGGAGGCCAGATACCAAGGTTAACAGACCAAAGTGAGGTCAATGGTGGATAGGGAAAGAATATAGCCATGATCCAGGCTCCCAAATGAGATGCAAATTACTGGCTCAAAGGAAAGGAAAAAATGAGGGCTGCTGGACCTGGAGGAGCCAGGACATGGGCACAGTCCAACAGTCTCAGCTTCTCCTTCGACCCCAGCAGCCAATGAGAAATGACCCCTGCTCTGAGAGTCACTGAGAATAGAAGGACCATTGGGGAGACCAGAGTGGCCTCAAAAGCCAGCCCCTTCCCTTCCCTTTCTCACTGATCCAATGACCTTGCTGTTGGGAAATCCTCTGGCAGTGTGTCACACACAGACACACAGACGCACATACACCAATGCCAGGAGGGTGGGGAGCCAACCACCATCAGCACTGTGGCTTGATTGGGGCGGGGGAGGGGGCGCGGAATTCATCTTGGGGGAGGGTTATAAAGTTCCATTTTCAGGGCTTGATTCCAATTCAACAGTAAACTTCTGAAGTGTCTCTACTACAGTGTACAAGGTAATTAGTTTACATGTGTTTAGAACTTTTCCTACCACTCAGTTACAAAGTGCTTTTCTCATAGTATTCAAAGGAGGCAGAAAACACATGTCACACACACACACACACACACACCACCTTCGGGCTCGGGTAGGTGAGTAGGGATGAGGTAGTTCTCATTGGGAAAATACTGGGGAGGGTGATCTCGAGGACAAAAGCAGTATTTTACTTTTAGGATCACAGATTTAGAGCTGGAAGGGGCCTACTCTTTGGTCAGAGGGGGAAAGTAAGGCAAGCAAAGGTTAGGTGAATTTCCCAGGGTCACACAGTCAGTAGGTGTTCTAGGAAGGATCTAGACTCAGCTCTTCCTGAGTCACTCTGCCCACTGTGCCACCTTACTGCCCATCATTCATGCAATCTAAGAGCTGAATTGGAGAAGCCATGGGTTCCTCCTCTTTAAGTGAAGGCTCAGTGAGCTTGTCAGAGAACAAGCATTTATTAAGCGCCTACTATGTACCAGGCATCGTGCTACACATTTTACAGATATTGTCAACAATTTTTGGAGACAGATGCTACCATTATCCTCATTTTACAATTGAGGAAACTGATGCAGATAGAGATTAAATGACTTGCTTTAAGTGTTTGAGGATAAAATTGAACTCCAGGTCCAGTGCTCCAAGCATTGTGGTGCCCACTAGTGGCAAGATATGTGACTGAGGGGACTGTTTCTGGGTACGAGTTGAACTACTAGGGTCTTTGTATTCTGGGATAGTTAGTATTTTAAAATACTTTTTACCGATTTTCCATGCATTCATCAATGGCCCCTCCAACTTGGTGATGCCCTGCCTCCTCTAGTAAACCTCCTCTAGAGGTCCTCAAGGGTAGGCTCTGTGCTCTCCGCTTTGCACATCCAGCTCCTAGCACAAGGCCTCACCCAGACTAGGCCCTCACTGCACATTCCTTAAACCACATTCACGTTTTGTCCCTCCATGGTGCTGAATGAGTCTGGTCCCCAGGCTCTGGGCAGCAAGGCAGCTTCATTCCCATCCGATGGTTGGCACCCTGGTGATGAGGAAGGCTTCTGAGCTGCCATACTTACTGAAGGTATTATTGACTATTCCCATCTCACAAGTGGACGAGCTGAGGTTCAGACAGAGCCATGGAGCTGCCAAGTGTCTGCCTGTCTCTCCAGCTGCTGTTGAAGCAGAGGGGAAAGAGGCATGTGATGGATGGCAATGACCTTGAGTGTTGGGAAGCTTCACCACCAGGGCACCTGAAGGGCTTCAGCGATATTAAACAAGAGTAATGAACTTCTGTTGACATCAAAGGTGGTTTTCTCCTCACAAACCCTGCAAGGGAGGTAGGGTAAGGACTCTTGTCCCTATCAGGTGACCCAGCTGCCTAGGAGTCAGGCTTCCACACCAAAGGGCCATAACCTTTCCACCTATTCTGCCTAGAACACACACTCAAAGCCAAATGGATTCATGCGAGAGCCGGATGTAAAACACTGAGCATTTCTGACTACTCTGTCCTGCCACCCTGGGGATCACTGCTCAGCAACAGTCAGGGAGGCACTCAGCAGGTGAGAGGCAATGGGGGAGGAGAACCTCGCTTCTAGGGAAAGTCATCCTGGAACCCAAAAGACTACAAAATCCAAGAGGTCAGCACAATGAATTAGGCTGAAAAGCACAGAGCTGAGAAAGAAAGGTCATCAGGAAAGACAGCAGGGCTAAACCTTGGACGCTCCTGGAAAAAATTGTGCCCACCATGAGGCCAGCATCAGAGTGAGGGCATGTGGTAAGTGAGGGGAAAGCCTTGGACGCAGCAGGAGGAAATGAAACCCTGGCTGGGCCAGAAGCCCCTCCTTGATGTTCTTGACTTATCTAGCAAAAAGCCCATTCTGGGTAGAACCTTTTCTAGGGTACCTGGGAGCTGCTAGAGGAATAAGAAAGACCAGAGCAGGATCACAGGGTGCTGCAAGGACCACAGTGAGCCCTTTCAGCTCTATGGGGCTAGGACTAGGCAAATGCCAACAAAAGGAATCAATAAAGAGGCTGATGCATATGCAGGAGAGGGTCCCACCCTGCAGTCCTCCTCCCAAGTGAGCTGTGACTGCCATCTTTCCCAAGTCGATTCCTCCTGGGGTCAGTATGTCCTTCGACTCCACAGTGTGAGGGCCTCAGGCTGACCTCTGCCCTCCTGCTGGCCAGGATGTTATTCTTGGCTTGGAACACGGGAACAATTCCTTCTGGTTTCGCCTGCCTGCCCAAGCTCCAAGAGTCTGTTCTGTACTGTAAACAGCAGTGGGATATTTACAAGTACACAGACACCACCTGCTCTGATCCAGCCCTGACGGCATATTTTCTTTCCCCTGGGGGGCACCCAGGGAAAAGTTTGGGCTCTGGGAAGGAACCAAGGGCTAATCACAGCATTAGCAGGACCAGCTTCACGGCATGGCGTAAAGTGCTGGACCCAGGACCAGGAAGACCCAAGTTCAAATCCACACTTTTTTAGTTGTGAGTTCCTGGGCAAGGCACTTCTCTCAGTCTCAGTTTCTTCATGTATAAAACAGAGATAATGATAGCACTTAACTCCCAGGCTTGTTTTAAGGATCAAATTAGATAATATTTATAAAGAGCTTTGCAAAAAAAAACAAGCCTTAAGGGGCAGCTAGGTGGCAGAGTGAATAGAGAACTGGCTCTGGAGTCAGGAGGACCTGAGTTCAAATGTGGCCTCAGACACAACACTTACTAGCCGTGTGACCTTGGACAAGTCACTTAACCCCAATTGCCCTGTCTTCCCCCCTCCAAAAAGTTAAAAAAAAACAAAAACCCTAAGCCTTAAAGTGCTATTAACAACCCAGAAAGACAAGTACTATTATTATCCTCATTTTACAGATGTGGAAACTGAGGCAAATCAGTGAGATGATCTGCCCAGCGTTACATAGCTAGGGAGTGTCTGAGGTGGGATTCTGAACTCAGGCCTTCCTGAATGGCAGCCCAATGCTTTCCACTACACCACCTAGCATACAGCAGGCTGTTATGAGGATCAGAGGAAATGAGGTGCCTAAAGAACTTTCTAAGCCTTAAAGCAATATGACAACATATATTCCTTGTGACCACCAATCCTACTGAGTATAACTTATTCCCAGCCCAACAGTCTCATTGGGCCACCAGAAAGACCCAGGCTAGCACTTGACCTCTGAACTCTGAGGACTGTGCCTGTTCTCTGGGATTCCTGAAGCTAGTGGCTACTGTGTTTCCTAGGCAGAGCCTTACCTCCACCCCAATCCCCCTCCCCCCTGCCCAAGGCAGAGGCTTACATCTAGTCCAGGCTTCTCAGCAATTTATCACCAGATGCTAACTGGGATACAGTCCTTGGCAGCCACTCTTATAAATACGGGAACTATCCAGCCTGAAACATTTACTGAATATCAGAGCTGAAAGGGAAGCCTCAGGTCATATAGTCCAACTCCCTGACTTTATATATAAGGAAACTGAGGCCCCAAAAGTCAAGAGACTTGCCTGAGGTCATGCCAGCAGTGAGCGGAGAGCCAAGATTTGAACCTAGCCATCGAACTCTTCATTGGGTACCATTTTTTACCATAAGATGCTGCTGCATCACACGAACAAAGCAGAATGACACATCCAAGTTGCTTGACTACTTGACCAATAGAAAGCCTGTGGGGCCCTACTGTAAGATGTCTAGCTACTACAGAGAATTCAGTAAAGATAAAGTCAATAGATCCCATACAAAGGGACTTCATTACTGGAAGTACTAGAGAGATTTCATGACAGCACAGTTCCACATATATAGGCATATGGTGATTTGCCAGCAGGTCAGAGAAACTTGGGCCAGCTCTCAGGCTTTGAGGGGGTCCCACTAATTTGGGTCTCCTGAGCTCCCCAAAATAGAGGTGATGGATCTTTCCACAGGGAACCTACTCTCCAGCTAATAAGATAATTTCACCTTCCAGTCTGTCAGTCACCGAAGTTTTCATTTGCAATCAATTCACACTCAACTCTTCTCTCTAAAATAGGCATTTTTCAACCATCTCGCAGGTGTTGGTATAATCTGGTCTTGTTTTACCTCCATCAGACGCTCTATAACCTATTAAACAACATAGATTTAAGTTCTGTCCTTCTAGGGCCCCATCTATACGTGCTTATTCGCAAAATAAAACAACAAATGTCCTTTTCTGCTATTAGTTTGGGAACAGATGAGCAGCTCCAGAAAAGAAACACTCTCCTGATATCAGGTATTTCTACCAATAGCATGAAACTATCTAGAGACCACATGGCAATACGAGAGTATACAGCCTCAAGTAAAACTCATCATCCTAAAATTCACAATTTACAAAATCAAGGAAGTGATCTGATATATCACAGCTGAAATTATCATTGGCAGAATTGCCAGGTGGCCTAGGCTGGCTCTGTATTTTAGCAATTATACACTTCCCCACACATTCACTTTTTCTGTGCCTGCACGTTTGTTTCTAAATTTTCAGTTTGGTTGAGTTTCTTCTGTCTCTTTTCCCCTTTAGTACAGATCAACCTGTTGATTTCTAAAGGCAGCAATCACTACCAGTGCTAAGAAAGAACCTATGCAAAAGAGCAGCAAACAAGCCAACTGTAAAACCTAGGGAGAGGAGCAGGAAGACCATACAAGTGTAAGGAAGGAGATCAAACTTACTTTCTCTTTTTTCGCCAAAAGATTTTTATATTTTTTTCTAATCACATGTAAAAAATTTCTAACATTTATTATTATTATTATTTTGATTTTTGGAGGGCAATTGGGGTTAAGTGACTTGTCCAAGGTCACATGGCTAGTAAGTGTTAAGTGTCTGAGGCCACATTTGAACTCAGGTCCTCCTGACTCCAAGGCCGGTGCTCTCTTCACTGTGCCACCTAGCCACTCCCTCTAACATTTATTTAAAAACATTTTTGAGTTCCAAATTTTTCTTCCAACCCTCCCTTCTCCCCTCAATGTGAAGGGAAGCAATTTGATATAGATTATACACATAGGTAAAACATTTCCACAATCTCCATGTTGCAAAAGAAAAACACAGGCCAAAAAAAACGTGTTTTAAAAAGTATGTTTCGATCTGCATTCGGACTCTATCTGTTCTTTCTGGGGAACTGGGTAGCATTTTCATCACTGTAGGTCCTTCAGAACTGTCTTGCATCATTGCGTTGCTCAGTCATTTACAGCTGATCATCATATTGCTTTTACTGGGTGTAATGTTCTCCTGGGTCTACTCACTTCGCTTTGCATCGGATCAAATAAGTCTTCCCAGGTTTTTTCTGAAACCATCTTGCTGGTCCTTTCTTACAGCACAATGGCATTCTATCATGACCATCTACCCCAGCGTGTGTTGTTCGGCCACTCCCTAACTGACGGACGTCCCCACAATTCCCACTCTTTGCCTCCATGAAAAGAGCTGCTGTGAATATTTTTGGACACACGGGTCCTTTTGCTTTTCGTCTGATTTCTTTGGGATACAGACCTAGTAGAGGCATCCCTAGGTCAACGAGTAGGCATACTTGTACAACCCTTTGGGCTATAAAAATAAAATATACAATATTTATATATTATATATATACATAACGTAATGATATAAAAAATTCCAAACTGCTCTACAGAATGGTTGGATCAGTTCACAACTCCACTAACAGTTAGCCTGGCTTTCTCATAAGGGGTGTGCGTGAATGAGGAGAACATAGAAACACAGAGGAAGGGATGGGAGGAGAGGTCATCAGATAAACCCTCCCTCTTCTCTGAAACAGGCGAAGGAGGGTGGAACACACACAAGAACACAGAGTTTGGTATAGAAATGTGTACATCTAACTAAACATGGGGTCATTGGCCTAAGAGGGATGGAAATACCAGGGAGAGCTCCTGATCATGAAGGGGGGAGACAGAAGGGGGATGGAAAAGGAAGAAGAAAACTCTAATCTTAGAAAACAGGTTAAACAAACTGTGGTGTATCAATATGATGAACCCAATGAAAGAAACTATTCCAAGGGCTCCTGGGTGGTAGATGCAGAAGGTGGGCAGAAACTATGACAACAATTTATACAAGGACAACAACACTATAAAGAAAAACAGCTTGGAAGGGCTTAAGAACTCTGATAAAAGCAATCACCAACCACGTCCCTCCCTGTCTGAAGGACCTTTTGTGAAAAATATCACCTACCTCCTAAGAGACAAGGGATGGACAGAAAGTGCAAAAAGAAACCTGCATTCTTTGACACAGTCACTCTGCCAGGTTTTTCTTTGACTACGCTCATCTGTTACAAGGGTTTCTTCTTTCTTTCATGCAGTTAATTGAGCAAGAGTAGAGGTTAGCAATAGCGATGCTCCCCCAAAAGAGGACCATGTTTAAAAATGCATAGAACTTTTTTTTTTTACCTTTTGGAGGGCAATTGGGGTTAAGTAACTTGCCCAAGGTTACACGGCTAGTTTGTGTGTGTGGCGGGTATAGGGTGTGGGTGTTAAGTGTCTGAGGCCTGAACCGAACTCCGGTCCTGACTCTGGGCCTGCGCTTTACTCAATGCCACCTAGCCACCCCTGAGATGCATAGAACTCTGGGGAAGAAAACAAGGACAAGCAGAAGTTCTGAAAGTAAAGTGTGTACATCAGGTTTCTTTCTCTCTCGGAATGGGGGAGGGGAGGGAAAAATCTGGAACTCAAAAACTTATAAAAAATGAATGTTGAAAACTATCTTTACGTGTAATTGGAAAAAACACTATTTGCAATAAACAAGAAAGTAAAGTGTAAAATCTTATATATTTTTATAAAGTTTGAAATGGAGAGTCACAGTTTCATACAGAATCTTCTTTTTATGTGTCGCTGTGTCTATGGGAATGCTTTCTTTTTTGGTGTTTAAGTTCAGAATAAAAAATAAAAAGATAAACTGGTAAGAGGTTTAATAGGCTTTTCATTCTGCTATATTAAGATGTGACATTTTTGTACTAGACCTTTGAACCATAATGGAAAAGATAAAAATAACCCTCGTTACTTTGCATTCCTATTTTGTCATTTATTTTTCATAAGAGTTTATCTTTAAAATTGTTGGGTAGGTTTTTCACTTATGTGTGATTTTTTTATTTCAAAAAATTTTCTGGGTTTGTATGTGCTTCCATTATACCTAGGAGCCAAGTTGCTTACACACACACACACACACACACACACACACACACACACACTCTGGAAGAAGGAAAAAGAAATGGGAAAAAATATTCAGTTATGTTCTGGAAATAATTTACTCTCTGGCAATTTGCCATAGTTATTAGCAGCATAAATTCCTTTCAAAGGAACTAAAGAGATGTGTGAACAGTGCTTAACTCTTCCACTTACTTCCAACATATAGGATTTAATTAAATAGCCCTACCTCTTCAATTGCTCCTACCAAGCCTTCAGTGAAAAGGATTCAAGACCACTACTGCTGACATCTATAAACCAGGAGGGTAGAAATTATGGAAGAAAAACATGAATATTCCTTTTTCAAAATGGGAAGAAGAGAAAAAGAAATGTGTATGTTGTAGGCTGCAAGGCGTCAAACATTGCACAGGGCTCACAACACTCCCAAATATAGCCGAGGCAACCAAGATGTTCCCCAAATGCCGTTCCTATGTGATTTTAATGTGTAAATGTGTTAATAAGAAAAGAAATACAGAAACATGTGAGGTTTTCTAAATCAATGTTCGTCCTACAAGGGTTCTTAGATATTGTTTAGTGGTACCCATTTTCTTTGAGTTTTATAGCTATGGCCTGATAGAGAAGGCCTGAGTTTGAATCCTGCTTTGAACACTTAATAGCTGTATGACCCTGGGCAAGTCACTTAACTGCTCTATGCCACAGTTTCCTCATCTGTAAAATGGGGGTGGAAATAATAGCACCTACCTCAGGGAATTGCTGAATCAAAAGAGTTGCCATACTGAGTATACATTGTACAGAATTCACTAAAAAAAAAATATACACATGCATTCTAAATTTAATATGAAATTTTTAGTTCTAGCTAAACTTTGCATTTATAGAAACTATTATTATAACTACCATTTTTAGCTATTGTAGACTTTGTAAAAGTTTTTTTAAAAATAGAATACTGAGACTAAGCATGGACATTTTTATACTAAAAGGCTAATTTCTGGAAAATTTTGATTAAATCTATCTGGCCAATTCAGAAGCTTAGCCAGATTAGAAAAGTAATCATAGATCCTGACCCTTTCTGCCTCCAACCCCACCAAAAAAAAAATCAGATTTACTTTTGGAATAGGGATAACTCAAAGAAAAGTTAAAGATTCGATACATTTTCCATATAACTACAACAATTCCATAGCTCACCTGAGTCACACAGAATAATCTTAATTATATAACTAACCAAAAACTGTTAAATCTCAGTGATGGCTTATTGTCTATATTTCTAGTTCATCTTCCACCATGGTCCTTGTGTCAACCATAACAAAACTCTAACTCTGAAACACAAATTGAGGAAGGCTGTGAATGATGCCTGATCTTGACTTTGTCCTCATAAATAAAAGCAAGTATTACATAGTCCTACTGAGTTCATTTCACTTGGGTCCAGCTGATTCCTATCAAATTTTCCTGTTAGGGATTGGCTCTGTTCATATGACTTACTTGTTTTATTTACTAAAACGAAAGACAAGCCAGTTTTACTTATATCAGAATTCTATTTCCTTTTACTTTCTGATTGTTTCACAAAAAAACACAGAGGCAATGAAAATATTTTGATTCCTCCTTGGCTTATTTTGGGGACCTCTGTAGCTGTGACAAATATTCCCACAATATTTATTCAGCTCATAAAATTCACATGGCCAAGTCGGCAAACATACCCACTTTCTAATGACCCCGAAGTTCCCGACCTTTCTTCCCCTATATGCTAAATGTCCTTTTCTAGATAATAAACCAACTGAAATTTGCTTTTCAAGTGATAATTAACATAAAGCCCCATATTAGCCCTAAAAATATGTGAAAGTACTACTAGTAGCTGAAAAACTCACCCAGCATACACCCTTTATGAAACTAGAACTCTATAAATAATTGTTGATTTGATTTTAAAAACAAGAATGGCAGGACATGATACCAACTACCACGCCTCCATATTTTAGTAACCAAACAGGGAATGAGGAAGGACAGTCAGAGAGAAAACACCCAACACCCTCAAACTCTGAACCCACAGCCCAGTTCTCATAAAACCCCACCAGAAAGCAAGGAAACTTCAAACCTGAATCCCTTAAAAATCCCCAGCAGATGGAACCTCCTGGACAGATAACCACTATGAAAAGGTGAATAAATACCCCATAAAGCAAACAGCAACAGTTTTGAAATTAAGGAACTTTCCATCTACTGTATTAAACATTGGGAAAGCATTAAAGATGGGGGGGTGGGGAGGGGGAGAGAGAAGCTAACCTCTAATAAGGGATTAAAATCCTACTGGGAACCGGAAGAACTGGGAGCACAAAGCAAAGGCTGCCCAAGTGGGCCGGCTCAGCAGAGTCCAAAAGCCTCCGAGCCAGAGAGGGACGAAACTTAATTGAGCTGCTCAGCCGGGAAAGCTCCTCGGTGTTAATGACTTCCTACAGGAGGAAGTGAAGGCCTGGGGTTTATCAGCACTCCACCAGCCATGTGGGACTGGCCCAGCCAGGGAAGAGCATGTCTGCCCAGCCTGACGTCAGCCCCCCGAGAGTGACCATGGCTAACCAGGGGGTGAGGAGGGCAGAAACTATCTTCTTCCTGGCAAAGCTAGCAGACACTCCCTTTGCCCAGGGCCAGCCCCACACCCCCCAGGCATAGCATTTCCATGAGGCTGCACGTGGAAGGCATGGCTAGCTCTTCAGGACCCTGGGGACCTCAAAGCACATCGAAGATACAAATGTTTCCCATTTCTATGCTTTTTTTGTAACAGAAGCAACTTAGGGAGAACTTTTCTGAACAACGTCCTACAAATACAATGTATTTTTAAATACTCAACAAAACAGTAAAAACCTCTTCCCTAACCCTTGGCCCTCCACAATGTCTGTCTGTCTGTCTGTCTCTGCCTTTGTCTCTATGAGATCGGCAAATTGCCTGTAGATTCCACAACTGGAAAAAATAAAAGGCAGCCTCAGGCTTTTGTCAGCTCCAGACCAAATGGATAAGTGTCTCTTTTCAGGAATACAGATCTTCGTATAACACACACACACACACACACACACACACACACACACACAATGGGAAAGGCCTGGATCTAGCCATGCACATTCCTTGTTAACAAGCTCTTCAACTACTGAAAATCCACAAAAGACCATTTGCAAACCTATGAAAAGTTAGAATCTTAGCTCCTTTAAAGCTTCAAAGTAACCCTTCTTCATTCCTTTCAGTGCCCCATTTTTCAGTTGCAGTTAAGCAGCACCGAGTGCTTCCTGGCAGGAGCAGGACAATAAATTCTAGCAGCTCCTGGGCCCACCCTGGGGCAGCATAAGCATTTTTAACTCAGAGCCCTGTCAACTAATACTGCAGAAATGGGAGCTTCCCAGGAGACAAGCCTTGTCAATACAAGGACATCTTCCTGTCCGAATCAGCACAGCCCGTATCACATTCCACTCAATATTCCCTCGGATGAGAGGCAGTCTCTCTGGGGAATGCTGTCCAGAGTGGACAGCTTGGAAAAACGTGCACTATCTCTTACAGGCCAAATAGAATGGTCTTTTTACAATCTTCATCCTTCTTGACCTCTGCCTTGGACACTGTGGAGCTCCCTTTTCTCCCTGCACATTTTTCTCTGGGTTTTTTGTGACACCACTTTCTGCCTCATTTGCTGGCTCAGCATCAGTATCACACTCTCTAACTGGAAATACCCATGGCTCTGTCCTGGGCCCTCCTCTCCTTCTTACACTTTCTCTCTTTGTCTTTTCATCAGTTTTCAAGGGCTTAATCATCATCACTGTGTAAATGGCTCACAAATCCAGCCCTAATCTCTCTGACTTTAAATCTTGCATTCCCAAATAACCAGTTATTGAACATCTTAAATTAGATATCCTGAGATATTTCAAACGCAACATGTACAAAACTCATCTCTCATCCAAACTTTCCTACGTTCTTTATTATAAGCAAAAATTGCACATCTCTCCCATTCATTCTCTCTCTCCTCCTCTCTCTCTCTCTCTCTCCTTCTCTCTCTCTCTCTCTCTCTCTCTCTCTCTCTCTCTCTCTCTCTCT